>NC_138034.1:71972897-72416061 GCF_964106645.2 Podarcis pityusensis
TGTGTCTTCTGAAAGGCAAACAAGGCCAGAATATAGCCTGCTGGCTTCCTTTCGGATTCTGTGCTGGTCACATACTGGATCAATACTTAGTGTCTTATCTAGAATTTTTTAGAAGCAGAATATCTATTACGTATGTACCTTAATGTTAGTTTGTGTAAATGACAATCCAATGACGTGCGGTCCATGTGTTCTTTTTGTTATTATGTTATATTCATGATGTCACTGTTGAAAAACCAATAAAATGCATGTATCCTACTTTGCCCTTGCAGATATTTATATGATTTAGCAGTGTACACATATTAAATGCTATAAAAATTAAATACTTTCCCTACAACTCTTACGCTGTAATTTTACTGATGGCAAATCAGTAAAATATGTAGAGTCTCTGTGTGTGACACTCTGTGTCAAAGAGTGTGTACGAAAGAAAGTAAGAAAGTTAAAGGATAATAAAGGAATTTTCTTAACACATTTAAGTCCTGATGGTTCTTTCTAGATGGGTTCTCAAGTCCTTAGTTAAAAGCCCTCCTCTCTACTCCATCTCATCTCACTTTGTGTCTTAGATAAAGAATCAAGAAGAAAAAGGAAGTCATCTCATGATTTCCTAGGCCAGAAAGGAAGTTCTCTGGCACACAAAGATCCTTTCTTTAAATGAAAGCTTCTGCCTTCAATCTTCCAGCTCTGCCTTCTTAATAGAAAAAAAAACAGTTTACTGGAAGAGGGAGGGACCAACTCACTTTGGACACAAGCCAGCCCCTGTCAGCCACAGTTAGCGGGGTGAAAAAGCTTGTGTAAACCAATCACAGAGAATGATGCCATTCTAAGCTCTGCTTACACATCCTTGTAGTTTCAAGCATTCTTTTAACCATTTATACTTGTTAATGAAAAGTGTGGAGGAAAATTAGGAGGCATTCCTGATCACAAAGAATTCTGTATGGACCTGTACATCCAAACGAAACTTTAGGACCCGTGAACACACAAGGAAGGGGGCACTGAGGACAAGCATGCCAACTCCACCACCGCTGTCATTTTCAAACTTATTTCCATGAGGATAGGGTTGCTTCCCCCACATGTGCTTACTGTTACCTCTTTGGAACACCTGAAGAGAGGGCTGAGGAAGAGTGGAGAGGGAAATGGGTGCAGCAGAATACAATGGAGAAGCAGGAAAGATGGGAATGCAGACGGGACTTTGCTATGTAAGTGAGTCTTGAGAAGGAATGTCTGTTTGCAAACATAAACAAGCAGCATAACTGAAGGCATAAAGGTAGAATACTATTACAGGCCACCCCAATCTCTGAGCAGTGTGAAATGCCAGGGGACTTGGCACTTAACCCAGGCACTTGTGTTTTCTTTGGAATGAGTCACAGCAGGCGCTATGGTGTCTTTATGACATATGGTTTTATTCACACATGTATACAGCCTGAGTGTAGAATTGAAGGGGTACAGGTACATGTCTTTTTCCCCCCTCAAAAATTTTATTGATTTTTTACATCTACAGTGGTACCTCAGGTTAAGTACTTAATTTGTTCCGGAGGTCCGTACTTAACCTGAAACTGTTCTTAACCTGAAGCACCACTTTAGCTAATGGGGCCTCCCGCTGCCGCCGCACCGCCGGAGCATGATTTCTGTTCTCATCCTGAAGCAAAGTTCTTAACCTGAAGCACTATTTCTGGGTTAGCAGAGTCTGTAACCTGAAGCGTATGTAACCTGACGTGTATGTAACCCGAGGTACCACTGTATAACAAATAAAACATCCAAAACAGACTACAATACTACAAGAAAAAGAAAAAAGAAAAACACATTTCTTTCTTATATTCATTTTAAATTCCATTATTACGTGACTTCCTCGAATCCCCCAACTGAATTTCATTATGTTCCCTTGTAACAGTTCCCCCAAACATCTTTCTATTACAATCAGTTCCTTCCTTTTACTATCTTCATCTCTTTTCTTATTGTCTTAAATCCATCTTACTATACAACATTCATATTATAATCCTAGGCCTGTTTAATACTTTCAAGTATCTTCTTAATTATCTAATATTACAGTATTTGGCTAAATATTCTTTAAATTTCGTCCAATCTTCTTGGTATTCCTCCTCTTTCTGTTTGCGGATTCTTCCAAGTCAGGTCAGCCAGCTCCCCAAACTCCAACATCTTCATTTGCCATTCTTCTACCATTGGTATTTCTTGAGAGGTACATGTCTTTTTTTGCTGCTATGCTGCTGGGGTGAATCCGGTGCTTTGCCCAGTAGCACGGTAGCAAAAGATACAGCTTCAAGAGAAGATACAGTCCAAGAGAAGCCAACTTCTGCCATAAGCACAGCAGCCAAACAGCAGCCAGCATGGTTCAGAGCTTCTTTGTAGCAGCCGGCTCCGGTCAGCCTACCTGGCTTCTGTGCCCCTCCATCTTTCCAAAAACCCTTTCCAAAACTTGACCTCCCCTTCCACTTGCATCATTGCGCCCTGTAACCCTGGCAACCTCCCCCTCTGTGCCCAGCAGTGTCTTCTGTTTTAACTGCCCATTTCAGCCTTTGTTTCTTAATGGTTTATTTCCCCGCTAGCCATGTCGGGCTGACATGGCTTGTTATCCCGCAGTGTTTGGCACTGTTTTAGTCAAACCTTTATCAATTCTAACTTTTAACAAGTTCAGGAATCGTGGGTGGCTTGCAGTCACAGACTCTGGTCCCCAAAACCTGTAGCAATACAGATGACTCCATAGGCCAGCAGTTATTTCAGACTGTCCACCCTCAAGGAACCTTTTCCACTTCTACTCGTTTCCTGAGGAATGCCAGTGTGTTCTGAGACGTATTTTTCGCACCAGCTAAGTTAATGCAAAACCTTTGCATGCCATGTTGCGTATGTGCATTGCAGGAAAGATAGGAAGCTTGACATTCCCTCCCACCCTGGAATTCTCATCGAGAAACTCCTAATAATAATAATAATAATAATAATAATAATAATTTATTATTTATACCCCGCCCATAGTTTGAAAACCACTGCTGTAGGTATTAAGGGTGAAACAGACTTCTGATGTTGCACTTCTCCAGTTTATTTGAATTACATAGCAAAGTCCGGCTTTTGATAAGTATTCTGTCTAATTGGTAACCTTAGTAATATGTGCTGTTTCCTTCAATAGGTAAGAGTGCTGATTGATTCTGTTAATAGCAAATCCTCTGGCTGTCAGCCGGTAACGGAATAGTTACTTTGGGTTCCACAGAAGGTTCCCATGAGTTTGTGCTTTTTATGGCTTTCTAAAAGGCACCCTGTTTAAAGTGGTGCTGGGCATTTTAACCTCTTTCTCATCATATGATGTTTTTTCATTTCCTCCCACTTTCAATGGGCAGCATTGTCCAAACCTGCCTTGTTTTCTGTTTTTGTCCATTTCTCCTCCTCTCCCCCGAACTGTAAGCCGCGGTTTCAGTCCTGAAAGGGAGAAAGTTCTTGGAGATTTTGAATGTGTGTGTCTTTGTCATCTGAGGAACAGTCTAATCATTCCATAAACACTGGCATGGCTGCCCTTCTCGAAGCAGAGAGACAGACTTTCGAAAAGAGCCTTGAGGTTTACTCCCATGGAAACCTCAGCGTGCTCGGTTGGTTTGGCTTTTAGCATTTAAAGCCATGAAACAACTTGAAGCCAGGTTACCCAAGACTGTGCTTCTCAAGCTATCTGATTGCTGGACTGGCAATTTACACACACACACACACACACACACACACACACTGCCAGGGACCAGTACCATATTTTATTCCTGAAGTGCCCCATCCAGCCTGGGCTGTGGGGTTGCTCAGATCCAGCAGCTGATGGTTCATTGACTGGCACTGGTCCATGGGCTGCTACATTGAGTAGCACTGATCTAAGACATATATAATAATAATAATAATAATTTATTTATATCCCGCTCAGAGTGGCCAACAACAACAAAAGTAACACAACATTCTAAAATCAATTCATTTTAAAATCAATTCAAAATCAAATTCATGGCAGCCATTGGGCTAGAGTTCTGTGAGGATTACCAAAGGAGGGGGTCAGGCTGTGCCTTGGCCAAAGGCCTGGTGGAACAGCTCCGTCTTGTAGGCCCTGCGGAAAGATGTCAAGTCCCGCAGGGCCCTAGTCTCTTGTGACAGAGCGTTCCACCAGATCTCTTCCAGGCAACTGTACTCCTTCGACTGGGCACTGCCAATAGTGCTTCGTTTCACTACTGCTATGGTCTGTTGATTCAGAATTGAAGGGGGGCAAATGCAAACATAAAAGCTGAAAGGGACTGGGTCTAACCAGGCTTTAGAGCAGTGTCACAGAGGTTAATAATAATAATAATAATAATAATAATAATAATTTTATTTACACCCCACCCATCTGAGTGGGTTTCCTCAGCCACTCTAGGCGGCTTACAGCATATATAAAACATAGTAAAAAAATATAATTGTTGTTATATTTAATTATTTCATTTATGAATCTCTTCCCATTAGACATCCAAAAACAATTTACAGTGGGTGGAATTCAACGTTGTTTTATGGTGTGTGTCCCATCAGCGCAAGCATTGTATCTTGGCAGGCAGAACAATCACCCCTCCTCCCCCACCCACAAAACTTTTGGGGGTTCTCCTGACACCCCAAGCTAATTTTGAGGGGAGAGGAGTGAAGCCTAATTGGTCAAGCGGAAGCCTCCACATAGGGCTTGTGCTGACTGGATTTGTTAGGTGAATCCCGCCCAATATAATAAAAGCATATATAAAACAGTTAAATATATACAAACAATTGCATATATAAAACATTTCTAAAAACATGACTATATGTATAAAAATAGCTTGATACAGCAACAGCACATGTAGAAAAACAATTCAAATCCAATATAAGCTACAGCTGGGTTAGCAATTGAGCACAGAGGGGAGTTGATGGGGACCCTGATTATCAAAGAGTACCAAACTAACCTCAATCTTCAAATCATTGCTTGCAGAAAAACTCATTTATGAGGCTAATTGTATTCTATTGGTATCCTGCACTGCCATGTAATCCATACACCACATATTTCACTTTAGGTGCTAATCACTTTCTGCCTATGTTTAGAATGCATCAATATCTGTACACATGTTTTGTGGTTCCTTCAAGTCCTCTCATTTTAAAAAATGAATTTAGAAATAGTACTGTGCACCAGCAAAAAATATAACTCTATGATTCTCTGATTTTGTGAGACAGAAGAGAATACCTTCTTTAATACAGAGTGATTTGACACCACAAGTCAAGTTCTATGTTCATTCAGTATTCAGAGGAGAATAGTCTTATAAATCATTTGTGTAAGAGCAGACAGTCTGTGGGAAGTGACTGTACCCTACCCTCAAGAGTTCAGCCCATGGATCCTGGTTTACTGCTCCTTTCTGTATCCTGCTCTTGGTTTTATTTATTTTTATTAACAAAATCAATTTATCTCTCACTTGACAGAAGACCTCTTAGTAGTTTAACAAGGAGCCATCTAAAACATTCATTAAAAATACTGATAAAAGCAAACATTAAAAACAAGCTAACATAAAATCTTTAAGTATGACCAGCAATTTAAAAACAATTATATATAATAAAGTTACATATTAAAATTGTTTGTCTTGGTAGGCTGAAACCATAGGAACCAACTTTTAGGGATCAAAGACACTTCTCCTCCCCCCCCCCCCCAAATATTTGAGGGCCTGGGCCTACCCAAAGTTGATAGGCATTGCCATTCAAATAGTGTGCGTGCACCACATTATGTGATCAATAATGCAAGGTGTGGCTTACCTGCCCGCCCCCCAATATTTTATTCAAGTTGGCACCCCTGGCAGAAAACAATGGGAACTGGGGTCAGCTTTGCCACTAGTCAGATCTTGGAATACCATTAACAGGCAGCAAATTATCCATTATTCGGTTTATCAATTATATTTCCAGCATCCCTGGGTGTCCCATATGGATCTTCTAGCTCAAATATTAAAATTGTTTTGCTTTTGGGCCACCTGTGACTTGACCTGATCTTATTACTGATTTCCCAGTATCATCATAGCAGTTACATTATATATATATATAGAGAGAGAGAGAGAGAGAGTGTGTTGCTGTGGCAACAAAACTGAGATTACCTAGGCACTGATGTTCGTCGCTGAGTTAAATGTAAACTTCCTCCCATTATGAGACATGTTCAGGATAGATCTGCAGAGCCACAATTAAGCATCATTTGACTTAAAAGCAAATGTCTTCTAATATGAGCAATCATTTGTACTGCAGTTTGCAAAATGAGCACAGCGTTTTTATTTTAAAAGCTGCGATTTAAATATACATAAGCATGTTGGGGACCACCCATTCAGGTTGGGGAGGAAGTATACCACGGCAAAGAGTGATATTTTATTCCTCTTTTCTCTGTGATTTTCTTTTGACTGAAGGGGGGAGGGATCTTGGACCTGAAACTGCTAAGGGACCTTGTCTTGTGCTTAGTCTTTCCTTCTCTTTATGGCTTCAGGGCTGTGGATGGTTTGGTGGGCTTGCTCCCTTTCCTTGGGATCCAAAACCATTGCCAGTGGTCTGTACCATCATCAAAGTACAGTGAGTGAGGCTCGGGGTGAGCTGCCATGATGTGTCAGTAGTTAAGGAACTCCCTTCCCCATCTGAAGGTTTTAGAACAGGGATGGTAGACATGGTGCCTTTCAGATGATGTTGAACTACAACTCCTATCATCCCTGACCATTGGTTATATATAATAAAGTTACATATTAACTTTATTTCTGGGCCTGATGGGAGTTGTAGTTCATCAATATCTGGATGGCACCATATTGGCTACCCCTGCAGTATGATATCTTAACAGCTTTCCCCTGTCAACCATGAAATAATTCTGCAGTTCAAGCTGTCAAAGGCTTTCGGAGGTTGTATGCGCAATGTCCTTTATTCAGGGTGTGAGCTGACAGATTTTAACAGTTGGGTTACATTGGCTATATTGTGTTTCTGTTTCTTTCCCAGCAATGAGAGAAAACGTGCCCTTTTATTTTTCTGAATTCTGTTGCCGTAGGAGAGCTTTCTAATTAAAATCCACAACATGTACCACAACCTCCCGCCCATGCATATTAAAGCAAGCCATTTGTGATACACCAACAGTCCGAAAGCACAAATGAGGATGTCTGTTCCGCTTTTACAAACACTTCCCTGCCTGGTCACCTGGAGGCAATTCTTACTTGCCGCAGGCAAGTGGCTGTTTAGAAAATGAGTGTAAATGTGCAGGTGGTTGGTAACTAAATCTTGGGGATCTAAAGTGGATTGGCTACAGGTGCAGACGTTCATAGCCATTGGTGGTCTGTCTATTCAGAAAGCTCTTTGTATTTAAAATGAAACACAAGCCAGCATAGGTTTCAACCTTGAGTATACATGCAAAATGTCCGGAAATATTGGGAGGTAATTTGTATGTTTTCTCCTAGTTTTGGTTTTTTCCAAGAGCTGGAGAGTGCCGTGATGACTCATCCTTTCTGTTTAACTACAGAAAGTGGGTCAGGGGAGTTAAAGGATGATTATTGGCAACACATCAAAGGCTAGCTCTAAGCCACAGAGACCCAAGTGGGACTTTGGCACCAATCCATTTCAGTGCACAGAAAAATACACTAAAGGATTAACAATAAAACATTTCTTTTTTACAGAATCCCGTGTGTTGGGAGAGGCAGGAGAAACTTGTGCTTTGTCTTGAGAGAGGCTAGGCGAAAGAGATCCCTGCCTATTCAATTTATACAGAGATTTATATCTCATTTCCCTCTCCAACTGGAAGTACTAGCTCACAAAATCAAACCTACATTAGCAATAAGTAATATCAAAATCAGAACAAAGAATTGAAGTAAAACATATTAAAAAAACGAAATCCCGGCACCTAAAGTACTGGCATTTAGCTGGCTACTTAAAACCTATCTGTTCCACCCAGACTTTCTCTGAGGAATGATCCATGTTGATGCAGTAAACTGATCTGTTGATTTATAATGTATTCTGCATTTGTTTTATTGATGGAATTCTATTGTTGGCTTTATATTGTTAGTCACCATGATATTTTTGTGCTAATGAAGGTAGTATTGAAACTTTGGTAAATAAATAAATCTCAATACAGTAACGAACAGCAGCTGGAACTGTGTCCAGAAATGAATTGGCGAGCAATGCAGTGTGCTTGCTTCCTGATGTGTTAGAAAGGAATTTGGAAGGGGTGAGTTGATAGGCAAATGGAAAAGAAAAAGACGGGTGCAGAGCATCATATGTGTAATGAAAGCCTAGAGCAGTTCATATGAGTTAATGGCATGTAGCTCATACTTTTCAGCCATTGTAGTCAAGTCTTAATTTTAGTATGGGCCTAATCTTCAGTGGTTGGTTTTTTTGTTTTTGCTATCATATTTTCAATTTATCCTGCATAATTCTGAGTACTAGAAATGCACCTTTCTGTTTTTAAGCAAAAGATTAGTCATGGGTTTGGTTTGGATATGGGAGGGACGGTCCGGGTTCAGATCCCACTCAGCCATGAAACTAACCTGGGTAAGCAGATTTGTCTTGATGTAATGTGCCTTTACATCAAGAGACATCAGAGACAGAGACATCACCTTACCAACAAAGGTCCGCATAGTTAAAGCCATGGTTTTCCCAGTAGTGATGTATGGAAGTGAGAGCTGGACCATAAAGAAGGCTGATCGCCGAATAATTGATGCTTTTGAATTATGGTGCTGGAGGAGACTCTTGAGAGTCCCATGGACTGCAAGAAGATCAAACGTATCCATTCTGAAGGAAATCAGCCCTGAGTGCTCACTGGAAGGACAGATCGTGAAGCTGAGGCTCCAATACTTTGGCCACCTCATGAGAAGAAAAGACTCCCTGGAAAAGATCCTGATGTTGGGAAAGATTGAGGGCACAAGAAGAAGCGGACGACAGAGGACGAGATGGTTGGACAGTGTTCTCGAAGCTACAAACATGAGTCTGACCAAACTGTGGGAGGCAGTGGAAGACAGGAGTGCCTGGCGTGCTCTGGTCCATGGGGTCACGAAGAGTCGGAAACGACTAAACGACTAAACAACAACAATGTGCTTTTCAGAGTAATTGAGAGAGGGTGCAAGGAGACAGTGTAATGGACACAACTCTCACGAGAGTAGGTTTTGAAACTATAAACATATAGAGCAGGTTTGACTTTGGAAAAGTTCTCTTTACTTTCAGGTTGAGTGTTCTAATTACAAAACTTAATCATAGTGCCTTCCAAACTGGGGTTCTTCAGAACTTATAAGAGATTGCGGAACCTTGCCCCTCAACCACTGCTGGTTTTCATTGTGCAGTGCACAGCTACAGGGGGGAAAACAAAATAATAATAATAATAATAATAATAATAATAATAATAATAATTTTTATTTATACCCCGCCCTCCCCAGCCAGAGCCTCCGCGGGGCATACCAGGAGAGGTGGTCCCGTGGGTATGTGGGTCATAGGCCGCATAGGGCTTTAAAAGTCAAAACCAGCACCTTAAACCTGACCCTATATTCCCCGGGAGCCAGTGCAGTTGGTAAAGCACTGGATGAATGTGATCCCGCGGCAAGGACCCCGTAGGGAGCCTCGCAGTGGCATTCTGCACCCGCTGGAGTTTCTGGGTCAGCTTCAAGGGCAGCCCCACGTAGAGCGAGTTACAATAATCAAGCCTGGAGGTGACCGTCGCATGGATCACAGTGGCTAGGTCAGGGCGAGAAAGGTAAGGGACCAACTGCTTAATACGGCGGAGATGGAAAAATGCCACCTTTGCTGTGGCTGCAAACTGCACCTCCAAATGGGCAAATGCTCGAGGATGTGCTTTTGTAGCACATAATGGGATAGCAAAGACCGATGGATCTGACCAGCACCCTAGGACATGCCGCAGAATCCTCTGCAGGGGTCCCATGGCAGATGGCTTGGTGTGGTAAGGCATTCTCTGTGCACAGAAAGTCTTTGCAATGACCTCACCTCTCTCAGCCCTTCCCCTTTCTTCAAGGAGTAAAAATGATCTACCTTACACAGTTCTTGTGAGAATCATATGAAGCACTTGCAAGCACTGCATAAATTCTGTGTAGTTAATGTAAACTACTGCCTCAAGGGACTAAGATGCAGTTGCTTCACCAACTTACTTTGCTCTCGCTACAGCAGTAAATCTCTGAGTGTCTACCCAATGCCAGAATAAGTCTTTGTAAGCCAGATACTTGCCTACATTCTAAGCAATGATATATGGTGAGGATTACCAACTGCTGTGTTTTGTGTACTCTGGAACCAGCTTAGCATGGGCTGCTTTATCCCATATCTGACTACACGAAAAGGTATTTCAAAATATGTTTGAAGATGGGTAAAAACTGAGTGTTTCTGAGCACCTGCAGAGTGCATTGTCTTATCCTGGAGAGACAATGTCATGTGGAAACAGCTGATAGGATTTCCAGGTCAAAAAATGTCACATCCAGTTAGCCTAGCGACTCTTTTTAAAGAACCAAACCCCAATACTTCCCATTTGTTTCCCCTTGTACAGTCTTGCTGATGCCTATTATTGAGTTCTTTGCAAAAATGATTGTGGTGTAATGCATTTTTCCTTCCTGCTCCTCCCTCCCCCTCCACCTTGTGTGAAACCAGAGGCATGATGTCAGGGTATGTGTGTTTTTTCTGTGAAGTGCGCAGGATGCTGCATCTAGCCAACAGCTGTGTGTATGTTGATAACATTACAAGCATTTCCCCTCAGTTTCTGTATCTGTATGGGAGGCGTGTACACAGGGGAGGGAGCCATAATAAGACTTAAGACATAACTTCTTTTTTTGTATCCACACCAAACATTTATTTTATTATTTTTATTTTGACAAAGTAATAATCATAAATAAATAAGAATAAAAATGTTCACCCCACCCACAATACCATTCCATTGCAACTATCCAGCCTCCCAAAATTCCAACACCTCTTGCAATGGTTTGACCCCTTTCCATTTTAACAGTACAGTGGTACCTCAGATTAAAGACGCTTCAGGTTACAGACGCTTCAGGTTACAGACTCCAATAACCCAGAAATAGTACCTCGGGTTAAGAACTTTGCTTCAGGTTGAGAACAGAAATCACACAACGGCGGCGCGGCGGCGGCGGGAGGCCCCATTAGCTAAAGTGGTACCTCAGGTTAAGAACAGTTTCAGGTTAAGAACAGACCTCCGGAACGAATTAAGTTCTTAACCCGAGGAACTGAAGGAACTAAAAGGAGGTGGACAACAATTAAGGATTTATTATGTTTTCAGAATGCATTGGAAAAATTATATAGAAAGGTTTATTGTGTACATTCAAATGTAAGATAAAATATATGCAAAGGGACTTGACAGGAAGTCAAAGTTGAAGAAAAGATTTTGGAAGATAAAATGGGGAAAATATTTACTTTCATTATTATTATTTTGTGTGCAAGTGTGGGTGTGTGGGTGTCTGCACATATAAGTGTTTTTGTATGCAACGTTTGGGAGGAAATAAGACGGTAAATAACAAATAAACTAAATATTGATGTATGTAATTTTTATTTCTTAATTATATTTAGTGGTAGTATGGCTGTATTGTTTTTTGTAACATAAAATCATTCAATAAAAATTATTTATAAATAAAATAAAAAGTTATTAACCCGAGGTACCACTGTACAAATTCTACAAACACCTTCCATATCTCCTCAAAATCATTTCTCCTGCATATTCCCCACATGTTAATTTATCATTAAAAGCTATATCCCACACCTCTTTATACCATTCTTCTATTTTATATTCACCTTGCCCCTTCCACTTCCTAGCTATTATAATTTGTGCAACTGCCAATGAATTTGTGAGCAAGTCCTTCATAGCCTGTGAACCTTCCACCCCATCGTAAATTGATAATAATGCTACCTCTGGACTTCTGGTCAGCTTTAACCCAGTGATTTCTGTTACCTCCTTAAACACACTTTACCAAAAAAATTGTACATATTTACACGCTCCACCACATGTGAACATAACCCCCAGTTTCCTGGCACCCCCTTTACTTTTAAGATGCTGCTGTCAATTTATTTTGCAACGTTGGGTGATTTGAGAGAAGCTTTGACTAGCAAACATCTGCTGTGATAAAGTGACTTCCACCCTGTTCTCTAAATTGCTTTAAACAATGTTGAGAGGGTGTGTGGGCCCTTTTTGCTTGACATGACAACACCTGCAGCCCCTGGAGCTCATCTTTATCAATCAGTCCGTATTATCAGATGCTGTTGGTTCCCACCTGATATTTGTCAAGAAGCCCTCTGATATCCACAACATATTATTTCCGGGGTTGGTTTGAGCTTCAGCTCCAATCTTACGATCCTAGCCAGATCTCTGGAAAAGTGTGTGCATGCAGATTCCTTTTCTGAACTGATCATCCTTCCCCCACCTCCAAAACATCTGCTTTACCCCTACCTTGAGTAATTTCTACCAAAGGAGACAGTCAATTCTTAAAATCTTACTGCTGAGGGGGCTGTAGGAGCAGGCAGCTGTGTTTTAAAACTGATGTAATATTAAATCACGTCAGAGCTATGTTAGCTAACTTGACGGACAAAGAGGGACTTGACCCACTCTGCTCAGTTTTATGATTTCTTAGTTCTCAAAGGGAAAGGGAAACTTGCTGGCATGGCTCCCCTCCCTTCTTTCGAAACAGTCAATCTCCCAAGTGCAAGTAGGATTTTCTTTCTTTGCTATGGAGAGCATAAAACCATTCTGTGACGTAGAGGCTGTCCTAATGCTTTCTGGCATGCTGGAGGACACTTGCAAGGACCACTGGAAAAATCTTACAAGCCCCTCATTCCAGCCCTGCATAAGGACAATTTGTTGTTTTTTAATATAAAGTCCTTGCTGTCATATCTCTAGAAACCCGGGATATTTGCAGCCCTGCTAAAAATCTGTATTTGTTTGAAACAGATTTGCTACTAGTTGGCACTGTTTAGCAATCCAAACTGTTTGGAGTATATCCATGTGATGAAAATGGTAGACCTCTCTCTTTGTGAAGAGAACATTAGGCCGTGGCATTCGTTCTTTACCGATGTGAATCAGAATCTTCATGCCCACAATCTATACTGATGGTTGCATATGGCAAAGGAAAAATGCAGCTGTTGCTAATAACAGTTCCCCCCTGAACATAAGCAAAATAAGGGAACTTTGCCCAGAGAAGTTGGCAACCTACATTTCAACAGTATAGAAGACTACAGAGGAAGGCAAGGGTAGTAGGGAATGAAAACACAAAAACTTGGTTATGCATACTTTGGGTTTGCTCCATTGGTGGTGAGGATAAGGGTCAAGTGAAAGGCTTCACAGAAATGGTGGGTTTTAAGGAGCATTTCGGAGAAAGAGAGAGAGATGACTCCGCCTAGGTTTTCTGAGAGGGCAGTTGGAGGAAAGTAGTGTTTATCTTATGTATGACTTCAGTATAAATGTTTCACTATCATTTTCAGCAACTTGCTTTATTTATCCTTCATTGTCCATTTATGGGGTAGGCTTTTGGGTTTTTCCATGTTTTTTAAATGATAATTCAATTCTGGCACAGACCCAAACATGCAAGGCAAGTGCTACGCACTTTTAAAGCAGGGTAGCTCCAGAACTCCTTGTCTTGAAAAGCCATATAGCTCTAAATTAGGGAAGGGGAACAAGTTGCCCTCCAGATGATGCTGGGACCAACTCAGCCCTAGCCAGCATGGCCTGTAGTGAGGAATGATGGGGTTTGTAGTCCAACAATATTTGGAGGGCCACAGGTTCCCCATCTCTGCTCTAATTTATCATATGGTGATGATCAGGATTGGAATACTTGCTCCCCATTTTTGTCTCTGGTCTAAAGTGATTTAGATACTTAATTTCCGCACTGATGCACAACCCACATGTAGTCATACTACCTTTTATAAAACCTTGTGAGAGATCTCTAGGTGATATATAGATAGTTGTTGTGGTTGTTGTTTTTTACAACTTCATCCTCCCCTCTCCCCAAGTGACAACCAGATTTGCAGTGGGAGCGCTGTTGGAGCAAGGATTTCTTTTTGTGCTAATGCCAGAAACTGGGAAAACGAGTATCTGTTTACGCTAGAATAAAGAATTGAAATTCATGGCCTCAAGGCTGCTATCTTGGGGATACTATCTTGAAATAACTGTTGTCTACACAAATAAAGAACTCCACATTCTGTTCCAACCTTCCTCAAGCTGTGCTGGCTAGGACTGATAGACATTGTAGTCCAAAATATCTGGAAAGCACTAGGTAGGGGGAGGCTGTCTTAATTGCTGTCTTGGTCAGTCACCCTTGAATTATTCTTACTTAAACAGTGATTGCTAGTGTGTGCTACCATGCTCAAGAGATTAAAACCCAAGATCCACACTTTTGTTGGGGAAGCAAGCCAGCATCACAGCCCAGAATCCATTGCATACCTTGAGCATGTTTCCATACATGTAAGAGAGAAACTGCTTTAAAAAAAGACGTTTCAAAGTTGTAGTCACTGGTTTCCCCCCAACAGAGGCTACTGTGCTTTCAGCTGCAGCAGGAAGTAGTCCAGCAGCTGTAGTGGTCCCATATGATGGTATTTTAAAGTTGGAGAAAGCTACACCACTTTTTATTTTATTTGAAAGCATAGAATCTCTGATACAACAGGTGGGAACTCTAAATGAAAATAATCTTCAGAGAGAAAAAATACACATCCTAAAATCTGAAAAAGTAATCATTAGGCGATGCAAGGATTCTTACAGAAAAACCACTAGATTCTGAACTCTCAGACCTTCGTGTGTCAATGTACAATATTTGTAATGTCTGGCTTGCACTGGCTGTACTTTGAACATCTATGAATTAGCTTTCCACACTGCACTTCAGGCACCCAGCAGATCTGTTTCACCCTATTTCCCAACAGGGTGTTTCACTCCTGTGCCTGTATATATGGGTGTAAACTCTTTGAAGTCATCCCAGATCTCCAAAGACCCAAGAGGCACTTCTCAGGGACTTAACATGTTGGGCAAATGAGTTTTGAAGACATTCCATGGCCAATTTTGTATGTGTGGGACTTGGTGCTTTTAGGGCGCATGCTTCCCTCTTTGGTCCAAAGGATTCTTGACCTAGTTGACTATAAGGGCCAAAATGGATGTGATGCTGAATGTGTCATTACAAGACATGTCAGGGTGGTTATTTTTCTAAATTTAATATTGGGCACGGGAGGGACCAATCTTCATCCAAGACTGCAGTGTGCAGGGAGGGGAGGCACAACCTTTTCTTCCTCCGCCTTGGTTCTAACAAAAATCCCTCCCTTTTTTACACCATTGTTATTCTTAGGGGAGAAAAGCTGTCTTTGGGAGGGGGCATTTCATTTGGAGCTGTGTGCGGATGGAAGGATAAAACCTCCCCTCCTTGCTTGGTGCATTCTTCATTTATGTATTTAGCACTGCATCTAGTTTGGGCCTCGAGATCTCCCTGCAGATAGTCAAAGCTGTCTGTAGCTGGGAGGATTTGGGTGGTGTGTTCAGGACTTCTATGACTTCATTCTTGTCTGTGCATCCAGAGGTTGGGAAGGGCCTGGGCTGAAGCAGATAGAAACTGAGTACGGTAACAGAAGCCATTGCAAGAGAGTTGGCCAAGTTGTAAGCACAGATGTGCTGCTTTGGCGTTGCAGTGGTTGACCCTGCAGGAAAGTCTCCAAAGAGGAGTTGGTGAATCTTGTGAGAAAGGGCTTATTACGAAACCAAATGGCCTACAGTGTTATGAAACTTGCTTTGTTGGTTGTCATCCTTATCTTACTGAAAGCCAAAAGAAAGCTTTGTTTTGGTAGGGGACTCTTAAGAGTCTGCTTTGGTTCTACATAGTAGGGTGTCGTTGTTGTTGTTGTTAATTGTATTTAGAGGTAGGAGGTTTTGAGTCTTAATAGCTTCCTTAAAAAGCCGTCTAATAAGTTCATGGCTAAGGAGAGAATTGAACTGAGGATTTCCTGGGTTGTACCTCGTATCTCATTTTCTGCCCTATAAATGTGCTAGTTCTGAATGTTGCGATTCCCTGGTACATAACAGAGACACTGCTTCTTATAAAGATCTCTCTTGGCTCCCTTCCAAAAGTGTGACAGGTGTCAATGCTTAGGTACTTCTGATGGTAGTTGAAATGCTGGCAATGCAAACTGGGTTGTTAATGAAGCCCATCTGTTTTGTTTCTCTTCCTCACCTCTCAGGCCAACATGGGTTCATGCTTCCTTCTCATCCTGCTCAGCAGCTGCCTGACATTCCTGGGAGCAGCAGCCAACATGACCACAGGTAAAGCATTATGTCATTTTCAGTTTAATCACTGAACATATCAAGGGGGAATGGGCACGACCACCTTCCTACTGCAGACATAACTTTTAGTAAATGTTCAAATTTTTAAAATGTGTTTTAAGTAACCAGTGTTCAAAACTCCCATTGTTCTAGGCGCATTTTGCGACAGGGAATTTCATTAGCGCAAGCAGTTTCTGAGCTCTGAGTGCAGTACTGTGCCTAAGAATTTAGCTTAAAACTGCAGAGTGGAAGGAAAGGAGGACCTTTTTCTGCCTCCCCACTTCCCTGAAAACTGGAGAAGAGACCCTCTTAAGAATATTAGGAGGTGGGCAGGGGAAGGACTAGACCCTGTGAAAAATGAGCATAATATTTTAGCTGCAGTTCATTCATTTTCAGCTTTGTATTCTTGTTATTAAACAAGCGTGCCTAGACATTCCGTTGTTGCGCCCATAACCTAGGTTTAAGGTGCCATTTAGATCCTAGCTTTCATATCTTGGTTTCTAACACTGCAAGCAACAAAACTTCCAGCATTGCAGTCAAATATGATAAATGGGGTGGGCTGGGCTGGGGAGAGTGGCTGTCCAAAATTGGACAGAAGCACCTGCCATCCTCTTCCACCAGTTCTTCTCCAGATCGAAGCCTGCGTATTTTTTAAGCAGTCATTGGTTTGGTGTCTTAAGTAAACAAGACTGCTAGAACTTTGGCATCAGTCAGAGCAGCTTTCCAAAGATAGGGGGAAAGGGAGCTCTATTCTGTAGTTCTGTCCTACACTTTATAATAAGGGTAACAGTTCTAGATGTGGAACGAAAGATACCAGGGGGCGGGGGGGGGGCGAGAGTGTGTGTGTTGTTGGGGGTTTGTGTGGAGGGATTGAGCAGCCAAAATACAATAGAATGATCCTTGGAAAGTATCTTCCAATACCCATAAAGAGCAACATAGTACTAACAGTTTGCATGCTGTCTTCTGCGAATATTTATTTGGCTCGTAGGTTTAGATTTGTTAATTTTGGATGAAATAAATCTCATTCTTAAACTGGGAGGCCCTGCTACTCGTGGAGAAAAACCTGGCGCTCATGTCTGCGTGTGTAAGATCAGGTGTGAGGAGCAACATATCCTGCCAATTTCCCTTTTGTTCTTTTACTTCTAGTGCTCCCTTCGACGGGTTCCTCCTTGCTCACAAGTTCCATGAAAACTGCCAAGACGCAACCAGCTAGCGGGAAGCCCACAAGCCCCACCAGTAGCCACGCTCCTTCTCAAGCAGCGTCTCCTGCTATGGCACCAAACCATACTACTCCTCCTCCTACAGCCACAGACTTCCTGCCTGCCACGATGGCCAGCTCTCCAGGCACGGAGGCGACAGTTTTGCCGGCAACTGGGGCCACTTCTGCGCCCACCTCCCTCTTGACAAATGCCACACCTTCAGTTCCACACACGACTGCTGGAAATTCAAATCTGGTGACTGTAGAGGCCAACACCACAACAGCAGTAACTACGCCAAAAGCCTTTGACACCTCAAGTACGGAAGAGCTTTGCTATATTTCATTTGTGCTCCCATACATATATTATGACCGGTAGCTTATGTGTGTTTAGCAGCTTCTGTGAGTAGTGTGTGGCTTGTTCAGTTACTCTCTCTATTTCTAGTCTGGGTGGGGTTTTTTTCCTAGTGTCATGTCACCTTATTTACTTAGGGTCACTGCTTTATGGCATGCTAAAATGTGAGGGGAACACACTGAGGAGCTTGCTTTAGGTAAAAAAATTAGACTAGATAATGGATCCAGTCCTCTGATTCCTTCAACTTTTTTGTGTGGTCCACAGTTAGTGTAAACTGCTCCAGACCTACTTGGTGGGTTAATGCTAAATATCTTTTGAGATTGGGACTGTCTTGAAAGTTGTCCCTTCACAATTAGGGCTGGACTGTGCCTGGTTTTCAATATTGTGATGTATCACCAGCTAAACTTCACAATATACCAATATATCATGATGTCCAAAATAAGGATGGAGCGATGTAGGGACATTGACTGGCTTCACGGTGTTTCCTGGCACCGTCTCTTCTGATTCGCTGCAGGAGGCGGGAGTGCTGAGCCAGAAGGGTTAACAGGGGCTGCAGGAATCAAGAGAAACACTGGCTGGCTTCACGTTTCCCCCCACATTGTGATTTTTGCATAGCACAGACAGACACACATCATGATTCCCAATATATTGCCAGATCAAAAATTATGAAATGGACATCACGATGTGGACTTCAAACTAGTTTTGGACAATATATTGATATATCGCCCAGCCCTACTCACAATTGTTGTCATACTCTAGATCAATTAGTTCAAACTGAATGCTTTTAAAAATACTCCAATCTCAATAGCATTTAGCAAATTCTTGCACTTGTTATACCTGATTTGCTAATTCAGAATACAACTCCTGCTTTGCTGTCACTAACATGAACTAAATGGCCGCCATCAAAGTGAAGCTTTCCCTGTTGTGTGAAGCTTTCCCTGTAGTTCACAGGTACATGCTTGTCAGTGCTGCCTCCAATCCATGATTTTGTGCCATGGTGACACTGAAAAGTGCTGAATCTAATTATTTAATCTAATTTGATTATTTTACAGTACAATTCACAGAGATACAGATGACACCTGTGATTTGATGGTGGTTGGGGGTGGGGTGTGGACCCATGTAAAAACTCTGCCAATGCAAAAGAATCAGTTTTAATTCTACCGAATTGGACTTCTACTCAGATTCCATGGAAAAGGCAAGAGCCCACATTCACAACTGGCTAAACAAAACCCCAGGCTCAGTCCCCAGTTAGCCATGACTCACTTAGAATCCTGGCCCAGCCGCTCACTCACATACTCTGACACAAGAAAAGAAAAATGCCATCTCGCCAAATCTGATGAGAAGCATATGCCAAATTGCATCACCCCCCCCCCCCAATCTATATCCTTAGCAAGAGAAAAAGAACTTTTGGTCCAAGACTGATGGTGAATCATGAGGGCAAGGAAAACACAGGGGAGTGGGGAAGACAAGAAAGAGACGCGATGTGGGAAAAAGACAGCCAGAGAAGGCCCTTTTAAATCTTAGCCAAAGTGCAGTCGGAGGGAGAAAAGCACAGCATCTTCCTCCAAGGTAGTAACAAATGGAGGTTCTGCCAGGCCAGCAGCTCTTAGCAACAGAGCAGATCTATCTCTCTCTCTTTTCTTTCCCACCATCCAATTTTTGTTGTCCACCCAGAGTTCTCTCCATCCCCCACCCCTGTCAACCTCCTAGACTTCTCCTGGAGCTGAGAAGTCCCTTTCACATTTGCAGGCAGACACCCCCCCCCCCCACTTTCTTGTCCTGTGCATCCGGGTCTCTCCATCCTTGATGGAGGGTGAAAGGAGAACATTATTACAGGATGGTGGCTAGCAGGAGGGAAAGGCAGGCAGGCAAACAAACAGCTATCAGGCAAAGTCCCTGCCTGAGGCAGATGGTTACCTGGTGGCGGCTCCCTCACCCATCCTGATTCACCTCCTTCAAGAAAAGAGAGAAAACAGTCTCCATGGCTAGAGCCTGCTGCCAGCACAAGGCAGGCAAGTGAGTGGGGAAGACCCCATCAGATCTGATGCCTCCCCAAACACCTTAGCTGATTCAGGCCAGCAGAAGCCGTGAAGGTGCGCGAATAGGTGGGAATCCCAGATGCCTCCAGTTCTCCTATACATCTTTCCTCTTTTTTTCTTTTTAAAAAAGTGACTGTAGGCCAGCACAACTCTTCCGGGCCAAGGAAGCACCCCTAGCAACATTGGGTGGGCAGCATAAGCCATGAATGTGAGCAAACAGCCCTCACTGAGCTGGTACCCACCTCCACAAAGACTAGCAGGAAATAGGCACGTGTGTTCTCCCAAGTTAGGAACACCTGGCTCCTGTTTGTCTACACCAGAGTTTCCCAAACTTTGGTCTCTAGCTATTTTTTGGACTACAATTCCCATCATCCCTGACCACTGCTTCTAGCTAGGGATGATGAGAGTTGTAGTCCAAAAAACAGCTGGAGACCCAAGTTTGGGAAACTCTGGTCTACAGTGACTCCCCAGGGTTTAGGCCCTTCCTGGAAATATTGGGGATTGAATTTTGGACCTTCTGGATGCAAAGCGATTACTACTGAGCTATGGTCCTTCATAGGGACGGGGGTGGCACTGAGGGGTTAAACCACAGAGCCTAGGGCTTGCCGATCAGAAGGTCGGCGGTTTGAATCCCTGCGACGGGGTGAGCTCCCGTTGCTCGGTCCCTGCTCCTGCCAACCTAGCAGTTTGAAAGCACGTTAGAGTGCAAGTAGATAAATAGGTACCACTCTGGCAGGAAGGTAAACGGCATTTCCGTGCGCTGCTCTGGTTTGCCAGAAGCGACTTAGTCATGCTGGCCACATGACCCGGAAGCTGTACGCCGGGTCCCTCGGCCAATAAAGCAAGATGAGCACCACAACCCCAGAGTCAGCCACGACTGGACCTAATGGTCAGGGGTCCCTTTATGGTCCTTCACTGTGTTCAAAAGAATGAGGGAAGGACTCCCAGGAAGCAAAACACAAGCAGTCAACTGAGCAGAGAATGCACTGCTGATTCCAGGCAAAGAATGCACAAGGCTACACCACAAAGCCTGCTAGCAAGTGTGTATCTGTGTATTGCTTTGCAGGGAAAGTGTGTGTCTGGCTCCCCAGGGTTCTTTGCTCTATGGATGTGTGAGGCTTGATACTGATGTCTCTTTAGAATCTGCTCACTGGAATCAGTTCATACAGGTACCAGAACTGAGTGGTAAAGTTGTTACTGGCCACTCCATTACTACAAGGGTGTAGGGAGGGACTTGCAGGTTTGTTCATCGAACATAAAAAATTGCATGTCAGACGTCCCTTCTCCCCGACATGCAAACTTTCTGTGTGCAGAGATTTAATTCCATGCTGAGTAGTCTGATATGCAACAGATACGCACAAATCCCTTGCCTTCTTAAGTAGAATAGTAAAAGAAAAAACTTAACCATGAGATTCTGCTAATAACATCACGTTAAGTTGTTGGTATTAAGTCGTAGGAGTGTGTGTGCATTTGGCCATTTCTTGCACAAATAGATATTTGCTAGTACACACACCTGTTTCTTGTTGCAGCTGAATCACAGAAATTACTTGTAGAATATCAGCTTTTTGATTTGCCACCTCAAAAGCAACTTCAGCTGCCTCAATCATGTAAACAAGGCCTTAAGAGCGGCCTGAATTGGGGGGTTAAGAATGTGGCAAGAGCCATGCTGTACCAGGCAAAAATCCCACCCAGTCCAGCATCCTATTTTTATGGTGACCAGATCCTTACAGAAAGTCCACCAGTAGGACTTGAGGGTAACAACACATTCCCCTTTTGTGACTCCCATAGTAAGGGTGGCTTTCATACTGTCTGATGTAAAGATTTAAGCATCCTATGTGTGGGCAACGGAAGGACAGTTTTTGAAATGAGGAAACACGCCCCACCCCAAAGGAAAATGAAGCAAAATTTACTTTTGGGTGCAGGGAACTACAAAAGACTTGGGGTGATATTGCTTTCTGAAGATTATTCACTAATGCTTCCTCTGTGTGCATTCTGATTTTAGCTGAGATAACTAAAGACTCAGGTAAGCATATTTGTCTACAGCTTTCTTCCCCCCACCCCCAATTGAACTAATTGTTTCAATGCTGTGTCAATGACTGTGTTGTTTGCACGTAATGCTAAGCCAAACTTTGGCTTGCTACTATCATGCTGGCTCCCAGGGATGAGATTACAGCTACTTTGCTCCTCCCCAGCCATTTTAGCTTGGTGTGGCATAGCAGCTAAGCCAAGATGTTTGGCTTAATGTGTTGTCCAAACCCAGCACTGTGGTTAAGCATTCTCCTCAATCACACTCTGTATCCAATGTACTGAGCTTCTCAGAAGATAATAAGCAATACAAACAGAAGAGACCCAATGTCAGTATTCTTCCTAGGTTGGGAAAGGAGTTGAAAGGAAAGGGAAGAAGCAGAATCATGTGGGATCACAACATATATTAAGGTTCCCGCAGGGTGGGAGGTCAGCTCGCACAATACACATTGGAAGTCAACACAAGTAGGTGTCATACAGCTTTTCTCATTGATCTGGCTGGCAAGTAGGAGGGCACTTCAGGTGAATGGAAGTAGACTAAAGGGAACGGTAGGCTTTTACATTTTTTGCTGTATGTATTTTGGGGAGAGGGAGAGAGAGGTGCCGGAGGTTGATGCTACATTTGAAGTTGAGATGGGTCATTCAGTCCATCAAGCTAATACTAATTTTAACTTTGGCCACCTGCAAGCCAAGCCCTGCTTTATGTGAATGCTCCTCAGGGGGATAAATGGCATTAAAGTTCACTGCGCTGCAGGCCAACATTTGCTGAATCCCACTCCATTTAAAAGAACATCCCTTTAACTGGCACCCATATTCATACTGGAGGATTTGCTTCCCCATCTCAAGGTGGCAACACTGCACCAATGCAACGTTTTGCATCCTTACACCCAGTGGTAAAGGTAAATGGACCCGACCATTAGGTCCAGTCGTGACCAACTCTGGGGTTGCGGCACTCATCTCGCTTTATTGGCCGAGGGAGCCGGCATACAGCTTCCAGGTCATGTGGCCAGCATGACTAAGCCGCTTCTGGCGAACCAGAGCAGCGCACGGAAACTCCGTTTACCTTCCCGCCAGAGCAGTACCTATTTATCTACTTGCACTTTGACGTGCTTTCAAACTGCTAGGTGAGCAGGAGCAGGGACTGAGCAACGGGAGCTCAACCCGTTGCAGGGATTCGAACTGCCGACCTTCTGATTGGCAAGCCCTAAGCTCTGTGGTTTAACCCACAGTGCCACCTCCCCAAGTGCCACCCTTATCCCCTTGGCCCTGCTGGATCTGGCAAGGTGAAGATTGTAGTGCTATCCCCCATTCTCCCAGTTGCCTGTTTATCTCCCCTTTTCTCTGCAATCCCATATTCACAGCTGGGCTGGTAACTGGTAAATGAACAGGAAGTAAAACAGTATGAATAAGTGGATAGCTCTTGCAATGGCTGGGGGACGAGGGTGGAATATAAGAATTAGGGAAGCCTATGGATCTGTCTGAGATCGCTGTTTTTGAGTTTGTTCATAGATGACCTAGAGTTAGGGTTGAGCACTGAGTTCACCAAGTGTCTAAATTACACCTAATAATTCAGGGGGATAAAAACAAAAAGGATATTGTGACAAATATCTTCAGAGTGGGGCATGGCTAATAAAGCGATGCCTATTTGGGGGCCTTGTATATGCACTGATAGAATCAGAGCTGGCGGTGATTGACCAGGGTATGGCAGATATGTCAATGAAAAAGCTGACCCGATGTGTGGTTGCTGTGGAAAAAAAGGCAAATTTCTTCCTAGGAAGCAACAGGCAAGGGATCCGAAATAAGTTGTGGGGCCCTGATGGAGATGAGTTTGTGAAGAAAGTAGAGAGAGAAGAATTGTTCTCCCTCTCCCCAAATAACAACCCATGGTCATCAAATGAAGCTGACTGGTTATAGACAGTCGGAACAGCCAGTAGGAAGGTCTTCACACGGCGCAGAGTTGAAACCATGTCATTTGATCTCATACGCTTGGGTGATGGTCAGCAACTAGGATGGATTTTATAAAGGGATTAGACAAATCCATGGAGTGTAAAGCCATTAATGGCTGCTGGTCATAATGACTGTGTCCTCCCTCTAATATCAGAGGTTATTTGCCTTCAGATGCCAAGTTGCTGGGGAACAGCAGTAAAAGAGAGAGTTTATGTCTTGCTTTGGGGTAGGCTTCTGGCTGGCCTATGTGGGTACCAGGTTTGCTGGGCTAGATAGGGTTTGGTTCGAACCAGCAGGACTCTCCTTATGTTCTTACCTGTTGCTTTCTCATTTATGCAGGTGATAGTGATACTGGACGAGGTAAGGCATTCTCCTTAGACAACTTTTTTGCCCGTACAATGTATGTCTTTGTCGTCGCTATGGAACATTGCATTTCATTTAAGGTGTCAAAATGGCATCTCTTGTGAACGTTCCGATTCCAGGGCTTATTTGACTGTTGCAGCTTTCTTTCTGTAGGAACTCATTACAGCATGTGTTAAGGCATCCCATTTTATCCCCACAACAACCATTCAAGGTTGGTTAGTTTACAATATTGGCACACTACGCATCACCCAGTAAGTTTCATGACAGAGCAGGGATTTGAACCCAGGCCTCCCTTGTCAAAACCGCAATACTTGATCCACTACACCAGCCTCCCCAGTCTGTTGCCCTCTGAGTATTTTGGACTACAGCTCCCATCAGCCTCAGCCAGCACAGCGGTGTAGCCCAAACATCTAGAGGGCACCAGGTTGGGGAAGGCTGCCCTACACCACACTGGCTTGATTTGGCAATAGAAGTCCTCTTTACATTTTCTGGCTCATTTTAGTCTTATTGAAGTTCTTAACTCAGCTCTAGAGAGAACGGTATCAGTTGGGCAATTACTTTGGTATGGCCCTGCAGTATATATTGTGTAAGCCAGGGGTAGTCAACCTTTTTATACCTACCGCCCACTAATGCATCTTTCTTGGTGGTAAAATTTCCTTACTGCCCACCAGTGCTTGATGGAAGGAGGATTCAGTTTGTGCCATAGAACCCCCAACCGCCCACCTAGAATCCTGAAAAGCCCACTAGTGGGCGGTAGGGACCAGGTTGACAACTCCTGGTGTAAGCAGTCAGGTTTCTCCACCCATTCTGGGTACGTCCTTCATATCCATCCTGGAGTGAAGATAGGAAGGTTCCCGCCCGCCCCCCCTTTTTTTGCAATCCCATCCAGACTTCAGGAACCCTGAGCAAATGGGAGCAATACAATGGGTTGTTATCCAGCGCTGCGGACCGTTCCAAGCCTTTACTCTGTCAAGATGTAAGGCAAGGCACACATCCCTCTCACAGGCTGGATGCTCAGCCGTCTCTGCGTTTCTAGTCCCTGATTCTCTTTTTCAAGGCACCACCGAAACTGTTCGACCTTCTGTCTCACAGCAGGGGAATTCATAAGCACAACTCTTTTGACGCGTGCTATTCCGATAATAGTATCTGCAACATCACTTTGTGTATTCTGATATGCGCATCATCATATCAGTCCCCTTTATTTGCAGTGCCAGCAAGAAATTGCAAACTCCCACCAGTACACACACACTCTCTCTCTCTCTCTCTCTCTCTCTCTCTCTCTCTGTGTGTGTGTGTGTGTGCATGAAGGAGTCTATAAACAAGGCAGGATAGTTCACTGCCTCCTGTTTTTTAAAGCAGACTGCATGACAGCGATGGGTTGCTGTTGGTTTTGGCCTGGCCTGGCCTGTACTGACTGCTAATATCAATGCAGCCTTTTCAACCAAAATATCTAAACGGAACCCACCTGGTTGTGCATTTCTCTGTTCCCACACTCCACCCCAGCAATGTGGTCTGCGGCTGAGTAACGTTACAGAGGAAGCAACAGGCAATGTGTCCGTTGGCTGCATTGGTGGTTAGCATGTCATTCACCTCCAGGGTGGAGGGAGCTTCCAAGAGCGTCTTCCGCCCGCCTTGCCAGCTCAGTTGAAAAACAGTGAGCTCTAGGGCCAGTTACAAGAAATGAACTTGAGTGCATCTGATCAGCTCCATGTCAGATAACGTTAGTCACTTTTACATCGAGGGTGCTTCTAGTGACTCAAAAGTTTCATTTCCACACTCCCTGCATTTGGCAGGAGTGAGGTGGACAAAATTGGCCTGAACAGAGGGGAAATAAAGAGCCATCTGCATGGTTACCTTGGCAAGCAAGACTCTCTCCACCAAGCAAATCAGCCTCACAAAAGTTACCGTATTTTACGCCCTATAGGGCGCACCGGCCCATAGGGTGCACCTAGGGTTTTTTTTGGGGGGGGGATAAAGAAAAAAAAAATTTCTCCCCCAGGCGCAGGGCTACCCGCAAGCCTTGGGAGCCCGGCGGGATGCAGGAACTCCCACCGGGCTCCCCAGGCTTGCAGATATCTGCCCGAAGCCTGGAGAGTGAGAGGGGTCGGTGCGCACCGACCCCTCTCGCTCTCCAGGCTTCAGCGAAAGCCTGCATTCGCCCCATAGGACGCACACACATTTCCCCTTCATTTTTGGAGGGGGAAAAGTGTGTCCTATAGGGTGAAAAATACGGTATGTTTCTTTTAGGCTGCAACGGGCTGGGAGATTGAGGGGAGGGGCAAACAGGCTAGCAATTTATTTCAGTGGGCTAGTAAATTTCTAGACTTAATTGCAATGTTGGGGAGTTACTTTGGCGCAGTTTCTTACCAAATTGCACAGGTAGTCGGTTGGTCTTTCCAGCCTTTCAGGATCCATCCTTGTATTGAAAAGTCTGTTGCTGTCTTTTGGGCAGCGTTAAACTCTTTATTGTATAACAACAGGCACTCAGGTGTATTACTCTTTCTGGGTGAACTCACAAAGTAGATTTCAGGCACAGCTGATATTTGGAGAGCTGAGAATGTCTCTTCCTCATGGGAGGGACGAATAAAACAAAATCCACAGTCTTCACAGGTGTATGATGTTGGCTTATGGTTGCAGCCCTTTATATTGTGTCCATTTCCAGAGCATGGGGCAATACCTCTGCTCCCCACCCCGCCATGCTGTTCACATACTTGTGCTAGCTTTGGCATCCTGCCTGGAGAATATAAAGCTGAATATTATTTCTGCCATCTGTCAATCAATACTGGAATATTTCCTACTGAGGAAGTTTCCACCCATGCCAAAGTCATACATGTGTGGAGGGGATATACAGAAAACTTGCACTTGCGTCTAAGTTTACATTTTCTGAACCAGCCTGCTGTCCTCACCAGTCCTTATGTAGAGACCTCAAATAAGAAATTTACCAGTTTGTTCAATTTTTCACTTTCAGTCCAGGGTAAAAACATTTTGCCCTCTTAACACACAATCACAAAATTGTATCTTCACACCTTCTTAATTTCAGACTGGTATGTATTGGTAATGGCATATTTAAGAAAGCTCCCACCTTTTGGGATGTGGGGTTAATAAAGTAAGATGTATTTGTCATTTTCTTACTAGACACATGTTCTTAAATCCTTACTAGACACATGTCCTTTGGGTTCGCAAGCACCCAAAATTATATATGTGTTTGTTTATATTCCACCTTTTCTCCCAGGAGCTCAGGTTTCATACATGGTTCTCTCCCTCCTCATATTATGCTTACAACACCCCTTTGAGGTAGGTTAGGCTAAGAGACAGTGACTGGCCCCAAGTCATTCAGTGAGCTTCATGGCCAAGAGGGAATTTGAACCCTGGTCTCCCAGGTCCTAGTCAAACACAACATTGACTCCACAAATATGATATGCTGCATAAATCCGTGTGTGTGTGTGTGAGAGAGAGAGAGAAAGAGAGAGAGAGAGAGAGAGAGAGAGAGAGAGAGAGAACTCTCATCTTTTTGTGACCAAGATAAGCTCTTATGTGTAAAGAGCATTTTCACAGTGGTGGAGAGAAAGAATAGAGAGAGCGCAGATATACCTGGACAGGAAATTATGGGTTGCAGTTGGATTCTCCACATCAAATATCCCTTACTCGTTCATGTCAGACTCTCCTGCATCTAACAGGGAATGTGGAGCCTCACCTTTAGGGGTTGGGGAGAACGAGAGAGAATAGGTGGGTAGCGTGATTTGCCTTTGGTGCTGCAGGCTGCTCTAATGAGAGAGAGAGAGGGAGAGAGAGAGAGAGAGAGAGAGAGAGAGAGAGAGAGCGCTATGGGCAAGCTGCTTCCTTTTCCTGGCCTTGTGGTAACTTCATCTGGGGTTGGCCAGTTAGTGGGAAGGACGGTTGAGAAGGTAAGGACCTACAGTGGCACGTCCAGGGGATGCATCTGGCAAGGAGATGTTGGTCTTTGGGGTTTGCACCTTCCCTCTTTGACACATCTGACTCAGAGCTGGAGCTTTTTCCACTGCAAGCGTTAACCACAGCCAGGAAGCAGAACGGTGAGCTTTCAACTGCTTTCTTCAGATTCCCCCATTGCTTTCTGCCTGCTGTCATTTCTCAATCCTCTTTCCAGTACGGGAGTTGCTAGGACAAAGGTACAAACTCAGCAGCTCTCAAGGACACAAACAGCCAAGGCTGCAGCTCATTTGTAAACCTGTTGCATATTTCAAAGAATGGGGAAAAATGCTCAGTGTGTGACTGCTCTGTCTGCTGTGAGCTAACAACAGAATTGCCTAGGGCCTACCCCCCCTACTTTTCAGAGAACGTGTAGGAAAGCAGGGCTGCAAAATGCTTTAAGTATGCACCAAACAGCCTTCCATTGTTGTGTGTCAGCATGTAATTTTGACTTGCCTGGAATCTAAATTCGCTGTACAAGAATTCTCTTTGGAGAGATGAACTCACAGCCAGTTCACACTTCCAAATTCCAGCAGCTCATTGGACTGCATCAGACCAAACCGTACATCTAACTTATTCTCTACTGGGGGGGAAAGTGTCACTCTTGATGGTTGCTTTTCCTTTACTCCTTGAAATCTGTCCAGCTTCTCCCCCCACCCCCCTTTGACTCATCTAACATTCTTTTGGATTACTTAACGTGGACAGATTGCTTGACCTGGATTCAAACAGCCATGAAGTTTACTGGCTCAGTTACTCATCTCTCAGCCTATCCTATCACACAGGGTTGTTGTGAAGAGCTGAAGCAAAAAATAGCCACGTACTTGAAGAAAGTGCAGAATACAAGTGCAATCATAAATAAATGCATTGTCTTAAAAGTCTCTGTCCTACCATGTTGAGTTCCCTTGTCAAGTGTTACTTTGTGCATGGATCAGTAGGCAATTAGCATCTAAGTTGGCCATGTAGGAATTTGTGTGCCCCTTGCGTATTTGCAGCTGCAGTTGAGAAGGAACTGAAAACATGACATTTCAGGCAGTACAAAGGATGATGAGACATAGGTTAACACAGTGCTTTTTCCTGGGGGGACACAGGGGGACGTGTACCCCTAAACATTTTGTGAATCTAGGTTTGGCCTCATTGAGGGGCAGTATTTCAAAATGAGTAGGAAAATGAGAGTACCCCTAAACATTTTTTTAAAAAGCAAAAAAAGCACTGGGTTAACATGGCTCTGTGATCATGGCTTTATGCAGTTCAGGTTTCCAAGGTTAGCTTGAAATCCGAATTCCAGATCTGACGGGATACTTTATGCCAGGGATGGGGAACAAGGCATGGCTGGAAGCCTGGATCCTGAGCTCCCACACACTCCACCAGCCAGTATGATGGAGATTCCCACCCATCAGTTCCCTGATACCATCATGACATCAAGTGACTTTAACTTTTAAGGAAATAATCAGGAACTCCCAATTGTTTCCTTACGTTCTTTGAAATACCTGGTGTTGCTGTTTCTAAAACAAATTTCTTTCTTTTTTCCCTCCCTCCAGATGAGACACCCATCATAGCCGTAATGGTGGCATTATCTTCCTTGCTAGTCATAGTATTTATTATTATTGTCCTGTATATGTTAAGGTAAGTGCTGCTTGGCAAACCTCCTGACTTCCTTTTGCTGGGCTCCTGTGGTTTGACATGTTTCTCTTAGAGCTGCACCTTGACCAGTTTTAATTCATTTCAAATAGAGAAACATCAGTTGTTGTTGGGTTGTTGTTGTTTTTTTAAAAAGGGCTCCAGTTGCTCCCAATCCCTGAGGCAATCTTTGTTGCAGGTGCAGGAGCAGTTGGATGGAAGGGGTGGTGATTACCTGACCTCCTATTGCTGGCGTTGCTGCGCTTTCTGGATTGGGGAGAAGGGAGATGCAGTGGGGAGGTCAGCACTGTGCAAACTCGCCAGTGGAGCCAATCCAGCACTCCTGCTGGTGCATTTTGCACCAAACCAGCTTCCTCCCTCCCCCTCTTCACCCTCATAAGCACAGCTGTGCCGATAACAAGAGGTCAAGTAAGCACTGCTTCTCCTGCCCACAGGTGGTACCTGCCCTTTAAGTTGCACAGATTCCAGATTCCTCAGCTGATGCCTTCCTTCCCTCTCCCCTCACATTGGGTAATTGGCCTGATGCAAAATGGCCAGTTGCCCAGCCGTTACTTGTCTTCCTATCCAGGGTGGAAATAACCTGAGGAGGGTTCATTGAGCAAAGAGGAGGATGAAGCAAAAAGCTCTCGCTGCCTTCCTCATATTCTGCCTTGCGTCTTTCCCACCTGGGAAAGGGCAAAGGGAAGTAAGCAGGCTTGTGGGGCAGCAGCAACAGAACCTGCTCCAGCCAGATATTCAGTCCCCCTCTTTTCTTTTCCTGAGACAGGCCTGGACTAAGCAGCACCCTCCCCCCTGCACCAGAGCAGCCATCTTTCTTGAGCCAGCGATTCTGCCTGCAAATCAGCCACAAGCTTGGCTATTTGGCTTACATGTTTTGGCACCTGTGCTTCAGTTGGCTTCGGGGGCAGGTGAAAACAAGCTTGCTCCATCTTCCAAGTAACAGCACTTTAGATATTTGAAGATGGTGGTCATATTTCCTCTCAGGCTCCTCTTTACCAGGTTAAACCTACCCAACTCCCTCAACTGTTTCTCACAAGATTTGGTTTCCAGACCCTTGATCATCATGGTTGCCCTCCTCTGCACACCTTCCAGCTTGTCAATATCCTTCTTAAATTGTGGCACCCAGAACTGGACACAGTATTCCTGGTGTGGTCTGACCAAGGCAGAATCCAAGACCATATGTTTGAAACAGAAGGTGATATGCAGTGTTGCATTTGAGACAGCAAACACTGTTTGGGTGTGGATGTGAGAGAAGGAAGGCAGCTTCTCGAGCTGTAATTTCATCTCTCTTGTGATTTCCTACTGTGTAAGAGTGGACACTCTGACCTCTCAGCTTCTCCAGCTGTTGCTTCCCTCCCCCTTTCGTGATCATTTGTGGATACTGTCTCCTTGACTTGTTTCTGTCCCCTTTAGTTAAATGATTTTTATGAATTCATGGCAGGGGAGGCGATATAGTTGTGAGCTTTGAGCAGGAAGTCCTTGGTTCAAATCGCTTGCTAGGTGGCTTCACTCTCAGCACCCATCTCCTGTCTGTGGATGGTACTTAATTAGTGCTTTCAAATGTTCAGAGTGCCTCACATACACTGATTTGTAATCATTAGAACAGCCCTAGCCCCCTGTACTGTTGTCCCCATATTGCAGATCTGAGGCTGAGAGGGAGTGACTTGCCTAAGGCCACCTGGTGAGTTAATGTCAGAGGCAAGACTTGGACTGGGGGCTTCCTGATTTGTAGATCAGTGTTGCAGCTGTTACAGTAGCAGAGCATGCTTAGAATTATAGGATTATAGAGTTGGAAGGGACAACTCTAGTTTCATCTAATCCAACCCCCTGCAATGCCTGTGTTGTGCAAAGTTCACTGCAGTGTTCAAGATGCTATATAGAAGCAAAGTGGTTCTAAAAATTTGGGTGTCCGCACTGAGAGTTCTCCTCACTCAGATGCAGCCTTCTGAGTAGCCACACTCTCTGTGTCCATTCACATCAACCACCCTTTCAAGGTAAACAACTCCTGCTTCATCTTCTTATGCCAGGCATCGGGAGAGTGTCCTATTTAAGTCTCTGAAAAAGATCACTTGTGCAGGTAGAAAGACCTGCTCCCAATAGCATATTAGATAACTCAGATATGAACCTGGCTCAGCTGATTTTCCATGTATTTTCATTGCTAGGTTCAAAAAATACAAGCAAGCCGGGAGCCATTCCAACTCCTTTCATTTGTCTAATGGACGGACAGATGACATGGGTAAGTCTGGGCTTTCTTCTCCCACAATTTAAGCTAGAACCACAGTGTGGCAGTCCTGGCAACCCTTTTCCTTCCGTGGGGTATGCCATATGAGAGGGATGTCATAGTCCTCACCGGAGGTCACCTCAACAGTGTGGCCAAGGGATTGGATGGATCAGTTGCACAGCTGCCTTCTGATCTTACAACTGCATACTGGTGGTTGGATTGTGGGAACTCCCATATGCCGGTCCAGTTGACTTCCCCCCAGCACCAGAACATGGCCCGGCCATTCAGCTCCCCCTCCTGGCCAGGGTTGCAGCACCCCAATTCCACCTAAATGTTGCGGCCACCGAGACCATATAACACCGGTCTTGAAAGACCTACACTGGCTCCCAGTACATTTCTGAGCACAATTCAAAGTGTTGGTGCTGACCTTTAAACCCTAAATGGCCTCAGTCCAGTATACCTGAAGGAGCGTCTCCACCCCCATCGTTTTACCCGGACACTGAGGTCCAGTGCCGAGGGCCTTCTGGCGGTTCCCTCGCTATGAGAAGCCAAGTTACAGGGAACCAGGCAGAGGGCCTTCTCGGTAGTGGCACCTGCCCTGTGGAACGCCCTCCCACCAGATGTCAAAGAGAAAAATAACTACCAAACTTTTAGAAGACACCTGAAGGCAGCCCTGTTTAGGGAAGCTTTTAATGTTTAATAGGTTACTGTATTTTAGTGTTCTGTTGGAAGCCACCCAGAGCTGGGTATAAATAATAAATTATTATTATTATTATTATTATTATTATTATTATTATTATTATTATTTTCCCTTCACATGAATGAAGTCCTGGCTCTTCATCATGCCTCAGGTCATCTACCAGCTAGCTGCCCTATTTCTATGCAGTTAAACTAGGATGTGGCAGATTGTCGAGCTTTTGCTGCTAAAATAATCCACTGCAGAAAATGGCTCTGTTGGGGGGGGGGGGGGAAATGCTGAGTTCTGTCTGATACAACTTGTTGAAGCAGCTGCATCTCCCTGTCTTCTCTTCTTATTCTTGTACCGGCTAGCGGCACAACGCCTCGGCAGTGAGGCAAATGGAACGAGTGTCTCTGTGTCTGAGCAATTTCCACGGGGATGTTCAGAGCTCTCGGTTGTCCCAGGCGCAGCACTGCTACTTTCCCCCCACTTGGAGTGATTCATTTCCTTGGGAGTGGGCGGAAAGTAAGGAAATTTAGTTGTGGAAGACAGAGGGATGGGGGGCTAACCTTTCCCCATCCCTATCTGCATGGCCACAACCTGGAGGGGTTGTTGATTGTGCTAGAGTGTGGTGCTAGAGTGTGATGGATTTCTGGGAACTAATGTTTTGTGTGTGTGTGTGTGTGGTTGTCTGTGCATGTAACCCAAGTTGTAGTCTCTTGAGTGCCCTTGCCTAGTGCATCAAAAACAAGCGGACTCCTCTTCTGTTGCAGAGCCCCAGAGCATGCCATTGCTTGCCAGATCTCCCAGCACCAACAGAAAGTACCCACCACTGCCTGTGGATAAACTGGAGGAGGAGATTAACCGGCGAATGGCAGATGACAACAAACTTTTCCGCGAAGAGTTCAATGTGAGTCCTTTGCTAGTTTGCTTTTCCTCCCTCTCAGCCCACTCCTTTTATACCTGCTGAGTTCTGGGGTTGGGCAGAAAAAGGAAAAGAAAAGGATTGTTTGCTGAAATTGAATGCCAGTTGTATGAAATCAAGCCCAGACCAGTCCAAGCTGCTGCTCCCTACACCCCAGCTGCTAAGGAACTAACATTTCTCTGTTGAGCTCAAAAGCTAGCCATGTTTTGACGTAGTGAGAATAACTGCAGTCACCGTGTTGTTTACCGGTGAAGGTTAACAGCTCCTGCTAAGCTGATTCTGAAAGCCATTTAGAAATGTGGCAGTGTGGGTTGTAGAATTTTGTTTGTTTTGATGCACAGAAGTGCTTAAGGTTACTGCTTGTACTGCAGAAGTCAAGAGTCGGATGGTGCACACAAAGCAGTGAAATGCCCTTCTCTATCTCGCTGAAAGACTTCCCTCCCCTGTACCAATTGTACAGGACAAACCTGAGTAATGCTTTTATGTTTCTGGCTTGCATTTGAAAATCTAAGAGGTGGCAGGAATGGGTGTTGCCTCGTGCTCAGATGTCTGAGGCTCAGTCCCTGGTTCTCTGCTATGCTCCGCCTCCCAATCAGATATTTCTAGATCAGCAGGGCTGTTAGCTTGCCCTTACTTGACCCTGCCCTTACTTGGGCCCTTGTCCAGACTCCTTCACGCCCTCTTCCTGTTTTCCTGGAGAAAATCTGTTCCCTGCATTATTGATTCAAACCAGAGTAGCATTTGAGGGCCGATTGTGACTCCAGTAAGATTTCCACGTCATCGCCACACTTCAATCACTGCTGGTTACATGCACAGCAAAGTGTAGCTATGGAAATGAGGAGATGCTGCTAATGCACGGTTATGAGTGAGGTCACGTTAAGAGGGCCCCTGCTTTTGGGGTCCATTGCAATCTTTGTCACTGGGAAAGTGCAAAAGAGGGGAAGGAAAGACACTGTGTGCAGTCATCAGACTTCCCCAACCTGTTGCCTTTAATTCCAACCTGGTAAGGCTGGATCAGAGTATGTTGTTGTTTAGTCATTTAGTCGTATCCGACTCTTCGTGACCCCATGGACCAGAGCAGGCCAGGCACTCCTGTCTTCCACTGCCTCCCATAGTTTGGTCAAACTCATGCTGGTAGCTTCGAGAACACTGTCCCACCATCTCGTCCTCTGTCGTCCCCTTCTCCTTGTGCCCTCCATCTTTCCCAACATCAGGGTATTTTCCAGGGAGTCTTCTCTTCTCACGAGGTGGCCAAAGTCTTGGAGCCTCAGCTTCAGGATCTGTCCTTCCAGTGAGCACTCAGGGCTGATTTCCTTCAGAATGGATACGTTTGATCTTCTTGCAGTCCATGGGACTATCAAGAGTCTCCTCCAGCACCATAATTCAAAAGCATCGAATCTTTGGCGATCAGCCTTCTTTATCTATATGGACCTTTGTCGGCAAGGTGATGTCTCTAAATAGTGATAGAAGTAACTACTTGGCTGGGATTGCTCGGTTCAGTGATGTGATTATAAATAAGTGCTTTTGGGCAGCCCTCTCAGCATAAAAATGTCCTATATCTTCCCCATTCTATTGTTGCCCCACCCTCTCCAAAAAAGAAACAAGAACAACTTGCAAACCTGAAAAGTAATTTAGGCCGTGAGTTAGTGACTGCTGAGATGCTCTTGCGAATTCCTTGTCCGAACTAGGATTTGAACCTAGGTCTCCTTCCCCACTCCAAGAATCGCGTTACATCTTCAGTGCCTCCCAAGCTTCAAAGGAAATTTATGGGTTCAGATCATTCCCATATAGATCAGGGGACAACACCCTACTGACACTCTGACCCCTGCACAACAATCCTTTGGGTGAAGATCTACTGGAGATCTGGATCTATTCACCTTTGCGGAGGCAGGGTTTTATTCTTCATAGTTTCATGTTCAGCTCATCTCCCCCTCCTCGCTTTTTGCTGCTCCAAACAGGTTTTTTCCTCTATCCAGTTTTCACTTTCCTAATTCACTTGCTACTTGTTATTTGGAAATCTGCCTCTTTCAGAATGTACCGGGGCCAGTCCATAGCGATTTAGCTCATGTAATCTGAGGTTTTACTGAAGGGGACTTTGCTGCCATCTTGTGTGCCAAGATAGCATGAAGTAACTACTTGCTTCTCTTATTCTGTCTGCAAAGAGTTGATAGGATTAGCTAAAAGCCTGTAATGAAAGGGTGATTCCCCCATTCATTAACCCATTAAACACTTTATCTGTACTGTAATTGTAGGCAGTCTGCTCACATGAGGTGTCTCCATCACTACACTATAACCTGCCTCCTAAGGCTAAGCAGCACATTTGATCCTCTATAGATAAAGTTAAATCACTCTTCATGGAGGCCTTGATGCTGGTCAAAAATTAACACATGGGACCATCGGACATTTTGTCCATTCCACCAATTACCAAGGAAACGGTGAATTTTTTAAAAAAATTGAATTTATATACCGCCCCATACCTGGAGGTCTCAGCATAGCTGTCAACGTTTCCCTTTTTTAAAGGGAAACTCCCTTATTCCAAATAGGATTCCTCGCAAGAAAAGGGAAAAGTTGACAGCTATGGGTCTCAGGGTGGTTCACAGTACAAAATCAAGATACAAAACCACAAAATACATAATAAAAATAAAAGCAACAACCCAATAGCACCTCCCCCAAAAAAACACATTTTAAAAGGGCATAGGATATAAATCAGATCAACTAGAGGCCTTGGTTAAAAAGGAACATTTTTGCCTGGCCCCTAAAGGTGTATAATGAAGGTGCCAGGTGAACTTCCCTGGGGAGAGCATTCCACAGACGGGGAGCCACTGCAGAGCAGGCCCTGTTCTTGTGTTGCCACCCTCTGGACCTCTTGAGGAAGAGGTGGCACACGAAGGAGGGTCTCAGAAGATGATCTCAGGGTCTGGGTAGGTTCATATGGAAAGAGGCGGTCCTTGAGGTATTGTGGTCCTGAGCCATTTCAGGCTTTATAGGTCAATACCAGCACTTTGAAGTATATTATATCAAATTTACCAAATATCAAGGCCCAAGGGGGAAATGGTATTTGCAGTGAAGTTTTTAAGAAGAAAAATACTGTTGGCTTCCAGTATTGTACCAGCTTTTTTATTATTTCAACCTAACAACTGACAGGAATCAAAATACAATTATCACCACCTGTTAAAGAGAGAGAGGGAGGGAGAGTTTGAACCTCTCCTTATTACAAACAAATTAGCTTGATTAATATTGTAGCTAAACCTGAGGCCTGGACTATAAGGAACAGCATTTTCAGGAGAAAACAAGTTGATTCAGAAATGAGTTCTCCACTCCAGGCAACTGTTTTGTGCCAAAGCATGTAATATACAACTATGCATCTCTTAGCAAAGGACGATTTGCACCTTTTGTAGATTTTAAAGTGGCCTTTGATGCCTTTGAGCACAAACTGTTATGTATCATGCTAAATAGCTCTAATATGGCTCAACAATTACTCTATGGAGTTCAGGCACTTATTCCAACCTGGTTCACTGCAGATGTTTTGAACTGCAACCTCCATCAGCCCCAGCCAGCTCTATACGAACAACTACCTTACTAGGTCAATCCCAGGCAGTGCAAAGTTTTGTGTTGGCGTCCTTCCTTTTCAACTTTTTTTGCAAGAATGACATAGTCCAGGATTTGGGTGGGGACAAATTCTTTCCCTCTGAGTCTCCCTGTTATTGTGCACTGACAGTGTGGTCCTGTTCTCCAATGTACAACAGGTCTTGGAAGGCTTTTAGCCAATTTAGAACTCTTGTCGTAAGGCAAAAATAAAAATTATGAAGTAAATGAAAGGGCAGCTTTTTTAAAAGGCCACAAAAAAATAAATCGCAAACGACGCAGGATGAGACAGAAGGCAAAAACAAAGTTAGAGCTCTGGGAGGGAGAGATGTAAAAGCAGCCAAGCCTGCAGCCCAGCCAACAATTATAGAATCATAGAATCAATTGGTGAGGTATGCACATTCTGGTCAACTTCCAGTTTGGTATCATTGACTGTTTATCACTGCCCATTTCAGAGGATCAGAATAAAAAGCCACAGAGGCTGTGTATTGGGTGCGGATTGCTCCCTTTTGTTCAACGAAGGTACAGCGTCTTCTTATTTCTACCCCATCCTCCCAGGCTCTCCCGGCGTGCCCTATCCAGGCCACCTGTGAAGCTGCCTCCAAGGAAGAAAACAAGGAGAAGAACAGATACGTAAACATCTTGCCTTGTAAGTATTGCCCAAGATGTTCTCGGGTGGTTGGCTACCATGGTGTTAAAGGGAATGATGCACACTGCCTGCGCCTTTGTAGCCAAACATTCTCTTTAAAAAAGTCAGTCTAGTCATCTCTCACAAGGAAGAGCGAGAAAACCATCTGAGGGGAAGAAAACCACAGAGATTGATAACCCAAAGCCATGGCATGCAGCTATTACTGCCCCCCACATAAAGGGTCTGTTCAAAAGAGACTCGATCCATCCTGTGCCCAGCATAGGCTTGCTTCAAACTGAGGCTCAAGTGAGCCTGATGAGACCCACAGAGCCATATACAGCTCTTGCTTTGCCCTACACAGCTAACAGCTACCTGTACGTTGCAGTGTGACACAGAACGCTTCTTCTGCAGGTGGCCTTGTCTCCTGGTTTCATTGCAGTAAGCTCAAAAGAACCCAGGGGATCCAAATGCCGCCCCCACGTTTGTCTTGTTTATAGAGGTGCCTGCGCTTCCCAGTGGGTAGACACCCATAAAATGAGGGTGCTGAACTAGTAGTGCTTTAGCCTGATGGCAGTCAACCTTTCTCCATCTGTTTCTTTCGCTATGCCAAAAATGATGGAGCGGTTATTAGAGGGGAGGGAGGTTGCCTAGGAGAAGTGTTGCTTGTGGGTGTCAAGGGGAATAACAGAGGGGGTGGCACAAACCAGGGGGAGAGGCAGAGCAGCAGAAGCAGTTCCTGTAACACAAGAATGAGAACAATAGCCATATATGGTAAAACGCATTCGTTTTGGAAGCTGGAGGCAAAAGAACATTATTCCGAGAGTATGTTCATTAAAAAGCACACCACACAACAAAGGACTTAGAATCATAGAATCATAGAGTTGGAAGAGACCACAAGGGCCATCGAGTCCAACCCCCTGCCAAGCAGGAAACACCATCAGAGCACTCCTGACATATGGTTGTCAAGCCTCTGCTTAAAGACCTCCAAAGAAGGAGACTCCACCACACTCCTTGGCAGCAAATTCCACTGTCGAACAGCTCTTACTGTCAGGAAGTTCTTCCTAATGTTTAGGTGGAATCTTCTTTCTTGTAGTTTGGATCCATTGCTCTGTGTCCGCTTCTCTGGAGCAGCAGAAAACAACCTTTCTCCCTCCTCTATGCGACATCCTTTTATATATTTGAACATGGCTATCATATCACCCCTTAATCTCCTCTTCTCCAGGCTAAACATGCCCAGCTCCCTTAGCCGTTCCTCATAAGGCATCGACTTGTTTGAGGGGAAGAGCCTGTTGCTCTTCCTGCAGCTCCAGCAGTTGCTAGTAGATCCACATGGATGGCGCACCCTGGACCCAGGTCACTTGCAGACGAAAGAGGGGCTTGCTCAGCTGAAGCCTGTTCCCTTGCAAGAAGCTGAGCATTCTCAGCCCTGACCCTGTCCCAGAGGCAACTCTTTTCGTGGTCCAATGTCTTCCATACCAAGAAGCCGCTGGAATCATGGTCTGGAAGGAAGGACACACCACAGAAGAGCAGTGATTAAAGTATGGGGAAATACCTGGAATGCAGCGGTGTTGTTTGCAGCCACACATTCGCCTTCAGAAGTGCCACCAGGAAAAGCAAGCTGCCCAAGTAGCGATGGAACGATCAGATGAAAACCAGCCAAGTTTCATTCTGTGGGGCAGTAACTTTGATTGCAGTAGAAACTCTCTCTGCTTCTTGCACACATCCTATGGCACCAGTTACAGATGGGTAGCCGTGTTGGTCTGCCATAGTCGAAGTAAAAAATTCTTTCCTGTAGCACCTTAAAGACCAACTAAGTTAGTTCTTGGTATAAGCTTTCGTGTGCATGCACACTTCTTCAGATACACTGAAACAGAAGTTACCAGATCCTTCTATATATTGAGAAGGTGGGGAGGGGTATTACTTAGAAGGGTGGTGGGAATCGGAGATTGGCAGATAGCTGAGATGAGCCTGTTGACGACTCTTAACGACTGTAATAGGTCTTACAGGAAAAGGCAAGGGGTGAGAAGGTGAGAAATGGCTTAGTCATGTATAATGAGATAAGAATCCGATGTCTCTGTTCAGACCAGGTTTCTCTATTGTTTTAAGTTTGGTAATGAGTTGTAATTCAGCAGCTTCTCTTTCCAGTCTATTTCTGAAATTCCTTTGTAGTAAAACAGCTACTTTGAGATCTTGTATAGAATGTCCTGGGAGATTGAAGTGTTCTCCTACTGGTTTCTCTGTTTTGTGATTCTTGATGTCAGATTTATGTCCGTTTATTCTTTGGCGTAAGGTTTGGCCTGTTTGTCCAATATAGAGAGCTGAAGGACACTGTTGGCATTTGATGGCATACACAATGTTAGACGATGAGCAATTAAATAGTCCCGAGATGGTATGTGTGATGTTGTTGGGGCCAGTAATGGTGTTGTCCGGGTGTATGTGGCAGCAAAGTTGGCATCTGGGTTTATTGCAGGCTCTGGTGCCAGTGTCCGTGTTAAGTCTGGTTGTAGTATTATTGTGGGTTAGGAGTTGTTTAAGATTGGGTGGCTGTCTGTAGGCAATGAAAGGTCTTCCTCCCAGAGCTTGAGAAAGAGAACTGTCATTGTCCAGGAGAGGTTGTAGATCTCTGATGATGCGTTGAACTGTTTTAACTTGGGAGCTGTATGTGATGACTAGTGGAGTTCTGTTATTTTCTTTTTTGGGTCTGTCTTGCAGCAAGTTCTCTCTGGGTATCAGTCTGGCTCTGTTGATCTGTTGTCTAACTTCATCTGCTGGGTATTTTAGTTCTGAGAAGGTTTGCTGTAGATCTCTTAGGTGAGAGTCTCTGTCTGTAGAATTGGAACAGATGCGGCTGTAACGTAGTGCCTGGCTATATACAATGGACTGTTTGGTATGTTTGGGATGGTAGCTAGAGGCATGTAGATATGTTTGTCGGTCAGTTGGTTTACGGTATAAGGTGGTGTCTATGCGTCCATCCTGTATTTTTATAGTAGTGTCCAAAAAATGTATTTCTTGCATAGATTGATTCATTGTAAGGTTGATTGTGGGGTGAAAATCATTGAATTTCTGGTGAAAGGTGTCCAGGGTCTGTTGACCATGTGTCCAGATGATAAAAATATCGTCAATGTATCGTAGGTACAAGAGAGGTTTGAGTGGGTAGGAGTTTAGGAAACGTTGTTCTAAATCTGCCATGAAGATGTTGGCATACTGTGGGGCCATGCGGGTGCCCATTGCTGTGCCGCTGATCTGAAGGAACAGGTCATCACCGAATTTGAAGTTGTTGTGGGTAAGGACAAATTGGCAGAGTTTGGTGGCAAGGTCCGCTGTGGTTTTATCTGAAATGGTGTTCCTTATAGCTTGTAAACCATCGTTGTGTGGGATGTTGGTATACAGAGATTCCACGTCCATAGTAGCTAGTATAGTATTGTTGGGAAGATTATTTAAAGATTGTATTTTCCTCAGAAAATCTGTGGTGTCACGTACATAGCTGGGAGCACTGATGGCATATGGTTTCAGAACAGAGTCCATATAACCGGAGACACCCACTGTAATAGTGCCAATACCTGAAATGATGGGGCGTCCTGGATTTCCTGGTTTGTGTATTTTAGGTAGAAGATAGAAAGTTCCTGGTCGAGGTTCTGTTGGTGTGTTGGTGAGGATCTGTTCTTGGATGTGTGGGGGTAGCTCCTTAACAATCTTGTTCAGTTCTTTCTTGTATTCTTGTGTGGGGTCTGAGTCCAATTTTGTGTAAAAGGCGGTATTGGAAAGTTGTCTGCGAGCCTCCTGAATGTAGTCAGTTTTGTTCATGATGACGACAGCTCCCCCTTTGTCTGCTTCTTTAATTATAATGTTTGGGTTGTTTCTGAGATTATCTATGGCTCTCCTTTCAGCATGGTTTAGATTTTGTTGTAAGCGATGGTGTTTTCTGGTTACATCTGTTTGGATTCTGTGGCGGAAGCAGTCAATGTACAAGTCCAGTGTGGTATTGCGTCCATCAGGAGGGGTCCATGTGGAGTCCCTTTTTGTGTAACACTTTTTCAGTGGTAGTTGGTGGTCAGTGTTCTGTTGGGAGGGTGGTTGTTGTTCTCCAGTGGGTTGAGAGGTGTTGTGTTGTGAAGTTGTTGTTTGTTCTGATTTGTCTTGTTGTTGTGTGTGTTGAAAATACTCCTTCAGGCGTAAACGGCGGAAAAATGCTTCCAAGTCCCCGTAGAACTGGATCATGTGTGGGGATTTGGCAGGGCAGAATGACAGTCCACGTGAAAGGACTGATTCCTCGGCTGGGCTGAGTGCTTGCTGTGAGAGATTGACAATATTGTTGATCTTGTTTTGATTAGTAGCCTGTAGGTTGGAAAGGTTAGAGAGTTTCTTGTTTTTCTGTTTCTTCAGTAGCTCCAGTTGAGAGTGGTAAATGTTTTGTTTTTCCTTTTGGAACTCTTGCCAAGCTTGGTGGTTCCTGATAGAGTTGTCTAATACAAGGAGTTCCTCCTTTATTAGCTTCTGTTTAGAGTAGAGAACGCTGATCAGATGTTTGAGCAGCTTCTTAGAGAAAGTGTTGCATAGTTTTCTTGCATATTCAGTGGGATACGTGGATTGTAGAGGGTTCTTAATTCTAAGACCCTTGGGTATAATGTCCAGGTTCTTGCATTTAGTGAGAAAGAAGATATCAGTCTGTACCTGTGCAAGTTTCTTGGTGAGGTTGATGGACTTCCATTTCATGCGGCTCAATGTGGTGCCTTCCATGGTTCCAGTTACAGATGGGTAGCCGTGTTGGTCTGCCATAGTCGAAGTAAAAAATTCTTTCCTGTAGCACCTTAAAGACCAACTAAGTTAGTTCTTGGTATAAGCTTTCGTGTGCATGCACACTTCTTCAGATACACTGAAACAGAAGTTACCAGATCCTTCTATATATTGAGAAGGTGGGGAGGGGTATTACTTAGAAGGGTGGTGGGAATCGGAGATTGGCAGATAGCTGAGATGAGCCTGTTGACGACTCTTAACGACTGTAATAGGTCTTACAGGAAAAGGCAAGGGGTGAGAAGGTGAGAAATGGCTTAGTCATGTATAATGAGATAAGAATCCGATGTCTCTGTTCAGACCAGGTTTCCTATGGCAGATGTTGTTTCAATTTCCATCAGCCTCCACCAGCACAGCCAGTGGCCCGGGATGGTGCGATTTGTAGTCCAATGACACCTGGAGGGCCCTGTGTTGACTGCCTCCCCCCTACGGCCTCCGCCCCACCTGCGACCAATCCAGAATTATCTTTGGCAAGTTATCCCTGGTCCAGTGAGCGCCCAAAAAACTCATACCAGGCCCTGGCACTTCTTACCCCCTTGCGGTCATGTCCAAACTTGGTGGCCTGAGAGAGGAATATTTTTCCCTGGAGATAAGAGGACCGTTTATCTTTCTGCCCCTCTTCGCCATCCACCCTAAGCACATGTCACTCCTTTGAGAGGAAGGGCAGGATATAAAATTGAACAAATAAATTATCAGTCAAGGCATACTTTTGGCACAGCTACAGCACTTCTTTCTTAAGCTGCATGCCATAAGGATTGCAAAGGAACAGCTCCCCCCCCCTTTTCTTGCAGCCCCCCACTTCCCTACTACCCCACCCAGAAAATGTGGTAGTTGGCACCTTTCCACTAAAGCTGTGTTTCTCAAATTTGGGTCTCCTGTTGTTTTTGGACTACAGTTCCCATCATCCCTTGCTAGCAGGACCAGTGGTCAGGGATGATGGGAATTGCAGTGCAAAAACAGCTGGACGTTCAAGTTAGGGAAACCCTGCACGAATGCAACTGGAGGCAGCGGTGTGAGACAAGCAATGTGAAGCAAATGTTTTATTATTCCCCTTACATGGTTCCTGCAAATGTGTTATATAATATGCACAGGTCAGGAGAGTCGGCTTCTTCTTACCCTCTGTCCCCCGCTACAATTCAAAACCACTGCATTAAGGTTTTATCCTGTGTTGACAATAAACTTGGGCCGAAGTTTGTAATGAGTTGCCATTTCTCCAGCTTCCCTGTGCGCTGAGGGGAAGCCTGAATCCTCTCCTCTTGAAGGTTTCACTTCCTTCTGGCCGTATATAACCTTTCTGAAGCCCCTACATTTTAAATGTCGCCCTGACACTTGTTTCTTTTAATGGGCCACTTCTTACCTTCATTCCTAGATGATCATTCCAGGGTTCATCTGACACCTCTCGAAGGGGTTCCAGACTCTGATTACATCAATGCCTCCTTTATTAATGTAAGTATCTGCAAGGGAAATGAAGCAGAATGAGACTTCGTTATTTTAACGAGAATGCTAACCAGCTCCCATGCTTGCCTTGATAGCAGTGTTGCAGGTGATCTACAGACATGTGCAGCTGCAGTCGTGTAGGCAAAATTGGGTTGCTTCATGCTGCTCCCTACAGACACCAAGTTTCTAGTTCTCCATAGCTTGAAAAGTGCACAGACAGTAAGTCAGATTCACCTGGCATTGCTGTCGCACAACTTCCATTCATTTCCCTTGACCTTGCACAGGTTTCCTTCTCGAAAGGGCAGTTGTGCAGCAGTTATGATTTGTGGATCCTGCCCACTGCCAGCTAAAAGTCTCCAAAGCAAGGAGCCTTCAAGTACTGTGAACAGGGGTGGAGAACTGGATCCAGCCATCTGGCTAGCTTCTTACCTGCCCACCCTCCCTGCAAGCCAGTTTTGGCAGATGGGTGCAGCTGCCCACCTGTCAATTATCTGACATTACAAATGACACCAGGAAACCCATTTTTCCTTTGCCCATATGGTTTGAAAATCAAACGCCCAGGCAAAGACATAGCTCTTTGCAAGCCGCACTAATCAGCTGAATGGAGATGCCTGCGAGTCCCACTTTTGGCAGAGAACCACATCTTCACCATGCCTGATGACGTTGGGTACAGGGTGGACGTGGCTTGGCTGAAGCAGGAAGGGGCATCGGTGGGCTGCAAACTTTATTGTAGTGCGTATGTTTTGTTTTCCTGCCCAAGCTCTGCCCTTCTGTTTTCCACCTCCCTCAAACCACTTTGCAAAAAACCTTAATTATTTTAAATGAGTGCTACTGAAGATGCATTCTAATATGGAGGTGTGCAGTTCATCCCTGGAGGGATGACTATTTTCCTGGTGCAGAACGTGGATTTTGGAGGCTGTGGTGTCATCACAGTCCTGGCTGTATCCTCGCATCAGATGCTTTGCCTTCTGTTATAGCTTAGTGGGAGAGCACATGGTTTGCTTGCAGAAGGAGCCATGCTGTTTGATCCCCTGGTACCTGTAGTTAAAGATTAGAGATAAGGAGGCTGGGAATCTTGGAGAACCGTTATATACCAATCAGAGTAGGCAGTGTGTAGCTAGATGTGCTAGTGGTTTCTGCATACAGCATATCCTTAAAGAGGTGCGGTGTTTTGTTTTTGCAGTGTTGCTAAATGCATAATCTCCACTTCACTGCCTTGCTTTTCTGTCTCTCTCTCGTCTCCCGCCTCTACTTTTGTATGCCCAAAGCACCCCTAACCTGTGCAGTCTCAACTGCACTTGTCAAGAAGACAGAAAAGTCAGGAGCAGAATCATTGCCTGGCATTTATTGTTGGACCATCCGTCTTGCATTAACCAGAGCAGTAGCACACACAAATTAGCACAGGGACGCGGGTGGCGCTGTGGTCTAAACCATAGAGCCTAGTGCTTGCTGATCAGAAGGTTGGCAGTTCGAATCCCTGCGACGGGGTGAGCTCCCATTGCTCTGTCCCAGTTCCTGCCAACCTAGCAGTTCGAAAGCACACCAGTGCAAGTAAATAAATAGGTACCACTGCGGCGGAAAGGTAAACGGCGTTTCCGTGTGCTCTGGTTTCCTTCACAGAGTCCCATTGCGCCAGAAGCAGTTTAGTCATGCCAGCCACATGTCTGCAGGCAAATGCCGGCTCCCTTGTCCTGAAAGTGAGATGAGCACCGTAACCCCATAGTCGCCTTTGACTGGACTTAACCGTCCAGGGCTCCTTACCTTTACCTTTTCCTTTACCTTTACTTTGCATTAACCAGATCACCACACATAAATTGTTCTGTGTTCAAGGGGTTTTTTTTGTGTGAGGGGTGGGGTGAGAATCAGGTCCACTGTGTTTAGATATCCAACATGCTTCTGTCTGCCACCAGGATCAAGTCACACATCCACTTTTTTGTGTTTCCAGTAAAATGTTCCAAGGGGGAGAGAGCGCTGTCTGTGTGACTGCGCTATGTACTGTACATCTTTTCCCCTGGTAGTGATGAGTATTCTTCCCCTTCAGGCACCACACCAAAAACACGAAAAACAGATGCTTTTTGGTGCTGATGTAACACCCCCAACTGCTCTAACCCCTCTCGTTGGCCCTCATACAGCTTATGTACAATACAAAATTGGCAAGGTAAAGAGCTCACTCTGTGTGGTGCCTGAGAAGGTGCCAATGTTTCGGAAGACTTTGAAGTTGACTCGCATGCTTGTTTTCTTTTCTTTCGGCAGGGGTACCAAGAGAAGAACAAGTTCATTGCAGCCCAAGGTAAGTCACACTTGCTTTCCTTTGGATTTCTGTCCCGAGATGACAAATGGCTGGGAGGCTTTATGCTGAGCAAAAAATATTTGCAGTGCATTAACGTTCTTCTGAGTTTCCAAGTTGGTTCCCGTGCCGCTCTGGCAGCCAGCCTTAGGAAGGATGCTCAGGGGAATATTGCCCTCATCAAATCAATCATGGGCACAGTGGGAAATTGCGACGATTAAATCATGTAAACATCAACCCATCTCTTCTGGTGCCGGGAAAGCTACAACTTAATCTACAGCTCATGTGGGTCAACCACTAGGGTTTCGCCCATGAAGATTTGGCCCCCACCATATTGTCAAAATGGACTCCTGTTTTCCAGAAGTCAGGTGTATTCTGGAATTGGAAAGATGGAAGGAGTCAGGTGCTGGGAAAGCTGTGCTGTTTGAAAGGGTAGCTAGTGGATTCTTAGTTGGACGAGCGAGTGCCTCTTTGCTGCCACCCCATGGCAAAAGGCAGGAATTCAGTTGCATAACAACAGATTAAAAGGTAAAGGGACCCCTGACCCCATTACATGGGGGCATCTTATAGATGGAAAAGTACAGTAGATGGGCTGTGCAAGTAGCAGAACACAAATCTCAGAGGCAGAAGGCACTGACCAGCCTCCACAGGGGTGACGTAGATTAAGGGGGACTGAAGGGGTGGGACTTGACCTGGAGCAACGCCACCATTATAGAGACAGCGTTCCTTTGTCGCTCTCTGTGAATACTGAATAAATTACGTGGTAAGAACTCCTATTGGTTATCTGCCTTTTGATTGCCACCGAGGGAGGGATCGTTATTCCTTGACAGAGCCCTGACAATATGGAAGAATTATTATACCACTTAAAGGTCTTGTTAAACAAACACGCCCTGCTCCCACCCACCTGCAAGTACCTTCCTGTACCACTTTTTCTTTTCCCTTTGGTCTGTTTAGGACCAAAAGAAGAAACTGTGAACGACTTCTGGAGGATGATTTGGGAGCAAAACACAGCAACAATTGTCATGGTGACCAACCTGAAAGAGAGGAAAGAGGCAAGTGGCTGTCGGAGGCTCTGTGGCAAGTGAAACGAGAGCCGCGTAAAAGCAAAATGTTTATGTGAAGGGCATGTAATTAATAATTTCAAAATGCTGGTCCGTGTTTTCTTAACAAATGTGTATTTCTCTCCAGTGCAAATGTGCTCAGTACTGGCCAGATCAGGGCTGCTGGACGTACGGAAATATCCGAGTGTCCGTGGAAGATGTGACGGTCTTAGTTGACTACACAGTGCGGAAATTCTGCATTCAGCAGGTATCTCATTTTGATCCCCTCTCTTCTCCCTTTTTATGTAAGTCTGTTGATTCCAGGATGCTGCAGCTGGAGATCAGTAGGGTTGGCAGGACCAGGTGAGAAACCAGCATCTAAGTTCTCTTCTGTATAGATGTTATTGTTCTTTATGGATGTTATTGTTCTTTTGATATGAAGGGTTTGACTTTTTTTGTACATCTCTTCTCCTCCACCCCAAATACTGATGTGGCATAGCCCAAGCAAAAGCGGACCAACCTTAGAGAGATGTGGGCATAGGCATAGTTGGTGTGCCTGGTGCCAGATTATGATGGAGAATTTGCTTGCTCAGCAGAGAGGAGGAAACCTTTATCAATTTTGGGCATGGAAAAGAAGGGACCCCGCCACACCCCTCTCTCCCTTAGTCTAACCTGTCATTCCTGATCTCTACTTTTACAGGTGATGAAAGGAAGGGATTTGGAGAGCTTGGCGTGACTCTAGATGCCTGACAATTAACCAATATGTCCAATCTGTTTCCCCACCCTTCCACCCAGGTAGGCGATGTCACCAATAAGAAGCCTCAGCGCCTGGTGACGCAATTCCACTTCACCAGCTGGCCGGACTTTGGGGTCCCTTTCACTCCCATTGGGATGCTGAAGTTCCTGAAGAAGGTGAAGACCTGTAACCCCCAGTATGCAGGCGCCATTGTCGTACACTGCAGGTCAGTCTGGAGCTCATCAGTCCCTTCCTTCCTTCCTTCCTTCCTTCCTTCCTTCCTTCCTTCCTTCCTTCCTTCTGATCTGTCTAAAGGTAAAAGGTAAAGGTACCCCTGACAGTTAAGTCCAGTTGTGAACAACTCTGGGGTTGCGATGCTCATCTCGCTTTACTGGCTGAAGGAGCCAGCATTTGTCTGCAGACAGCTTCTGGGTCACGTGGCCAGCATGACTAAGCCGCTTCTGGTGAACCAGAGCAGCGCACAGAAATGCCGTTTACCTTCCCACCGGAGTGGTACCTATTTATCTACTTGCACCTTGATGCGCTTTCGAACTGCTAGGTGGGCAGGAGCAGGGACCGAGCAACAGGAGCTCACCCTGTCATAGGGATTCGAACCACCAACCTTCCAATCGGCAAGCCCTAGGCTCTGTGGTTTAGACCACAGCGCCACCTGCGTCCCCATGACCAGTGTTTAAATAGAGCACTGGTCCTGCTAGCTGGGGGCGATGGGAGTTGTAGTCCAAAAACAGCTGGATGGGTCACCTGCGCCTCCATGAGAGGATATTAAATTAAATCAATTACATTAAAATCATAGAATTGGAAGGGCCCCTGAGGATCATCTAGTCCAGTCCCCGGCAATGCAGGAATTGTTTGCCCAATGTGGGGTTTGGACCAATAACCCTGAGATTAAGAGTTGCAAGCTCTAGTGACTGAGCAAAAACTGGAATAAAGATTCCCACTTAAAAGCCACGCAGAAAGGGGAGGATCTGCAATAGGCACCAAAAAACCAGTGGAGAGAAAGCCTTTCAGATATGTAATGGAACAGAGTTAATCATATGAAGGTGGCAAACTATCCCATAAGGCGCATGATGTGTCCCCCACCAGAGGTACTACCCCTTTCCTAACACGAGCATTAATAAATTTGCTTTCTTTATTTTCTTTTTTTATATGGGTATTGATTTATTGTATTTCTCTACTGCTTTCCATTCAAATGTTTCTCAAAGCGGCTTACAAACAGTAAAGAACAACAATATATTTGAACATCACAAGTACAGCATAATTCATAAAATATAATTAGAAAATAACCAGTAAAACAATTACAATCTACAAAACACTATTAGCAAACCAGCAACTAAAAGGAAGTGAAATATCACAATTACAACTTTTCTTCTAGAACAAAATGTGCCAATATTGCATACGCTTGAGCACCCCTAAGAAAAAAAGCACTGCTATGAAGCAATATTAACAAAATAACCAGAAAAATAAGTTCATACAGAGACACACACACTTCCCCCTGCCTCCCAATGACACATAATCTTTCACACTATTCAGACCCTGAAACTCATGCACCAAACAGGAGAGTCCTGATCTAATAGAAATGTAAAATACTTTTAGCTTACTAGTCACCGATTTAAACCCATGTCCCATCCTTCTGACAAGTGATGTTCAGGGTAGTCGTCAAGAGTACAAGCAGATACTTACCTGGCAGGGGAACCACCTAGATCAAGAAATGTACTTTCCCAGTCCACCATTAGCCCCACAAAATTCTGATAGTTCAAGCCTTTTGACTTGTGGTTTTAGATGGAGATGGTAGGATCAGGGAACTGCCCTTTTTGTTTATCATAGAATTGTGGAGTTGGAAGGGGCCCTGAGGATAATCTAGGAATGATTTGGGAATCATGTAAGAATGCAGAAATATGCAGCTGTCCCTTACGGGGATTGAACCTGCAACCTTGGCGTTATCAGCACCACCCTCTAACCAACTGAGCTATCCAACGGTGGGCACAACCAAGCTGTCAGAAGGCACGTCTACCATTTCCGAATCTCCTCCCACAGGGAATCCCCTGCATGTACTGCTCATCAAGGGTGGCTAAGCAGGCAGATGTTAGGCCCCTGTGCTTCTTTGTTCTTTAATGAATCATCTTCTCTGCCTGTCACTTGCATGCTGTGATCTGTCTTATGTGGGTTGCTTGGCAGAAACTGCCTGCCGGGGCTGAATTCTCAAAGGAGACCTTTTTTTTTCTTCTCCACCCACCCCCTCCATCCAGCGCTGGTGTGGGACGAACGGGAACTTTCATTGTCATTGATGCCATGCTGGACATGATGCTCACTGAGAGAAAGGTGGACGTTTACGGGTTCGTCAGCCGCATCCGGGCGCAGCGCTGCCAGATGGTACAGACCGATGTAAGTCTCTTCTGCTGCAGGGCAAGCTTCATGCTGTGTAGGCCAGATACTCTCCTTTGCATTTATTGTTTGTAAAAGAACCCAAAATATAACCGGCTGCTGTGTGTAAATGAGCAGGTAAGCAGACTTAATCACGTGACCCTGAGGTTTTCCTCAAACATTTCAGCAGAACTCAGGCAGGACAAATCCCTAAGAATTATTTCCTTCCTTCCCCCTGCAAAGAATAATGAAGCCTCTCTTTCCAAGCCTGTCTCTCTGGTCCTTTTTCTGCCTTTTGCCTTCTTAACAGGCAGGTCAGTCAGCTTTGCCAGGGCTCCAAGATCATGACTGCATTGAAAAGGGGAGTCCCAACACTTCAAATTCACACTTTCACAGTCTGCCGCTGAGAAGGAACTTAGTTTGTGCCTTCCCAGGACATAGTATAGTTTGCTTCTCATGCCTCTCCCTGCTATGCAATGCAGGATTGCACCTTCATTCCATCTGCTACCTGCTGCCTTCTCTTCATAACTAGGAATGTAAGAAGGCATCGACTTCTGTTACAACTGCTGTTTATTACAACCAGTACTGCTTCTGCTCCGCTGCAGTTCTGTTTCAACCAAACAACAACTATTATTATTATTATTATTATTATTATACCACTCTGGGCAGCTTCCAACACATATAAAAACTTCCTATGCTGTTTGCCTTTCTGTCCACTGTTTAGCATAAGCTACGAAGCTATTTACATAACTAACTTTTGCTCAATTTAAAGGTAGCATCATAACAAAGTTTTAAAAAGTCGTCAATTGTATGTCATTTGTGGACTTAAAATAGCCAACCATAGCATTGCGAAGGAATAGTGATAACTTCTTGACTGATTTTCATTGCTGACCGCAGACACACACACAAACAAACAAACTGCAAGTTTCTTCTTCTTTTCCCCTTTTTTTGGACTTCTGGCAAGCCTATTCCGAATTTACCTGGGGGAAGCAGAGTGGCTGATCAGCAGAGCTTCCATTCTCAGCAAGGAGAGCTGTGGAACCACACGCCCAGCATACCTGGCAGGAAAACGTCACCATTCGCCTGACATTTTCCTGTTGGAAACTCTGGGGCATTTTCCTGTTGGAAACTCTGGGCTCTTTGGCAGGGAAGGGAAGGTGAACCAAGGAACTGGAGTCACTGCCCTTGAATCTTCCTTCTGCTGCTCTGGGTTAAGTTGGCAGGGGAAGTGGGAGGTGGTAGCCACAGGGGAGACGGAGAAGCTTGAGATAATGTTTTGCACATGCTTTCTTGGAGCGTGTACCATCCTGACTCCATGCAAAGCATCAAGACTCTCTCAGGGCAAATGCTGGGATAGTCACACATTCCAAGCTCATGTTCATACTCTGTGAGCCCATTGAACCTGTTCAGAGAATGGCCTTATTTGAATGTGGAGCATGATCGTCTCACAGTAGCTTTTTCTCTCCTTCAGATGCAGTATGTGTTCATCTACCAGGCTCTTCTGGAGCATTATCTGTATGGGGATACAGAACTGGAGGTGACCTCGCTGGAGATCCACCTCCAGAAGATCTACAACAAGATCCCAGGGACCAGCAGCAACGGATTGGAGGAAGAGTTTAAGGTGAGTGGCAGCAGCTACAGTAGCTTGGTACCTCCATTACCAGGGACAACTGTAGCTAGGGACAACCAGACTTGAAGAACATACGAACAGCCTGTTGGATCAGGTCAGTGTCCTATCTAGACTAGCATCCTGTTCACAGTGGCCAACCAGATGACTATGGGGAGCCAGAAAGCAAGGCTTAACCAATCAGGCACATGTGAACCAAGTGGCTTTTCTTTAGCCATGGAGTCATGGGATTATTTACAGCTGGGAGAAGGAACCTGTGCCCTCCAAGTAATGATGGACTCTCCAACTCCCATCAGCCTGGCACAGTGATGGCCCAACAATTCCTGGAGGGCCACAGATTCCCCGTCCCCGATTGGCAGCACAGATTTTAAATTTGGCTTCCCATTAACGGTGAAGACAGAGCCATGGCTAATATTGTACGCATATCGCTCATGGCGATCATGGTTTGGAATTCCATGGGGGAATATCTTTAGAGAACTAGCACAAGGGGGAATCAGGAGACCACAAGACTTGAGGATTTCCTATCCTATCCTTAGAGGTTCAAGGTGGTTATAACGAATCTGATCCTGTTGTTGGAAGTAGAACAGGCAAAGTCATAGGTCTTCCTATCCAGCCATACGGTAATCAGATCTCTTCCCCCGCCCCCCAGTCAGCTACCCAGAGCTACTTATTTTTGTGTTTTTTAAATAATTTTTATTTAATTTCAAATACTCATGTTATACCCTTAAGATATCAATGACTTCCCTTCTTCTTTTTCCATGGTTCATTTTACATATCTTGAATCCCTGCATATTTTGTAGGCCCATTTCTGTATGTGGCAAACTGTTACATACTTTGTTCAGGATTTATTTATTTTTTTGCTGGAGGGGAGAATGTCCTGTTTTGTGGCAGGTGGTTGAACTAGATTGCTTTTGGTCTTCCCAATTCTGTGATCCCAGAAAGGCAGGCAGGCTGCAGAGGAGGGGTCACCAACCCTTCTAGAACTGTGAACACACCTGGAATTTTGAGAAAGTGCCTTGGGTGCCAGTCACAAAATGGCTACTATTGGGCGACGGCTTCCACATCCAAAAGAGCACAAAAGGAGAAAAAGCCACAAAATAGTATGATACACGCCCCTATGAATAGGGGAAAGGTACCTATACCAGTCACCACTGCACTTGCTCACAGTTTGAAGCACTCTGCATCTCTTCTTTGTTGAGCGTGGAAGGGAGGGCGAGGATCCAGTCATGGCAGCCAGTGAACTGTGGGCATGTCCAAGGGGGCATATTCAGTGTGGGAGAGACCTAACCAGTTCAAACAGTAACTGAGCCACAAGAGCACACAGTCTCTCGCGCATTATGCGTTTTTAAGAGAACCATTTGTGGGTGCCACGGGATATACTGATGGGCACAGTGGTGCCCACGGGTGCCATATTGGTGACCTCTGGTGTATGGAGTAGAAAAGAGGGAGGGAGGGCATGTTGTGTGTGAGAGTGCGTATCTGCTGCTCTTGCATCACCTTTTTGAGTGTAATGCAATGGACACATCTAACATAATGGGCAAGTATGCGCCCTTGCTGGCTGCCCCACTGCGAAGCTCTTCACGTGCATGTCCACGCTTTGAACCGTAAGGTATGTGCCCTCGGTGCTTTTGGTGCGGCTCACGTTCCACCAACCTCTCTCTGCAGAAACTAACCTCGATCAAAATTCAGAACGACAAGATGAGAACGGGCAATTTGCCGGCCAACATGAAGAAGAACCGGGTGCTGCAGATAATTCCATGTGAGTGTCCTGCCCTGCAGGGAGGGAGGGAAGCCCAGCTGAGGAACAGCTGTTGCTGCTGCTGTTTGTGGGGCAGCGGCAGCAGCAGGAGAAACCTTGAGAGAAAGTGGCCTTTGTGTCGGTAGTAGCAAGATGAGGTGGAGAGGGCTGGGGGAAAGAGAGAGCCATTGTGATCAAGGTTTCAGTAGCGGCAGTTGCTGGAGGAGGGAGTGAATGTCATATAAATGTATCATGATTTGCAATTACAGAGACGAAAATTGATTTAGTTACATCCAATCTGCATTTGCTTACAAAATATTTAAGAAGTTCAGTACTGGAATGCGAGGGACCATTTTTTGCCATTCTATATGCCTTCCCTGCATGACTGTTGTGAAGCCATACAGCTCCACTTTTGTATGTTGCTGTGGAAACCCATCTCTTCTGAGCTCCAGTATTTCAGACCCAATATCTTCGTCTAAACACATGCTGCCAAATGTTTCTAAAATCGTTGCCTTGTTTGCCTGGTCTTTCCTGTAGACGAGTTCAACCGGGTGATCATTCCAGTGAAGAGGGGCGAAGAGAACACGGATTACGTGAATGCCTCCTTTATTGATGTGAGTGTTGGAGAACAGAAACTGCACTTCATGCATAAAACTGTTAGCACCCAGAGCTCTCTGATCCTGGGACTGTGCACATCCTCCTTTGTTGTTGTTTAGTCGTGTCCAACTCTTTGTGACCCCATGGACCAGAGCACGCCAGGCACTCATGTCTTCCACTTCCTCCCGCAGTTTGGTCAAACTCATGCTGGTAGCTTCGAGAACACTGTCCCACCATCTCGTCCTCTGTCGTCCCCTTCTCCTTGTGCCCTCCATCTTTCCCAACATCAGGGTCTTTTCCAGGGAGTCTTCTCTTCTCATGAGGAGGCCAAAGTCTTGGAGCCTCAGCTTCAGGATCTGTCCTTCCAGTGAGCACTCAGGGCTGATTTCCCTAAGAATGGATAGGTTTGATCTTCTTGCAGTCCATGGGACTCTCAAGAGTCTCCTCCAGGCATCAATTACGTGCATTACATTCCTGCAACCAGGGTGGCTTTCAAAGAGCAGCAAAGGCGTAGGAGGGATGGAGAGTCTAATCCACGATTGTTGTAGGAAAACAGAGCCATGGTCATTCTAGATTGACAAAGCTTGCATTAATTACCGTAGTGTGGTCTTCTGTATTGTGGTGTCAGTCTGTGTCAATGTTAAGCAGAGAACTGCATCAGCGCTCGCCTCATTTAACCTCCTTCCTCTCATTACTTGCCAAGTATCTGGGTTGTAAAGCCCTTTCATGACTGGTAGGCCTTTTACCTGGGAATTCAATTTCCTGCCTTTGCTGGGCACATTCCAGTGGCTAAGCTCCTTTCTCTCTGCGTCCTCTTCTTGAATGGAGGGAGGAAGAAAGAGAGAATATATATATAGTTGTTAGATGTTACTGGAGCTATTTCTCTGGCCTTTGGGTATGCCCAGTCTCGCTGCTGCGTCCCTTCCTAGTAACCATGTCTTGAAATTCCAGGGCTATCGCCAAAAGGATTCCTACATAGCCAGCCAAGGCCCTCTCCAGCACACGACAGAGGACTTCTGGAGGATGATCTGGGAGTGGAAGTCCTGCTCCATTGTTATGTTGACTGAGCTGGAAGAAAGGGGTCAGGTGAGCAAATGGGAAGTGGGCAAGAATTGTCTCCAGGGAGCCTGAAGGCAGGTGGTGCAGTTCTGATGTAGAAACTTCAGTGTGCCTGGTCCTCTAAGCCTGCCTTTGGCGAACCATATACAAGCCACTTTGAGCTGCTTAGTGCATATATATGCCCCTGGTCTTCCTCTGTCTGGATAAATTGCACTACAAAGTACAAAGTGTTGCATTCTACACTCAAGCCTGAGCATAGCTCCCATTTGGTGTGTTGTTTTTTTTTAAAAACCAAAAAACCTTTAATTCCAACAATTTTATTTATTTATTCGATTTATATACTGCCCTTCACCATAAGACCTCAGGGAGGTTCACAGAATAAAATACAGGATAAAAACAAGTAAATAAGTGTAACCCAAGCAGGAAAACAATAACCCCCCCCCTTCGCACAGAAACATTTAAAAGGCTATAGAATATTAATCATCCCAAGGCCTAGTTGAAGAGGAACATTTTCACCTGGCACATAAAAATATATAATGAAGGCGCCAGGCAAACCTCCCTGGGGAGAGCATTCCACAGACGGGGAGCCACTGCAGAAAAGGCCCTGTTCTTGTGTTGCCACCCTCTGGACCGCACATGTAGGAGGCACACGAAGAAGGGCTTCAAGTGATGAACACAGAGTCTGGGTCCTTGAGATATTGCGGTCCTGAGCCATTTAAGGCTTTATAGTTTATAACCAGGACTTTGAATTGGGCCTGGAAACTAATTGGCAGTGCAGTCGGGCCAGGATCGGTGTGAGATGCTCAAACCGTCTTGCCCCAATGAGCAACCTGGCCACCAAATTCTGCACCTGCTAAAGCTTCCTAACTGTCTTAACACATTGCAGTAAAAATTGCATTATTGCTCAGCGTCAAAGATGCTGAATCCTTTAATGGGCTTCAGTCTCTCCCGCTACGCAACCATTGGGAGAAACTGTAGAGCCCTGTACCCTTCTTGGAGTGTGGCAGAGCACACTCTGCGGGTGTGAAAAGCCTCGTGTTTGGTCCCCATCACCTGCACCTTAAAAGGATCCCAGGCAGTGGGTCTAAGACAGACCTCTGCCTGAGACCTTGGAGAGCCACTTCTCGGGTAGGCAGTGCAGTAGTCCGGCAGGGCATGAGGCAGATTCATCAGTTCGTCGTGTCTTTTCAGCCAGCAAGAGGATAAATGAGGTAAGCACTGCATCTAGCAAGAAGACCTATGCAGGCTTGGTCCCTGTCCCCATACCTTTGTGTTCAGAATTCTCAGCATTGCAATATATGTCCCAGGCTGCCCTTTTTATAAAGGACCATTGCCTTCCTCAGAACTGTCACGTGTTCCCCCTCCTGAGAAGAACTGGGGTGGGGGGGAGGCAGAAAGGAGGCCAGGGAGGAACTCATGCTTGGTCTTCCAGAGGATACGATACGATAATCTTTATTGTCATTGTTCCATACAGAACAACAAAATTGGGGGGGGGGGGAAATCTACAAAAGACATTCAAAACCAACAAGCCTGCTATCCCAGCCTGGTTAGCCCCCTAAAAACTCTGATACCCCATTTTTAAAATACAATACAATCCCATAGAGACTCCTTACACTGCGTTTAAAACCAAAATTGCATTTGGATAGAAACTGTTTCTCAGGCGGCTAGTCCTAGTCTTTATAACCCTGTACCTTCTTCCAGAAGGCAGAAGCTGAAAGAGATCATTTCCGGGGTGCGCACTATCCTGCGCTATCTCTGCAGCTTTCTTATAGCACCTGGAAGCATAGATTTGATCCATGGTGGGAAGAGTGCACCCAGTTATTCTCTCCGCAGTCTTTACAACCCTGGACAGCATTGTTTTTTCCCTTGACCGTGCAGCTCTCAAACCACACGCACAGACCATAAGTTAATACACTCTCCACAGTACAATGGTAAAATGCCATCAGCAGGTCCTTTGAGAGATTGTTTTTCCGAAGGATTCTCATGGATCCTTATGTTATCTGTCTAACTGCTTTCCCCTTTGTTGTCTTGCCTGCTTTCTGACTGCTCAGGAGAAATGTGCCCAGTATTGGCCTTCTGACGGCTCTGTGTCCTATGGAGATATAACCGTGGAGTTGAAGAAAGAGGAGGAGTGTGAGAGTTACACAGTCCGGGACCTGCTAGTATCAAATACCAGGGTAGGTGCTGGGGCAACTTGTGCATGCTGGGAGAAGTGATGGCGGCTCTTGACTTCCCAGGTCCTACGCTTCTCCTTCTTACCAGTGTTAATGGGAAACGGTGAATATTTGTTGCCCACTCCAGAAATGCAAAATAGTCACGGGGAAGCCTTTGTATCGCTCCATCTCCACTTATACGGATTGTAGAGATGAGGTGGAGCGGCTGACAGAGTGGTGCAGAGCTAACAACTTGCTCATAAATACAAGGAAGACAAAGGAGCTTGTGGCGGACTTCAGGAGACAGAAGAGCAACGTCCAGCCACTTGTGATTGATGGGGTCTGTGTGGAGAGGGTAACAACATTCAGATTTTTGGGCATTGAATTACAAGAGGATCTGTCCTGGAGTGTCAACACAAGGGGGCTTGTGAAGAAGGCGCAGCAGAGACTGTACTTTTTGAGAATACTAAGGAAAAACCATCTTCCGCAGAAACTGCTGCTTGCCTTCTATCACTGTGCCATTGAGAGCGTGCTCACTTATGGCTTATGTGTGTGGTACGGAAGCTGTACTACCCAGGACAGGATGGGGTTGTGCAGGGTTGTTAAGGCAGCAGAGAGCATTGTTGGCTGCCCACTCTCCACCTTAGAGCAGATTTATGCCACAAGGTGCCATAGGAAGGCACTGGACATAGTAAAAGATCCATCGCATCCTGGTCACTGTCTCTTCGAGCTCTTGCCGTCGGGACGGAGATACAGGACGATGAAGACAAGAACGAGCCGTCTTAAGAACAGCTTCTTCTCCAGAGCGATCTCAGCCCTGAATGGGAAGCCCGGACTTTGAAAGTCATCTAATCTCCCTTGCTGTATTATACTGTATTGATTAATTAGTATTTTTATGGAGCAGTCAAGTAATTTCGTTGTCCCCGAAGGGGGCAATGACAATAAAGATATTATTATTATTATTATTATTATTATTATTATTATTATTATTAATGCAGAATGCTGCTTTGTCTTATGGGAGCCAAGGTTTCCCTCGTAGTCGTTTGCTACCAACAATCCCCTTTGCTCAGCGGCAAGAATGTTACTTGCCCCAAAATGGAAAGAAGCAGAAGTCCCAGCAAAGGAAGAATGGATTCAAAAACTTATGGAATATGCAGAAATGGAGAAACTTACCAGAAGAATAAGAAATCGAGATAACAAACTTTTTATAAAAGAATGGAAATGGTTTATTGAATGCTACAGATAAATTGTAAACCGATAAGAACATTGGCAGGATTATTGTAACAACCAGCAGTTTCATAGGAGTATCTATTGAAAGTAGATGAATAAATGAGCAAATTAAGTTGATTTGGATATGCAGAAGATATTAAAAATAAAATTTAAGGAACAGCAGAAAGGGGGGGAAGGAAGTCAAGTTTTGAAATGCCCAAATGATTGTAAAATTAGTGAAATGTATAAACTTTAAAAGTATATTTTTTTTAAAAAACAACAACAACAATCCCTTTTGTTAGCACCTAGGACTGAGTTTTTCTAACTGTGTACCGCGACACGTTAGTGTGTCGGCGCATTGTGCGAACGCTTCCTTTGCTGGAAGGGGGTTAGCTTATTCTCTGGTTTGCTAGTAAGACTGAATTACTGTGTTGTGAAATGATTCATGTCCAAAAAGCATGTCACCAACATGAAAAGTTTGGAGAGCTCTGTCCTAGGAGTATGTAGCCTGGTTAAGGGCACGTGCTTTTCTTGCTGTATACCCGATTTTTATACTTGGAGAGATAACTTTTAATTCCTCCTGCAAATGCATCTCAGGATGCTAGCATTCCTCAAAAAATATTATTCACCAGGCAGCAACTCCGTGAAGAATGTGGTTAGCAAAGCGAGTAGAGCAAGCTTGCTATTGCTTGCCTACTTGACAGTTTCCAGAGGTTACAGAGGAACCCCCATCCCCGAGTCTGCCTGGATTCAGATTCAGGCTTTTCTGAGATTTTCTCTTTTCTTTTCTTTTTCTTTTCCTGACCAGGAAAACAAAACCCGGCAGATCAGACAGTTCCACTTCCACGGCTGGCCGGAGGTGGGCATCCCCACTGATGGAAAAGGAATGATCAACATCATTGCAGCTGTGCAGAAGCAGCAGCAACAGTCCGGAAACCACCCCATTACTGTGCACTGCAGGTAATCAAATGGGCTGCGAGATTTCTGGGCAGCAAGACTTGGCAAAACATGCTACCCAAGAGGCGCTTTAGTGGCAAGGAGTACGTTGCATGAAGTTGCTGGCATTGCCACAACGCCTCCTAAGGGTACCAGGGATTGGGTTGAGGTCCTGGTTAGACAGTAACCACTGTTAAGATTGGTGCCAGTATTTCCCTTGGGCCACAGATCAGGAGATGGGGTATACGGCCTCAGTCCTGTATACCTGAAGGAGCGTCTCCACCCCCATCGTCCGGCCCAGACACTGAGGTCCAGCGCCAAGGGCCTACTGGCGGTTCCCTCGCTACAAGAAGTGAGGTTACAGGGAACCAGGCAGAGGGCCTTCTTGGTAGTGGCGCCTACCCTGTGGAACGCCCTCCCAGCAGATGTCAAGGCAATAAACAACTATTTTGCTTTTAAAAGACAACTGAAGGCGGCCCTGCTTAGGGAAGTTTTTAATGTCTGGTGCTGTCTTGTTTTTAATATTCAGTTGGAAGCCACCCAGAGTGGCTGGGGAAACCCAGCCAGATGGGCGGGGTATAAATAATAAATTATTATTATTATTCCATCATATAATTGTAGAGTTGGAGGGTACCCGAGGGTCATCTAGCCCAACCCCACTTCAATGCAGGAATCTCAGCTTTAAGCATCCCTGACAGATGGCCATCCAATCTCTGCTTGAAAACCTCCAAGGAAGGAGAGGCCACCATATTCTAAGGGGGATCTAGTCTCCCGTCAACAGCTCTTACCGTCAGAAAGAGCTGCTTGACAGCAGAGCGGTTCAGGCAACAGGAAGGCCTGTGCTTGTCACTCACAGGTGTGTTGCTGTTTTGTCTTTTGTTTCCCCCCAGTGCTGGAGCCGGCCGAACAGGGACCTTCTGTGCGTTGGGCACTGTTTTGGAGAGAGTCAAGGCTGAAGGAATTCTAGATGTCTTTCAGACAGTGAAGAGTTTGAGGTTACAGAGGCCGCACATGGTCCAAACACTGGTAGGCATGGGCTTCTGTTTGTGGAGTGAGTGGGTGGGTGAGGCTGGGTGGCTGAGTGGGTGGAGCAGCAAGAAATTCCCTCCTGCAAGACTGAGCTGTTCCTCTCATTCCCTCCCACCCATCCGAGCCCCATCTCTTTCCTCTCTCTCTTGTACCTGCGTAAGGAACTGGGATACAAAGACTTTCTAGCCCATAAGATCATAGCCCACATGGGCACCCATAAGCAGGGCCTGAATGCAACAAGCCCTCTTACACACACACACCCCAGGTCTCTGCCACTGAGCTAACAGTGCCTCTTGCTATGGCCAGTGTCAGTTTCTGGTTGTAAAAATGGCTGTTTCTGCTCAAAGCCAAAATTTTAGAGTTGGAGGAACCAAAACACCATCCAGGTCAAACCCTCCAACCGCCAGCCATCCACTGATCGGTCCATGCCAGCGGACATCGAATTGTGATGGTGATGTGCAAGCTCTGTGTGTAGAAGGTCCCAGCTCCAACCCTTGGTGTTTCCAGGTAGGGCTGGAGAGGACACCTGTCAAAAACCTCGCAGAGCTACTGCCAGTCTGTGCAGATTGAGCATCCCTCAAGCTTGGGCCACCAGGTGATGTTAGACTACAGTCTCCGTCTCCCCAGCTAGCTTAGCCAGTGCTCAGGGATGATGCAAGACTACAGTCTCCGTCTCCCCAGTTAGCTTAGCCAGTGTTCAGGGATGATGCAAGTTTCAGTCCAGCAATATCTGTCAAATCAGGATTGAAGAACACTTGTCTAAACAGGGCTGAGCTAGATGGTCTGTTGAAAGTAGCGTTTGTCGTTGGGGTACCTGGTTTTGGTCATCCTGTAATTAATAGGCAGGTTCCCTTGCGACCACAGCATCTCTGAAGAGTGACGATTCATTCCGTGACCAACTCAGCGTTTTCTTTTCTGCCTAATCTCCAGGAACAGTACGAATTCTGCTACAAAGTGGTTCAGGAATATATTGACGCCTTTTCAGACTACGCCAACTTCAAGTGAAGATGAAAATCACCCAACAGAAGAGTTGCCTTCTTTAATACTTTGTAATATTCTGTTTGTTAATATCCCCTGCCCCCCAAAAAATGTGTATATATCTTAACTGTTTTAGAGGGTTGGTACCATAAGATTCCTATTAGCTGGAGATTTTATATGTAGCAAAAGTGTTAGAAAGAGATTGTAGGCACTTTTTTTCCAATGTTTTATTGGGGAATTAAATAGCGTGATATTTGGATTAATATTGTCAAATCTCTCTCCTGGAGAGTTGATGCAGGCTGTTTTCGTTTTGTAAATCTTTTTTTTTCCTTGAGGGAGTAAAGCCTTTTAAAAAACCAAAAGAGATTCTGCATATCGGCCTTTTATTTTAAAAGGAAACAAACAAACCAGTGGCTTATAAAGTGTTCAAGATCAGGGTTTTTTCTCTCCCTAACTTAGAAGACTGGGCCGCCCTGCAGGGTTCTGGGTTTGAGGGCTGCTGTTGAAGCAACAAACCCCTATAGCTGGAGTATCCTGATGTCTGGAATAGCCGTTGGGAAGGGAAAGTTGCTCTTCCGTTAATGCAACGCCGTTAAAAAGCACTATTAAGCTGTGCAGCATCCGACCGTTCATTTCGGTGGGGTTTGCGCGGCCGAGGGTCCTGTTGGGTTGGGCCCAGGTTTCTTCAGCTTTGGAGAAATGGGGGAGGGATAGGAATAGAGGAGCCTCCTTGCAAAACCATCGACTTTATTTGAAGCAAATGCAGCTCCCGTGTCCATTTTTTGGTAATAGCTTGACCAGTCCGGCCTCTTGTTCCCCCATCCCAATTTTTTTGTGGAAGCAGGTCTCTATCAAGGTATGCTTGAGGTATTGTCTCATTTTGTTTTACATTTGGTTTGCCAGGGACCAGCCAACCCCCCTCTGTGGGAAAAGCGTGACCTCCACCCCTTCGCCTTCAAGGGGATGGATAGGATAATCATAAAGAGCGTCCTTGACTTGGGGCAAGATAGCTGGGCATTAGAAATAGAATTAAAGAGATCCCTTGCAGTCTTCACAGGCCTGAACGCCCATTTATTGCTTAGGAGTCCCATCTGGCCATAGCATGTGGAGTGCTTAGCCACTGTGAACATATTTTTTTTTACAGAAAGCAGGATATAAATTTCAACAATAAATAGATAGGAGTGACTTTTGTGGCCTGGATCTGAGATCGTCTTAAGCATTCCACATTTTCCGTACCAACTTAGGCCGACGTGAATGACTATACATTAGGGTGATGGCAGGCCGGTGCATGTTTAACATGCATGGCCCAATTAATGGCTCGTTGCTGTCAAAAGGCCAGGAGTTGTGAGTGCCATCAATCTAAGCAGAGACAGCAAAGCAGTCCAGTGTGGCAGAGAGAGCTTTGGGAGGTGAGTCTGTTCACAAGCCACACGCAGTCCTATCCAGCTCAAAGCAAGGGAGAGGGTTTTAAAAGTTACTATACAGATTTTTTTTTACAAATCACAAATTTATTACAACATGTGAATAACACAGCCCCTCGAGTCCATATAAAAATGTCTGGGGTTATTTGGTGTAATATTCATACATGGCTTAAATAGTAGATGTATCCTATTGTCTATCTGCAAAAATATATATATAAAGTACCAAGCACACTTTCACTTTCTGCCACTAGAATAGACTAGATGGTGGCTGAGTTACCCACATTTTATAGTACATTTGAGATGCAAATTCTCTGCAAAGAGGGAAGTGGGGGTGGGAGGACCGAACTGATGTAAAAGTATGAACCATCTGCCTGAACACTGACCAGAGGTGTTTGTGCCTGGCTCTGTAAGGTGTATGTAGCCCACTTTTGTTGTAAAAGACACGCGATCAGCTCACTCTGCACCTTCTCTGTGTGTGATGCAGTTTTGACACATCCCATTAAACATGCTGGCTTCTTCTGATGCGGCTGGGATTTGCCGAATCGCATCAGAACTTGGTCTCTGGCTATTTTGGAACGTGCTCAGCTTGCAAGAGGTGGTTTTGTTTTTAAGATAAAAAAATTGTTTGGAAGCCAATGGAAGTTTCTCACTGGCGTGGCTTTACAAAGTTTTCTTTTTTTTTTTGCTGCTTCTACCCTTCTCAAGGAATGCGTCTTAAACGTCTCCTGTAAGTGGCCAAGCTGATTGGCAATCAGATTTTGGCCTAAAGCAGATATGATCTCCAAAAGCCATTGAGTTCCTTTTATTCTTTTGAAGCACCATGTATGCTTTAGGACTCTTGGTCCCATTGCTTAGCAGCTCTTACCAGTTAGCTGCCCAAAAGCCATTTTGAGGGAGAGTCCAACGTCGCCAGCCTGATGCCAATCTCATTCCTTTTCTGAAATTTTCCCCAGGTGGCACAAGTAGGAGAACCAACAAGCATCCATAATTGGTCTTGCTCTCCTTTTATTTTCTTTCTTGCAGGACTGAAGAGAGCTTCGTAGGCTCTTGCAAGTATATGTAAGTGATCAGGGTCAGGGGCCCAAGGCATTGCATTCTTAGGCCACCATCTTAAGTTGGCAGTCAGTGCAGCTGTGCCCACCCTGTTTGGTGCCCTTGTAAACGAGGAATGCAGAAATCTGTGGCTCTCCAGATGTTGCAAGGCTGCAGTTTCCACCCTGCTCCCTGACTCTGGCTTGGAGATTGGTCTGGTGGAAGTTGGAAGTTCCAACACCTCTTGTGGGCAACCAGCATACGGGGAGCCACAGGTTCCCTATTCCTGTTAGCTTCCACATGGCATTCTTCTAACAGAACGTTTATCACAGAGGTGGCATGCTTTTCAAAGGAACGTGCGTAAGTGGCACACAAAGCTAAGTAGGTTGTTGGAAGAACAGCTACATGCATTAAGAGATGGTGGGGGGACGACCTGCGATTGGCATTCATGAGGCCCCTGAAACAACCCTGGCATTTCCTACTAAAAGGATTGCCAGCTGTTAGAGACATGGGACCTTGGAGCGTAGCTGCCAGCCAGAGTAAGCGGTCTGACTTTGTATATGGCAATATATACCGCCTGTTTAACCCCAAGCAGCAAGGGGGGGGGCGTGTTAAAAAAAGAGGTCTTGGTCCGGTGTGCCCCTCATAATCCAGGTGCGATGGTGCAGCTCGCATCGCCAACTTGTGCCCTCAAGTCCTCTGGGGCAAAGTCTTGCCAGGGCACTTTCTGCCCAGAACAAACACCTGCCTAGGATGCAACCGTACAGCTGCTCAGAGCGTGGTGTCTGTATGCTGCTTAAAACAGTATCCGCTGCCATTGTGGTTTTTTTTTTTGCTGCGAGTGCACGCAGTTGGTGTCTTAGCTTTAGGGGCAAAGCCCTTATGTGCCAAAAATGACACGCTGCCCCCCCACCCCGCAGATCTGCCACATGAATATATCAGGGCTGCTGAGGCAGGCCGGAGCAAAAGTTGCCGTTTCCCTTCTGTTTGTTTTCAGTAGCTGTAACTCCATGCTGCCTTCATTCTGAATGTCTTAATATCTTGTATTTATTTTTTGTTGACTAAGTAAATGCTTTTTTTTTAAGTGGCCTGCGTATTTCTTTTACAGCAACGTTAACGTGGATCACATTGTCCAGGGTGTGGGTGGGTGTGTTCTGGCGGGACGATAAGCCAAATGGCCTGGGGTTTGAACCCTCATTCATTAGGATATATTGACTGGTTTGCTCTGCCATCACCTCGTTTTCAAGTGTGCTGGCTAACAAGCCCAAAAATACCCCTGTGTGCTCTTAGACACTGGCTGGCCTTCTGTTGTATGGGCCTTATGAGGGTTTAATCCAGTGGCTCTCAAACTTTTTTCTCTGGGACACACTTTCAAAATAAAGATTTGCTCATGCACACCATTGCTTTTTAATCCTAAGAAATACATTGGAAAACAAAAAGAAACAACTAGCAGTGCTTGTTTTATAACATAGAACACAACTGCTTTATAATATGATCATTGGATATCCAGAAAGTATGAAGCAAACCATTCCCAAAATATAATTATAAATGAGCCTCTTACATATGTACCTTAAGCACTTATACAAACTCAGTGAGAGGTGTGAGCTTGCTTGTGCCAGGTAATCTCATTTATATCCTGTCTAATTTGAGACAGACAAACTCTCACATCCACATCAACACAAAGAAACCTTTCTCTTTTCTGGTCTTTCATATTCCTCCGAGTTGAAAATCCCTGTTCACAACAGTGTTGTCCTCAGTATCGCTCTTGCTCTCATTTTGAAAAGATACCTATTCATATTCTGCAAATAAAAACATATTTCGATACTATACTACACTGAAATGTTTCTTTGATCGTCCTTGAATCGCCACACCTTGCTGTTCTCTCCTGCCACACCCTTTGAGAACCACTGGCCTGAGCTGAAGCCGACTTCTCCCCAAACCACTTTCAGCTTTCAAACAATCTGTTCCCCAAATGGATTTATAGAACATTGACTTGAACTTAGAGCTCCCTAGAGATCTCTCACCTGGAAAGAGTTTAGTGGCATTTGTCTTGGCAAAGAAGTACAGAGACTTTTGCCACCTATCATGTGCAGCTGAATAATAATAATAATAATAATAATAATAATAATAATAATAATAAAATTTATTTATACCCAGCCCTCCCCGGCCAGAGCTGGGCTCAGGGCGGCTAACACCAGTAAAATCACAGTAAAAACATAATAGGGGAAAAAACCAATTTAAAATACAGGTTAAAATGCAATTTAAAATGCAGCCTCATTTTAAAAGCAGCCCATAGATCAAAACCATAAGGGGAGGGAAACATAAGGGTCAGACTGAGAATGGTCATCTGTATTGACCACCCCAGTGGGAGCCTGGTTTATACTGGTTATACTAGTGTCAATAATGACAACAATGTCTGGGTTTCATTATAGGTTAGCTCTATGCTAGGGCTGCCATATTTTGAAGAGCAAAAAAAGAGGACACATTTGCCTACTACTACTTTTGACTACGGGTGGCTATAATGATGCTCATTTTAAATACCCCTGCTATATGTAAGCTATAGAAGCTGTGATATATATACAGGATGATGATACAAAACGGGAACCTCAAAATCCAATAAGCGGGCAAGAAAGATCCTTGGCTGATTCACGTCCCCTCCCCAATGCACACAGAAGCAAGCCTTCTATTAAGTAGTGGTTCATAACACCTTCCTTTTTCTCTCTTCCCCCCAATCACATTGATAAAGGAGAAGCAGGAGGCAGCCCAGCAGGAAAGGAGAAACAAACAAATCCCGGATATTTTTTGCAAATTTTAAAAATTCGCCCGGACAGAAATGATACCCCTGAAAAAGAGGAGATATGGCAACCCTAAATCACTGGTTAAGCCAGACTACCTTGGGTGCAAACCTTGATAGTAGTGTGATACGGCTTTTGGAGGGGAAGAAAGAGAGTTAAGGATCCCAGGCATCAACATGCACCCCAGATTTGCAAGTCCTTTTCACCACTACTAGGCTATCCATGCCCACTGGAATTTGGGTCCTGATTACAAAGTCATTTCGGAGCAGAGTGTATTGAACAAGCACCACGTAAAAACCCAGATTGGAAGCTGGGTTCTCCTAGGGCTGCCCAGTAACGTCCGTGATTTCAAAGGTGTAAAAACGTCTGTTTTCTTGGTGTTATTGTAATTGTACAAATATATTTTCGAGGTGTCCTGGTTTTTACTTTTTGCGGTCTCCAAAGCATTTCCCGGAAGAGCCAGTGGGAGCTGCTGCTTCAAGGTAAGGAACAGCCGATGGCACAAAGCCCCAAGGCTCAGCCTTTTCTAAGGCTCCATTGAAGCCTTGCTTTCACATAACTGCAGTTGATTCCCAACATGGTGAAGCCAGGACCGTGTCGTTTCCAGTAGAATCTTCCTGTGGATTATTTTTCCACAGTCGAATGAGTGTACACTACTAATCTTGCCACTGATCATTTGCCAAGCCCAAAGGTGTGTCAGAAGAGTGTGTGGCTGTTAAGGACTTTCTGGCTGCTAAACAGAAGGTTGGTGGTTCAAGCCTGAAGGGGGTTGGACTAGATGACCCTTGGGGTCCCTTACAACTTGGCAATTCTACAATTTCCTGTGTTTGAAGCAGCTCTAGGTTTATCAAAGCTTTCCTTCCCAAAGTTTACTAGAAGATGCTGAAGCTCCAATACTTTGGCCACCTCATGAGAAGAGAAGACTCCCTGGAAAAGACCCTGATGTTGGGAAAGATGGAGGGCACAAGGAGAAGGGGACGACAGAGGACGAGATGGTTGGACAGTGTTCTCGAAGCTACAAACATGAGTCTGACCAAACTGCGGGAGGCAGTGGAAGACAGGAGTGCCTGGCGTGTTCTGGTCCATGGGGTCACAAAGAGTCGGACACGACTAAACAACTAAACAACAACAGCAAATGGCAGAAATAAGTTGAATTCATCCCATTGCAGCTAGTTTCAGGGCAGCGGGAAAACTGGTTTTCTTGGCTGCAATTTTTGTGTACTCTCATCAAAGTTTTCACATAGCACCTTGCACTAGGCCTCTGGGAGAAGCTCTACATCTGTTTCCTCACCTTCTTCCTCAATGTGCTACATTCTTTGTCAAACCATTAATGGCCTCATGGGCTCCATTTCATTTGAACTAACTCCAACTATTAAAAGGGGTCTCAATTTAAAACATGCACCCTGATATGCTTGTAACACTGAATTAATACTGGAGTCACAGGGTTAGAATTATATCGCCAAGGCATCAAGCGGCAGCTGAGTTCTATAAACATGTTCTTGTTGCCTTTTTAACCTTTGCTCAAGGTGGTTGGCTGGTTTGAAACCCTGGGTTGAAATTCCTGCATTGCAGGGGGCTGGACTAGATGTCCCTTAGGGTCCTGTCCAACGATTCTGCGATTTTTATGAAACCCCTTTCCGCCAAGTGACAGGGCAAGTTCTCATTCAGGCTTACGAGTCGCTGAATCACGTTGCAGTCACGAAAAGAGGCCACTGCAGAAATGAACTTGGGTAGCAACGGCCGCTGAATAGGGGCGCATTGTTGCGGACACCTGCTGCTATCAGTTTCCAGGAGAGCTGCCAAATGCGCATGGAAAATGCGTGTGCCTTTTGCACCGATGGATATCCTCCACTAACTGGTTCCATTGCTGCGATTGTCTCATCCAGACTCAACTGCGCGTCAGGTCTTTTGCAAACTTGAAGTTATACTGGTGGAAGGTTTGCTAGGTGTGGTCTTCCCCTGTGGTCCGTTTATTGGGGCTGCAGCTGGGACTGCTGGATAAGAAGAGCTTGCTGGATCAAGCCAGTGGCTCATCTAGTCCAGCATGCTGTTCTCACAGTGGCCAACCTGTGGGAAACCCACAGGTTGCTGTGGAGGTAGAGCATGGCCACCATGACTAGTAGCCATTGATAGCTTTCTCCTCCATGAATTTTTGTAATCCTCTTTTAAGTCCATCTAACTTTTAAGGCCAACACTGCTTCCTGGGGGGAGAGAGTTCCATAGATTAACTTTAGAGTCCTCCTGCCATGAGGGGGGTAGCTGACAGGATGGAGGGGCAGGATAAGCTTTCCCCGTGTATTCTTTTAAATTATTAGGAACTTGGAAAAGAACATTCTAACCACAGTGTGGTGAGGAGCGTACACAGAATTTTAAACAGACGGCGGATTGGCAGCCTGGAAGTCACCGTCTCAATTTGGCAGAATTTTTAGAACGACAGACCCTCTCCCTGAATAAGCAACATTAAGGGTTCTCAGAGTTCGTAGAGCAATCCGCTCTGCCATCTGCAAGAGGAGGACCTGAGGGCATCTAGGGCTCTGCCTTCCACGAGAGAGATCCGTGTGACATTTCATCGCCCGGCTCCCCGCTGCCTCTCTGCAAAGCTACATTTCCAATGCTTCCACCGGACTGCAAGCCAACGATGATCGAAAGGTCACCGCCATCCCAATTAACACTGCATTATGGAATTAACTGGTCATGGTCATACCTTGGGGAGCTTCTGGCAAGCTGCATCCTTCAGCCCACGGATTAAGCATTGGATCCCACAACCTCATCTGCCCTGACATCAGAGCATGGACCATACTTGGAAAGATGCTCATATTTCTCTCTCACTCCCAAGCAAGCCTTCGCTTGGCTGAACCCATGTAATCTCTTTTTCCTTTCTCCTGCTTTTCTGCAGTGGCCTCTGGGATTTTCTTGGGCTGCAACTCATACGATCCCTGACCATTGGCTCTGCTGGCTGGGGCCAATGGGTTCCAGCCATGTCAGAAAGGTCACACGTCCCTAGCCCTGCTTTTATTTTTTTTAAAAAAGTTTTTATTTATACTTTCCAAGTTTATACAGGTGAAACTCGGAAAATTAGAATATTGTGGAAAAGTTCATTTATTTCAGTAATTCAACTTAAAAGATGAAACTAATATATGAGATAGATTCATGACATGCAAAGCGAGATATGTCAAGCCTTTATTTGTTATAATTGTGATGTTTATGGCATACAGCTGATGAAAACCCCAAATTAACAATCTCAGAAAATTAGAATATTAAATGAAATCAGCAAAACAAGGACTGCAAATAGAGCGATATTGGACCTCTGAGAAGTAGAAGCATGCATATGTACTCAGTACTTGGTTTGGGCCCCTTTTGCATCAGTTACTGCCTCAATGCGGCGTGGCATGGATGCTATCAGCCTGTGGCACTGCTGAGGTGTTATGGAAGACCAGGAAGCTTCAATAGCAGCCTTCAGCTCTTCTGCATTGCTCGGTCTCATGTCTCTCATCTTTCTCTTGGCAATGCCCCATAGATTCTCTATGGGGTTCAGGTCAGGTGAGTTTGCTGGCCAATCAAGCACAGTAATCCCATGGGCATTGAACCAGGTTTTGGTACTTTTGGCAGTGTGGGCAGGTGACAAAGTCCTGCTGGAAAATGAAATCAGCATCCCCATAAAGCTCGTCTGTGGAAGGAAGCATGAAGTGCTCCAAAATCTCCTGGTAAGATGGCTGCGTTGACCCTGGACTTAATGAAGCACAGTGGACCAACACCAGCTGATGGCATGGCTCCCCAAATCTCTTTTCTGATGAGAGCAGCTTTTGCATCTCATTTGGAAACCAAGGACCCAGAGTCTGGAGGAAGAATGGGGAGGCACACAATGTCAGATGCTTGAAGTCCAGTGTGAAGTTTCCACAGTCTGTGTTGATTTGGGGAGCCACAGAGCCTGGGGCTTGCTGATCAGAAGGTCGGCGGTTTGAATCCCCTTGACAGGGTGAGCTCCCATTGCTCGGTCCCTGCTCCTGCCAACCTAGCAGTTCCAAAGCACGTCAAGGGGCAAGTAGATAAATAGGTACCGCTCCGGCGGGAAGGTAAACAGCGTTTCCGTGCGCTGCTCTGGTTCACCAGAAGTGGCTTAGTCATGCTGGCCACGTGACCCGGAAGCTGTACGCCAGCTCCCTCAGCCAATAAAGTGAGATAAGCACCGCAACCCCAGAGTTGTCCGCGACTGGACCTAATGGTCAGGGGTCCCTTTACCTTTTAAGGACTCTATATGGGCTCTTGGATACCCCATAAGAGAAAGGGAGCAGTTTCTTCTTATAACAGGTTCAAACCCCACATTGGGCAAACAATTCCTGCATTGCAAGGGGGTTGGACTAGATGACTCTCATGGTCCCTTCCAGCTCTAAATTTCTATGATTCTATGGTCTAGACACTGTTTTTATAGGTGCTCATGTCTTTATTGTTAATCACTCCAGAGTGCTTCAAGGGAAGTGAATCAAAATGAAATCAGGGGTTGTTGATAACTTCAAGCGGGGAGGAAGCAATTCAACTAACGTTAAACATTTTGTGGTCCCATATTAATAATTTTAAACCAGAGCGTGCGTAAGTCTGCTGCTGAAAAATGGCAAAACAGAGAGGCCTCGCTTGGTGAGATCACCCCCAGTGTCTGACCTGTTTTCTTTTTTCGCTCGTTATGTTATTGGCTTATCAAATGGTGGTATGAAAATGTAAATATTGTTGGGATGCAGGAGCAAACGCCATGTGTGATTTGGGCGCCCTGGGTTGCACGGCGTAAATCTCAACAACAGGTTTAACAAAACAAAACAGCCCATCCGTTTGCTCAGCCCAATTATGTCTAGCAGAGACTTTGACCTGCGAGATGATAACTTTGCAAGTTGAATCAGGAGCTGAATATGAAAGCGTCAAATGTTTGTCTGGCTCCTGTTTGCTTAGAACTTGTCGAGTGCCTGACTTATGAGATTGTCACGACGACACGGGAGGAAATGAGGTGCTTCGCTGCAGTGGACCTCTAATTCAATTTATTTTTAGCAGTCAGCTACCTGTGTTTGTTCTTTGGTATACATTACCCTTATTCTCTCAACAACAGCATCCAATTAAAGTCTTGTGTTTAGAAGACCCAAGGGTGCAAAGGCAAGAGGAGATAAAATTAGTTGTGGCCTTAGTTAAACTTTTTTGATTTGCAAGTTTTCTATTTTGGAAAGGATTTGCGAGTTTTCTCACCGGTGGAGGGAAATATTCTTACTCCACTTTGATCTTCCCGGATTTAATTGAAATACCCAGGAAATGCTCCTAGCGCCAACTTGTCACTGCCATCTCGAAGCAGAGCAGATTTGCACTGATTGCGCACTCTAAAGCGCCATCCATCACTTGTGCCTCTGGCACACCTTTCATCCTGGGATATCAATGCACCTTCCAGCTTGGGATATTAATGCGACCGCTTTGCATTTATGATGAGCTCCATGTCCAATTATCTCCATGCTTCTTAATAAACAACAGTTAAACAGCCCTGGTGTTTCAGCAGTGCAGACGTACAGAGATAGCAAAGTTTTAAATCTACTTGCCCAGAGCCTGGTTAGTTCAGCCTTTGCTAACCTGGTGCCATGCAATTGCTCTAGGCTGGGTAAGTACAAATTGTGGGTGTGTAATATATATCTAGGGACGCAGGTGGCGCTGTGGGTTAAACCACAGAGCCTAGGACTTGCCGATCAGAAGGTCAGTGGTTCAAATCCCCGCAATGGGGTGAGCTCCCGTTGCTCGGTCTCTGCTCCTGCCAACCTAGCAGTTCAAAAGCACGTCAAAGTGCAAGTAGATAAATAGGTACTGCTCCGGCGGGAAGGTAAACGGCGTTTCCGTGTGCTGCTCTGGTTCGCCAGAAGCGGCTTAGTCATGCTAGCCACATGACCCGGAAGCTGCACGCCGGCTCCCTCGGCCAATAAAGCGAGATGAGCGCCGCAACCCCAGAGTCGTCCGCGACTGGACCTAATGGTCAGGGGTCCCTTTACCTTTACCTTTAATTTGTATCTGGTAAGCATGCAACACGTAAAACATCCCTGAGCCCACATACCCTCCAAGTGTCCCAATTTTCCAGGGACAGTCTTGGAATTACAGGAGCCACCCCGGTTTTTTATTTCATCCCACAATGTCCCAGGTTTCCTTTTTCCTCTCCTCCATGTCTTGGAGAACTATGAAAAGTGGAGTGTGTGTAGGAGCAAAAATGGAGACCTGTTTATCCTGAAAATAAAATACCTGCATCAAATGAAGGAAATGTTGTTGAAGCCCTTCCTAGGGTTGCCAAAAAGTGAAAATTGTTGAGTTTTGTTTTGTTTTTGTGCAAAACCTACACTTCTGACATGCCTATGTCCGGGAAATCCCAGACGTATGGGAGCCCTAACCAAACCACTTTAAATTCTTTGATTGCTTCCACAGCCAGCCATTCCTTAGGAAACATGGAAAGTGTTGATTCCTTTATTGTCAGTGGAGCCTGACTGCCTACTCAGAAGTAAGTCCCACTCAGTGCCAGATTTACGTATAAGCTAAACAAGCTATAGCTTAGGGCCCCACTCTCTTGGGGCACCCCCAAAAAATTCAGTTCACCAATTACTTTGATAAAATACATATTTTGTTATGTGCAAATGGCTTTAGGTACCTATTAGGTCCATAAATTACCATATAGCATATATTCAACACATAAAACAGTGACAATTTGTTGTTGACAAAGGACAGCTGGACATATAAAGGGCCCCATTACCTTCAGTAGCTTAGGGCCTCATTAAACCTAAATCCGGCCCTGGTCCCACTGTAGTCAATGGAGCTTACTCCCAGGTAACTAGTTTAAGATTTGTTGTTGTTGTTTAGTCGTTTAGTCGTGTCCGCCTCTTCGTGACCCCATGGACCAGAGCATGCCAGGCACTCCTGTCTTCTACTGCCTCCCACAGTTTGGTCAAACTCATGCTGGTAGCTTCGAGAACACTGTCCAACCATCTCGTCCTCTGTTATCCCCTTTTCCTTGTGCCCTCCATCTTTCCCAACATCAGGGTCTTTTCCAGGGAGTCTTCTCTTCTCATGAGGTGGCCAAAGTATTGGAGCCTCAGCTTCACGATCTGTCCTTCCAGTGAGCACTCAGGGCAGATTTCCTTCAGAATGGATACGTTTGATCTTCTTGCAGTCCATGGGACTCTCAAGAGTCTCCTCCAGCACCATAATTCAAAAGCATCAATTCTTCGGCGATCAGCCTTCTTTATGGCCCAGCTCTCACTTCCATACATCACTACTGGGAAAAGTTTAAGATAGGGCAGATTTAAACTGCAATCCTAAACTTCCTATGAGCATCCAAGTTTAAACTGCCTTCTTGCCCAAGTGGCAGATGTTTCTTTCCATCTAGTGATAACTGGCAAGATGTTTTCCTGCCTGCCATTTCCAAATGCAGAGGAAATCGGTCTCCCACATCTGGATCAGAAGCTGTTGAGCGACTGGAAGTAACTTAAGGATTTGATGTGCTGGTCAGATGTCAGAGAGCGGGCTGGAATTTCTGCATCTCTGTGTCAACTAGGTTGTGTTTAAGTCCTTGAGCAGGTGATATTACATACCAATTAATTTGCATCAGGTTAAGAGTATTTCATTGTTTAATTACTTGAGGGACTGTTAGAGGCAGGGGGACTTTGACCCAGATGTGGTGGTGTTGCCTAGTAGTGGGGAAATAACAGAACAGAATCTTCTGGAGTATCTCTGGACTGGAGGCTGGTGGTTGTTTTTTCCAGGTGCTAATCATGGGGTTGGAAAAGAGGATTAATCAGGCCATGAGTGTGTACGATTTTAATTTAGGAATGGCCCTGATATCACAAGGAAGGAAAGTTTTTGCTGCTCCAAACTTCAGGCATCAAAGGCACTCCTACTCCAACAAGCCAAGTTGTCTCAGAAATAGAGATGGAGGAATCTGTCCGTTTGGGTTTCTCTGAGTTTCACATTTTCCCCAAACTTAAGCTCAGTTTTCTTCGCAGCTCCACATCAGTTTGTGATTTTAAAAAGTCCTCGTGGAAATTCATCAGAATAGTGCAAAGATACACATTTTTATAAGCAATTTTGCCTAATATACGCTTTTTTTTCTTACAAAGCATATTTTCCCTACTATAATACATTTTTTGTATGCTTTTTGGGTTTGTTTGTTTTTTTGCTACTTGGCGCATCTTTCTGTCATCCCACACTTCCCAGTGCATTTTCCTGTTACTTTCCTTATTGCAAAAAGCCCTAGGGGACACTAGACTTCTATGGGTGCAGCCTAGAATAGCAGTAGCTTTTTTTGCTGCTGCATCACCCTGTTGACTCATGTTCAGTTTGTGGTCCACCAAGACCCCTAGATCCCTTTCACACAAACTACTGGCAAGCCAGGCGTCCCCTATGTTACATTTGTGCATCGGATTATGCCTGCCTTACATTTGAAATTCATTTGGTTAGTTTGGGCCCCGTTCCCCAATCTGTTCAGGTCATTTTGAATCTCGATTAACCAGTTTTAAATTAAATGTTGTAGCCCAATGTATTGGTTTAGGGTCATGTATATGCTGCACATGTGTATTCAGAGAAGCTTAGAATCATAGAATTGTAGAGTTGGAGGGGACCACGAGGGTCATCTAGTCCAACCCCCCGGGAATGCAGGACCCCGATGTGGGTCTCGAACGCACAACCCTGAGTTTAAGAGTCTCATGCTCTACCAACTGAGCTGTCCCAGGCCCACAGCCACAGTCCTGATGCGTTCACATATAGAGGCTGCTATTTACCCCCTCCATCCTGTTGAAAACAGTAAAGAGATATTCACCTAACAAATTTGGACAGGTTCTGAAGAGCTGCTAAGAGGAATATTTAAAGTAAGAATCTAGAGGCTCCTGGAATGAGATTATGTGCTGTTGAAAAGAGTCTGAAGTCTCCGTGGCCTTTTATGTCCGAGGAATAAATGAATTTACAAACATTATGTTTACCTGGAAGTGTGCAAAATTAATTTAACCCTGCTTATTTGACAGATCACTTTCTCTTTGAGCAAACAGCTCCCAGCCTGCATGTTGACTGCTTAATGGCTCCCAGTGTTTCATATTGTTGGGATTGTGCAAAAGAATATTACCTTCTGTACAAGGGCTTCTTCTGAAGAGTAATAGACATAACTGGGATGGGGTGAGTGGCAAGGAGGTGTTTATGAAGCTTGTTTGGGCTTCCCCCAGGCCACAGCAGCTGTGATAGGACACCCAAGTACATAATAATAATAATAATAATAATAATAATAATAATAATAACAATAGCAGCAACAACAACAACAACAACAATTTTATTATTTATACCCTGCCCACATGTCTGCCTTGTTGGCATGCAAAGGCATGGTGAAGAAGCAGAGCCAGCAGAAAACATTTTGCTGCCTGAGGCAGAACAGCAAACAGCGTGAGCCTCCCAAGTCAAAGGGCATCGTTATTTTAACACCTGAGGCAAAAAGAAATCCAGAAATGTCTCTCCCCGGCTGTAAAAATACAGTAAGAATTCCATGCAGTAATATGAAATGAAGAGTCTTGCAGCACCGATAGGCTAATGAATTTATTGTGGGATATGAAAGAAACACTCAGCTGTACAGCTGTAAATATAACGTTTTAAGTGCATTATACAAATGGGACAGTAGATGGAGATGGTGAGCTAATGGCAAATTCAATATATTTTTCCAAACCCCTTTTTGTATTTAAAATAAGCATTTTCACAGGGTTTTGTTTTTTGTTTTGTTTTTAAAATGTGTCTACATTCCACCATGATTTGTTTTTAAAGTTTTTAAAAATGAAATGCAGAAAAGGATAAACATAATAATAATAATAATAATATTTTTTATTGTAACTATACCACCTGTGTGTAGTGAAATTAAACGACCCCCCCCCCATACACTCAGTCTTGTTCGCGCTCTGTGTGCTTGTCGGAAGCCAATTGCACCACTGTTTTTTTCCATTCAGCAGCCCAACAGCCCACGGATAAAAACTGTGGTTAAAAATAATGTGGTTAACAGCTGTTGATACAGATGTCCTGGGCCCGTTGTTGTTCAGCATCTTTATAAATTATTTGGATCAAGGAATTGAGGGGATGCTCATCAAGTTTGCAGATGACACCAAACTGGGATGGGAAGCTAATGCCGCAGAAGACAGAATCAGAATTCAAAATGACCTTAGCAGATTGGAGAACTGGGCACGAGCTAACAAAATGAATTTCAATAGGGACAAATGTCAGGTTCTGCACTTAGGCGGGAAGAACCAGCTGCCCAAATATAAGATGGGGGACACCTGGCTTACTATCAGTACATGTGAAAAGGATCTAGGGGTTTTGGTGGACCACAAGCTGAACGTGAGTCCACAGTGTGATGCAGCAGTGAAAAAAAGCTCACGCTATTCTAGGCTGCGTCCACAGAAGTCTAGTGTCCAGATCAAGGGAAGTAATAGTACCACTCTACTCTGCCTTGGTCAGACCACACTTGGAATACTGTGTCCAATTCTGGGCACCACAATTTCAGAAGGATCTTGATAAGCTGGAACATGTGCAGAGGAGGGCAACCAAGATGGTCAAGGGTCTGGAAACTAAGCCCTATGAGGAACAGTTGAAGGAGCTGGGTATGTTTAGCCTGGAAAAGGAGAGACTGAGAGGAGATATGAGAGCCACCTTCAAATATCTTAAGGGCTGTCACATGGAGGAGGGAGTATGCTTGTTTTCTCCTGCTCTGGAGGAGAAAAACTTTCTTACAGTAAAAGCTGTTCAGCAGTGGAACAGACTCGCAAGAGAGGTAGTGGATGGCCATCTGTCATGGATGCTTTAGTTGAGATTCCTGCACTGCAGGGGGTTGGACTAGATGACTCTCGGGGTCCCTTCCAACTCTAAGATTCTGTGATATCACAGGCACTTTGGCGTTGGTAGCCAATTTTTATTGAGCTCTAAGGGACGCGGGTGGCGCTGTGGGTTAAACCACAGAGCCTAGGACTTGGCAATCAGAAGGTTGGTGGTTCGAATCTCCATGATGGAGTGAGCTCCCGTTGCTCGGTCCCTGCTCCTGCCCACCTAGCAGTTCGCAAGCACATCAAAAGTGCAAGTAGATAAATAGGTACCACTTCAGCGGGAAGGTAAATGGCGTTTCCGTGTGCTGCTCTGGTTCGCCAGAAGCGGCTTAGTCATGCTGGCCACATGACCCGGAAGCTGTACGCCGGCTCCCTTGGCCAATAAAGCGAGATGAGCGCCGCAACCGCAGAGTCGGCCACGACTGGACCTGGTCAGGGATCCCTTTACCTTTACCTTTACAGAGGGGAGCAGTAGAGCACGCAACTCTGAATCTCAGGGTCCTGGCTTCAAGTCCAGGGCAAAAGATTCCTGCATTGGAGGGGGTTAGGCTAGATGACCCTGTGGTCCCTTTCCAACTCTACAATTCTATGAGTCTATCAACAGCTATTCCATACATTTTCCAACCCTTTAGTGGGCTTTAAAGATCAGGCTCTGCAGCCGCCTGGGTCATGCAAAAGTTCCGCCTGCAGAAGTTCCGACCGGCAAGCGGTCCCATCTAACAATTATTTTTGGAATGCATCGAACCTTTTCACTCCAGAGTTCCCCAGTTTTCCTGCCAAATGAAAGGGTCAGAAGACAGATTGCTGAAAGAGTATTAGCTGAGCACCGTCCTGATGGGAGGGAGGCTTAGATGTATGTTGCCATCCATAGAGTCTGATGCAGCAAACGTCAGCAAACAGCCTTGGCCAATGGGGCAACCAGTTGCTTGCGCTGAAGTACACAAAGAATAATATAAATACCCAGAGTAAATTGCTGGAGCATCCGAGGAATTTCAGGACAGAGGGAGAAGAGCAAAAGCAATCAAGTCACCGTGAGTAGACTTTTCATTAAGCTTCTCTTACAATTCGTGTCTTGCAGGTAACTTGAACAATGTCTTTACTTGCAAGCCAAGCGTCACATCTGGCTAGTTTTGTTGGAGGGGATTTATTCTAAAGATGTTAATTGCAAATGTGTTTTATATATCTCCCAGGGCAGACAATATTTGTGCTGTTTCTACCTTTGGGTGTTTGCCATCTTTTGCCAAGTTGCGATAGCACTGTGCTGAAGGTACCCCCAGGTAGTTCCTTGCTTATCTCTGTGAATTACTTCTAGCTATAGCTGCAAAGTGCTCCCCACAGATTCATCACCAGGGAGGGTGCTTGAAAAAGGGGATCTTTTTCAGTAGATAAGGTTGCTGCTGATGTGAGCACTGAATGCCTGAGTAATGCACTCTTTGCAAAAAGAGCACTTTCCACTGCAGTTAAAAAATACTGCTGTTGGATGAGCATCAGTAGATGCAATTTTTTTTTTGTAAAAGGCAGTGGGTTACTCTGACTCCCCATGGAAGAAATAGCAGTTTTTTCCAGCAGCCTTAGGAAGAATGTCTGCAGTTATCCAGATGTAAGTGTGACCAGTTTCAGGGATTGGAATGGAGGAGGGAAATGTACCCGCCCCAGTTATATGTGGGCTGGGATGAAGAGCACAGCAACCATGTGTCCAGGGACCTCCTTTTTTACTCCCATATAAGCAAATAGGTGCTAGCCAGTCAGTCCAATGGGGAAAAATACAATTCAGTACTTGAAGACACCATTAGGGTGGGGTGGGCAGCTGCAAACCTTGCTCCCTGCCACTGGTGGACCCCAGTAACCTCTCTTCCAAAGCTTTCCAAGTCCTGCTCAAGCCCCCACTTAAAGCAATCCCATTAAAACAACACGAGAATTAAAACAGGAGACAGGATGAGAGATCAAGGGAATGGCTGTGAAAATAGGCGTGTCTTCAAAAAGCTGGTGGAATGGCCATTGCAGGAAGCGCAGGCTGCAGTTCTATTGCTACCAGTGAAAGAGCCCATCTCCGCATTAACACGAGACCATGGCAAGCCCACCCAGGTCCCATTTGTTGATCTTAATGGTGTTAATGGCCAAGGGAGGGGAAGTTGGTATTTCCGGTGACCTGGTCCAGAGTAGTTTGGGGCTTTGCTTTTAAGCAACAAGATCTCGAAACTGACTCAGTGGGTAGTAAATAAAGTGTGCAAGTCCTTCAACATCGGCACGATACGTATGTGTTAAGGGGCACCACCTGTTGTCTGCACACCTGTGGCTTTCATAGTCTGCCCATGTGAAACTTGGTTATTAATGGTAGTCCTGTAGGAATGGCCCAATACAGTGGTACCTCGGGTTAAGTCCTTAATTCGTTCCGGAGGCCCATTCTTAACCTGAAACTGTTCTTAACCTAAGGTACCACTTTAGTTAATGGGGCCTCCCGCTGCCGCCGCACGATTTCTGTTCTCATCCTGGGGCAAAGTTCTTAACCCGAGGTACTATTTCTGGGTTAGCAGAGTCTGTAACCTGAAGCATCTGTAACCTGAAGCGTCTGTAACCCAAGGTACTAGAAAACAACACCTTACAATTCCTGCCTTTGCAGAGCTTCCCAATGCTTTTTTTCTTCCCTTCCTCCCTTCCTCTGCAGATTTTATTGAGGCAGTGAGGCTCCAGGCATCACTATGGCATACCAAAGGTCCTTCCTGCTTTCTCTGTGCATAATGCTCACCATCAGCATGCATCTATCAAGCGCTCAGCACTGGTCCCACGGCTGGTACCCGGGAGGGAAGAGAGAGATTGATTTGCCACAAAGTCCAGAGGTACGCCGATGCTGTCCTTACCCTGGCATCGCCTGCCTAAGTCAGTTGAGCTGCCTTAGCACACTTCTCTCTCTCTCTTGCTCTGAATTCAGGTCTCTGAAGATATCAAATTATGCGACGGGGAAGACTGCACTTATCTGAAGATCCCGAGGGATAAAATTGTGAAGACTCTGCTGGTAAGCAAGGGAGTGGCACTGTAGATTCAGAGCCTCTTTGGAGGAGAGCAGAGTGAGATTAATCTTTGCAGGGCTTTGCAAATTCCTCTTGGGATTGGCTCATTTAAGGCAGCTGGTGACAACTAAAAGTACGGTAGTTGGGTCTTAAAGCTTCAGAGGCAGTAGTACATCACTTAAGGCCAGCTGCTGGGGGGAAGAACTGGGAAAAGGCTGAGCTTCCAGGAAGACCACAAACTGGGAAGGAGGGCTTTGCCCCAGTGCTGATCTTTGTCCCACGGCACCTGGTCTTCAGAAAAATCTCTAAATGTGGTGTTTGTTTCCAGTGATAAAGAGTAATATGACAGTGATGACGATTTCTTAACTGCTCTTTGGGTAAGGCAAACTATATATATATATATATGATGCTAAAATCAGTTAAAACAATTAACAATCGGAAGAATGGGGTGGGCCCTTACAAAATTATCTCAGGTGTCAAATAAAAAGGATTACAAGGCGTAACTTCAGCATATGATGAAAGCTGTATCGTGAAGGTGCCAAGGGAGGGAATTATGCAGTTTGGAGACTGGGCCTCTCCTGGGCCACCACAATCCCAAAGTAACCTGAATGGATGAACTAAACAGGGTGGATGTGGAGGGTTGGGATATTGGTTTGGGTTTTCTTGTTTTTGTTTTTAGCATGTATTTTGTGCTTTTATGTTGTATTTTTATGTTGAGAATTGCCCTGTGATCTGCAGATGAACGGCAGTATACAAATAATAATAATAATAATACCAAGAGGGCCTTCCTGTGCAGATCTTAATACCTGAGGGGCTGTAGGAAAGGAGTACAGCATGCATTAATAGCTGTTAACTGACCTCCCCTACTCCAGCCTAATTTTGTTGACATATCAGGTGGCAACTTGCCATGCATGCGTCTCCACAGATCAGGGGATATTTCCTCGTGCTACATCCTTTTCATGCACAACCCTTTTCAACAGAATCAGTTCATGTAGGACTCATTTAACTAGTATTTGCACGAATGGGGACTAGTTCTGCACCTGTTCCCTGCTAAGATGTTTTCAGACCAAAGTAGATCCTTGATCATTCTGGAACATTCAATTCCTTATTGCTGATATGCTGTTGCATTCATTTTAACAGGCCGACATGCTAGCAAGACAACTTCAGAAGAAAAAATGATGCCCCTTTGCATGTTTTTTTGGGAAACGTTTTGCACCTGAACAGATGACCCACCCCTCCTCTTCAGCTTAATGTGTTGTTTGTGGGAGTGATGTGCCCAGCCCATTGTTAAATTCTCAAGAACACTGTAGCAGTCTTTACTCAAATTCCCAGCATGTGAACGTACTACTCTAGTGACTGAAAAAAGCATTTGTGTTTACTGTTGTCCAGTCAGAATGAAGATTTGCAGGGAGTTCTCTTTATGCACTTGTAAAACTCAATTATGTTGAATAAAATACTTTATTTTGCTACACACACATCTGTGTTTGCACTCTGCATGTGTTTCCAAAGACACATCACCATTTACAGGTTTCAAGCTGCACTTCGTAGGCCACTTAATCTAAAGTTGCAGGGAAATTCGAAGCATGGTCCACGACACATGGTTAAATGGTCGAATCTCTCTCAGAAGACCTAGTGATGGCCACCAGGTTGAAAGGCTTGAAAAGGGGCCAAGACAAATTCATTGAGGGTAAGGCTATTAATGGCTGCTAGCCAAGGTGACACGATGCCTCTCAATAGCAGTTGCTGGGAATCACAAGTGGGGAGCCTGCTGTTGCACCCACGTCCTGCAAGGGGGCTTCCCATGGGCATCTGATGGGCATCTGGTTAGCCACTGTGAGCATAGAATCAAAGAACTGTAGAGCTGGAAGAGACCGCGAGAATCATCTCGTCCAATTCTCTGCAATGCAGGAATCTTTTGTCCAATGTGGGGCACGAACCCAAGACCCTGAGATTAATCAGTCTCGTGCTCTACTGGACTGGATGGGCATTTGGTCTTATTCTGTAAGCTCTTCTTGCATGCTTCTGATTGCAGGTAGTTTGGAAGCAAGAAGGGGATTTTCCAAAGAGTGTTTTGTACCGTCAGACCATGGATGGCGAACCTGCTGTTCCATCAGCCCCAGCCAGTACAGTGGTACCTCGGGTTAAGAACTTAATTTGTTCCGGAGGTCCATTCTTAACCTGAAACTGTTCTTAACCTGAAGCACCACTTCAGTTAATTCAGATAATGGGGCCTCCCACTGCTGCTGCGCCGCTGCTGTGCAATTTCTGTTCTCATCCTGAAGCAAAGTTCTTAACCCGAGGTACTATTTCTGGGTTAGCGGAGTCTGTAACCTGAAGCGTATGTAACCCGAGGTACCACTGTATAGCACAGAAGAAGATATGGAGAGCCACTTCTAATGGCTTCATATAGATATTAGATAGCATTGGGGATAAAACAGGGCCCACAGCATAACTCCGAGAGGGCTGAACATCACTTTCCTGGTGCTTCAGTTGGAACTGCAACAACTATGGAGTTAAAGTCTCTCAGAAGATGAGCGACATTATACCCAAAATGTGCAGCCAATTGGCCAAGGTCAGCCCTCAAGAGCTCCAGGGATCCTTCCCCTTCTGAACTATCCTAAAAAAACCTCCCAATCAGGTACCAAGCTGTAATATGCTTTCTTTGCCACTCACATTGCCGCATGTTCACTAATTGGTGTTTGGTTAGCCTGAGAACGAGAATCCACTCTGTTCCACCCCCATTTCCATGCTTCCTCCCCAACGGTCACTCACCATTCTGTGCCCAATCCTCACTGAGAAGTTTTGTGGCCCCTCTTTGCCATAGACCTTTAAAATGCTAAGGACATAGCGAATGAAACCTCTAAGAGAAACCCAATATTTTATTACGGAAAAACGGCAACAAAGTCTTCAAGAAGGGCACCAATGTTCTGGAAGTATAAAACCCCAAAGATATACATCTTTCAGGGTGAATGTCTCAAAGCAGTCTTATTGATGAAGTTGAGCAAGCCAGTCCTGGTCCCCTCACAGTGACTCTGGCAGCTGGATGGAAAGGACACTCAACCACTCTGGCAGGGAATACCAGGACGCCCAGGCTCCTCTGGTATGAGTTGCTAAGGCAAGAAGCTCCGCTTGGCTATCCTTCCTTCCTTATCAATGGCAAAATTGTAGTTGCGAGGGTTGTCTAGGCACTCCTCAATCCGCTCATCTATATTTTCAGGGGTGATGAAGTTCTTGGCTTCTTCCTGCATCAGCAAAAGAGGAAAAGAAGGCATTTTACAAACACAGTATTTCTCCCCCTGAACAACACTCCAGACACACAGGGTTGTCCGTTTCAAGTCTTTCGTCATTGCATCAGCGCCCAAAGGGTTGGAGAAAAGGCAGCAGTGGCCTTCAGTAAAATCCCCCAGCACTTTTAACCCAGCCACACCCTCCTCTGGTAACCTAAAACAATAGCCAAAGGATAGAATCATAGAATCATAGAGTTGGAAGAGACCACAAGGGCCATCGAGTCCAACCCCCTGCCAAGCAGGAAACACCATCAGAGCACTCCTGACATATGGTTGTCAAGCCTCTGCTTAAAGACCTCCAAAGAAGGAGACGCCACCACACTCCTTGGCAGCAAATTCCACTGTCGAACAGCTCTTATTGTCAGGAAGTTCTTCCTAATGTTTAGGTGGAATCTTCTTTCTTGTAGTTTGGATCCATTGCTCCGTGTCCGCTTCTCTGGAGCAGCAGAAAACAACCTTTCTCCCTCCTCTATGTGACATCCTTTTATCTATTTGAACATGGCTATCATATCACCCCTTAACCTCCTCTTCTCCAGGCTAAACATGCCCAGCTCCCTTAGCCGTTCCTCCTAAGGCATCGTTTCCAGGCCTTTGACCATTTTGGTTGCCCTCCTCTGGACACGTTCCAGTTTGATCCTGGTTTCTCTTTTATTTTGTGTCCCCCAAACATCATCAAAACTAGGTAGCATTTTGACATTTAACCAGTCCGCAGTAGCAAAAAGATTGCTCTAAGGAAGAAGCGTCAAAGTGAAGGCAGCTGCTTGCAGCAGGCTGGCTTCCCTACCTGCAACTGGAGCACCTCTTTCTCCTTCTCCTTGAGAATTTCTTCCATATAGGTAGCCCGATTCTGGGCTCCTTGCAATCGGCGTTCTTGATCAGCTGCCGCTTCCTTTCGGAGGCGCTCCTCCCTGGGGTTAGGGACACAGAAGGAACTTAGCACTTGCTGCTCTCAAGACAACAGAAACAGCCAAAGGCCAAGAAGAGTAATGAAATCAACAGCAGATTTAAAAATCAAGAGACACACCGTGCTCACCTCCGTTCCCGTAGACGTCTGTTCTCTGCGTCATTCCAGGCCATCAGCTCTTGATGCTCCTTGTTTGCAGCCTCCTCTCTCTGCTTCCAGACTTCCCCATACTTCTCTGCATAATGTTTCCTCAGCACCTCTTCTTTGAACTCGCCTCTGGTAAAGAGCATAGGAGGGAATGTTAAAAAAGCAGCTGCCCCTTTGTTACTGCTATCTTCCCTGCAGAGGCAAGAGTCACAAGGGCCCCATGTGTCATATGCAGGGTTGTGATCCTCCAGATGTCACTGAACTACAACTCCCATTGCAGGTCCCCCAACCCTGATGAATGCCTATCAATCATTCAGAACTTATGTTTGCGCAGCTGTGTTTTTATCTTGTATTTTTATGCTGTGAACTGCCTGAACTCTTCAGATGAAGGGTGGTATACACATTTAATATATAAATCATAGAATCCCCTACCATGCAGGAATCTCAACTAAATCAATGTGACAGGTGGTCATCCAAACTCTACTTAAAACCCTCCAAGAAGGGAGAGTCCACCACCTCCCGAGCAAGACTGTCAAACAGCTCTTACTATCAGAATGTTCTTCCTGATGTTTAAGTTTGAATCTCCTTTCTGGGAGCTTGAAGCCATTGGTTCAAGTCCTGGCCTCTATGTGACAGCCCTTCAGACACTTGAAGCAGTGTTAGAAACTGAGATATGAAAGCTAGGATCTAAATCGCACCTTAAACTTAGGTTATGGATGCAACATTGGAATGTCTAGGCACACTTTTTTAATAACAAGAATACAAAGCTGAAAATGAATGAACTGCAGCTAAAATATTATGTTCATTTATCACATGGTCTAGTCCTTCCCCTGCCCACCCCCCTAATATTCTTAAGAGGGTCTCTTCTCCAGTTTTCAGAGAGTATCTGGATGTGGGGAGGCAGAAAAACATCCTCCTTTCCTTCCACTCTGCAGTTTTAATCTGAAATCTTAGGCACAGTACTGAGCCCAGAGCTCAGAAACTGCTCAGGCTAATGAAATGACCTGCTGCAAAAAAAAGCACCTAAAACACTGGGAGTTTCAAACACCGATTTCAAGATGGCTGTCATGCCACATCTTTTTTTTTCTTTTAATGATATTTATTAGAGTTTCCAATAAAAAGAACACATCAGTAAAAAAAATAAAAAAGAAAAAAGAAAAATACACAATTCAAAAGTACACAATACATAATCCAAAAAAAAGCAAAAAACAAAAGACAAAAAAAAAAACAACAGTTAAAAACAATACCACCTTTTCATCACCATTTTTAAATTAACTTATTTTCTGGACCTCCTCATACCTCCCTCTTTTGTATTCCAGTTCAATTTTGTTTGTCCAGCAATTTCTTTCCCTCTTTTTTAATCCCAATCCTTAATCTTAATATACTATAACATTAAAATTTTTACCTCTTAAAAGCCAAATTTCCATTTCCTTTAACTTTTTTAATCCTAATCCTTAATCTTGATCTATATATAACTTTAAAGCCTGTATAGCTAGAAGCCACTTAATTTCAATCCATCATCACTCTAACATTCTTTAATTTTGCAATATTACTGTAGATAGTCTTTAAATTTCTTCCAATCTTCTTCCACCGACTCTTCTCCCTGGTCACGGATTCTACCAGTCATTTCCGCCAGTTCCATATAGTCCATCAGTTTCATCTGCCATTCCTCCAGTGTGGGTAACTCTTGTGTTTTCCAATACTTTGCAATGAGTATTCTTGCTGCCTCATGCCACATCTTTGCACCTAGTCCAACCCCCTGCAATGCAGGAATCTCAACTAAAGCATCCATGACAGCCTTGAATAGCACTCACTTAATTCTGCTGCTGCATCACCCTGTGGGCTCATGTTCAGCTTGTGGTCTATAATAACTAAATAAATTGGAATAAATAAAAAATAAATAAAAAATTGTCCAGTAGCACCTTAGAGACCAACTAAGTTTGTTTTGGTTATAAGCTTTCGTTCGCATGCACACTTCTTCCATTTCATGCAGCTCAATGTGCTGCCTTCCATAATTCTAGATTCATGGAGATTCTAGATTCCTCCATGATTCTAGATTCATGAAGAAGTGTTCATGCACACAAAAGCTTATATCCAGTACAAACTTTTGTTGTTGTTGTTTAGTCGTGTACGACTCTTCGTGACCCCCTGGACCAGAGCACGCCAGGCACTCCTGTCTTCCACTGCCTCCCGCAGTTTGGTCAAACTCATGCTGGTAGCTTCAAGAACACTGTCCCACCATCTCGTCCTCTGTCCTCCCCTTCTCCTTGTGCCCTCCATCTTCCCCAACATCAGGGTCTTTTCCAGGGAGTCTTCTCTTCTCATAAGGTGGCCAAAGTCTTGGAGCCTCAGCTTCAGGATCTGTCCTTCCAGTGAGCACTCAGGGCTGATTTCCTTAAGAATGGATACATTTGATCTTCTTGCAGTCCATGGGACTCTCATGAGTCTCCTCCAGCACCAGAATTCAAAAGCATCAATTCTCCTGCGATCAGCCTTCTTTATGGTCCAGCTCTCACTTCCATACATCACTACTGGGAAAACCATAGCTTTAACTATAAGGACCTTTGTGGGCAAGGTGATGTCTCTGCTTTTTAAGATGCTGTCTAGGTTTGTCATTGCTTTTCTCCCAAGAACTTAGTTGGTCTCTAAGGTGCTACTGGACAATTTTTTAATTTTTAAAATTTATTTCGACTGCGTCAGCCCACCTACCTACCTGAATCTGAATAAATTGGCGCAGGAGAAAGGGAGAGGAGCCAGAGCCCGGCCCCCACTTCGCCTCCCCCACCCCCGAGACTCCCCTTCGAGGTCCACTTGGCCCCGCCTCCACGGGCCCGCCGGCTGCCCTGATTGGCCGGCCGGGCTGAGTGGCAGGCTTCCCCAGCGCCTCACCTGAGGGCGGTCATGACCCGCCTATAGCGCTCGTAGCGGCCCAGCACCACCAGCAGCTCGGCCGGGTCGACGGGCGGCGGCACCTTGACCCTGCCGGCTTTGGATTTGGCGGGGGGGTCGTGGCGCGTCTTGCGGCCCCGCGAAGGCGCGGCCAGGAGCGGCGCCAGGCTCCGGCCCAGAAGGCCGCCCCGGCCGGAGAAGGGGACCAGCCCGCGAAGCATCACGGCGGCGGCGGCAGTTAGAGCGGAAGCAAAATCCTGAGGGAAAAGTCCGCACGCCGGAAGTTGGGCTGGGGCAGTATGGGAAATGTAGTTTCCTCGCGGTCTTTTGCCTCACGAGCGGCTGAGCACCGGAAGTGGGGCTGAGGCACCATGGGAAATGGAGTCTTCCTCAACTCGATTCCTTGTGGCCTACACACCGGAAGTAGACCCGGGCTACTGATGGTTTTCTCGCTTTCGCTACTCCCGTCTCCTGCTATTAGGCCCCGTATTTGCTGGGTCCGTGAGGCGGGTGAGACCCGAGCGCGGCCTACCTCAGAAATAAAAGCAGGCGGAAAGAAGGAAGGCAGGGTATGCAGGACACCGGAAATAGGGCGTGAGCATGACGGGAAACGTAGTTCTCCCTCTCGCTGTCAATCAAGGAAATGAGCGGGAAAGACGGCGCCTCATCTGCTGGAGGGCGGGCAGGGCACCGGAAGTAGGGTGTGGGCGTGATGGGAAATGTAGTTCCTCTTCCCTGTCACTCAAGTTAAGCGTTTAGCCTGCCTTGCAGGGTTATTGTGGGGGATTAAATGAGTGGGGAGAGTCATGTAGCCCACCTTGAGCTCCTTGGAGGAGAAAGGGTGGGATGCAGCAAATAATAAAATAAAACGAACGGGGGGAACCGCACCTCAGCTCCTGGTCCTCCTCACGGGTATTATTACTACTAAAGTATTAGCATTATTCTCATCTGCCTGTCCTACCAAAGGAGCCCAGGGTGGCAAACAGCGAAGCAGTACAATTAAAAATAAGAATAACAAAATTAAACAGTAATATATCCTCATAGCTAATAATGTCAAGGATGCCGGGAACAGAATTTTTCAAAGTGCCTGCTTTAAAAATTTCTCCTGAATGTTAAGAATGATGGAAAGCATTGCACAAGTGGGGAGCCACTACCAAGAAGGCCCCGTCAAAGGGTTATTGTTATTACCTCAGAGAGCCGCCACGCTTTCCTTTACGAAGTGTTTCTTTCATGCACTCCAACATTTCAGATGGAAATGGGGACGTTGTTGTGTACTTGAGTTCTTACACTGCCTGTTACCTCGCCTCCCTCCAATTATTACACATTGCTAAAAGCCTTTCTCTAGCTGCTGATCATTGCCTATTCTACCCTGTACTATGTGGGCTCTTGAAGAAGGCCCTTTCTATTCCACCAAGCCTTGGGAGGTTGAGATTGGTTGGAATTGTGACTAGTTCTTGCTGCGATTTGTAGCATTTTTTGAGAATTTGCAATAATACATTTTACTGTTTTAATGTGTGCTTTAAAAATCTTTTTATGGTAGTCTTGGCAGACTTTTTTTTTTTTTGCCAACAGGCAAACAATGACTCAAGTAAATGAATGAATAAACAAATGTATCCCCCTTCCATGCCATATTGTTAAGCAGATGAACAGTGACATAAGCAATAGACATGCTAATAGAACTTTATTGAAAAGCCAGGAGAACACAAATCATAGACTTCTGTTGCTGATATGCAACTGTTAATTTGCACAAGTTTGTCAGCCGTTAGCATCCAGCATGCATACTTGAAGTGTCCCACTGGCGTTGCCTGCAAGTTCATAATCTAAAAGTGGATTCACATGATCCTCGTTCCTTGTTGTCTTTTCATTCTTGGTCACAGGCAGAGTCTACCATGCAGCCCTCTGAAATGACAAGGAAATTCGTCAAAAGAAACCAACATGGGCCACGTCTTTTGTGGCCGTTTCTGATCATCATAGGAACAGATCTGCCCAAGGCAGTTTGCATACTGAGCCAGCCCAACAACAGAGACTACCTGGACAACTGTCTGTACAGTGGTACCTCGGGTTAAGAACCTAATTCGTTCTGGAGGTCCGTTCTTAACCTGAAACTGTTCTTAACCTGAAGCACCACTTTAGCTAATGGGGCCTCCTGCTGCCGCCGCGCCGCCGGAGCACAATTTCTGTTCTCATCCTGAAGCAAAGTTCTTAACCTGAGGTACTATTTCTGGGTTAGTGGAGTCTGTAACCTGAAGCATCTGTAACCTGAGGTACCACTGTAGTGCCAAAATTCAAGGAGCACCTGCCAACATCTTGAGAGGAGAAAAGTGTTGCCTGCGTGATTAGAGGAGACACAAAGAGGCAGCTTATCAAATTCCTTTCTGGTAATATATCTCTGGAATTCCAGGGAACATGGTCAAGTGAGGAGGAATCTTTTAAAGGCAAGAGCTGCATATTCTTCTAGACAACTTCCAGGGGCACAGGCAAAAGTGGGTGGGGCAGTGCATGCAGATTTTACCTTTGGCTAGTTTTACAGTTGGCTAGTTTCTCACATAAAAAGGTAAAGGGACCCCTGACCATTAGGTCCAGTGGTGGCCGACTCTGGGGTTGCGGCGCTCATCTCGCTTTATTGGCCGAGGGAGCCGGCGAGGATTCGAACCTCCAACTTTCTGATTGGCAAGTCCTAGGCTCTGTGGTTTAACCCACAGCGCCACCCGCCTCCCTAGTTTCTCACATACCCTCCTCTCTATTCTCCATCCGCACAAGCAAGAGGCATCATCGAGGGACATTCCTGCTGTGCAAAAACATTCAAGAAGGGTGCAAAGCAGGATTGGGGAGCAGGTGTGGGCTGGGGAGTGACCCAAGGGCCAGAGAGGCTTAGAGGGCTGCATTTGCACACCCACCCACCCTTGTTCCTGATGGTTCCCCACACCTCATCAAGAGAGTTCCGGTCCCTTTCAGCTGCCTAAGCCTTAGTCCCCAACAGTTGTTAAAAGGGAAATGGAAAACGTTAAAATGACAAAACAGTATTCTAGCAAACTCTTGGTCATTTCAAGTACTCTTTCATGCTCCTCAGCATCACATAAGATATAGGGGAAGTGGCATATTTTATGGAAATGTTGATTTGCTTAGGCTGGCATCAACTAGTTGCTAAGATAAGGTTACCAGACATCCCCTTTTCCCGGGGACAGTCCCCGGATTTACAAATCAGTCCCTTGACAAAATCCTATCCGAAGCTGAAAAGTGTCCCTGGATTCATTGAAGAAATCTGGTAACCTTGTGCTAAGAAGTAATTACATTGCAGGGGGTTGGACTAGATGATCCTTGGGTTCCCTTCAACTCTCCAGTTCTATGATTCTAAGAAAAGCCACTTTTCATTCAAAAATATCATTTCACTGCAAGAAAGCTGCATGTATTCCTGTTTCACGGTAGCAATTTGTGGATGTTTAAAATGCATATAAATGGGGGATCAGAACCATTCCTGGGGTTCCCAGCCCCATCACCCGCATGTTGACTTGAACCTCTGCACAAGGACAGAGATCCTACTCACATCTAAACTGGCTTTATGTAGCCGAGCAGAGATGTGATGTGGCACTATGGTTTCCATGTTCACCCTCGACCCTTTAACAGCAGGCTTGACAGCAACTGTAGAAGCAGCAATTTCTATGCCTACAGTAATTTCCAACTATCAGAAACCAAATCGCGCTCACTTGAAAAAGCAAAAAGGGTCATATGCACACTGTGGAAAGCACAAATGCCAGAAACCACATGGCGCTGCACAGATACGGACAGCATAGCAGTGAATGTTATGGGTAAAAAGGGCGGGTTTCAGCCAAAAGAGAAGAATAAACTTTTCATGTATGCTACAACCGTGGCAAGGATATTGTTAGCCCAAAAATGGGAAAGCGACAAAATTCCAACAACAGGAGAATGGCAAGGAAAGCTGATGGAATATGCTGAAATGGTAAAAACTGATGAAAAGACTTAGAGATAAAGACAATACTGCAGAGACTTTAAAAAAGAATGGGAACCATTCATGTTGTATATACAGAAACAATGGAAAGAGATGAACTCACTAGCAAATATAGAAACTACAAAGAGATTGTTAAATAAGATAAGAGTACAACAACAAGCAATATAGAGAACTCAATATTAAGATAAAACAAAGTAAGGAGCAGGAGAAGTTATTATGCAAAAAACCAGAAAAGGAAGTTGAGGGAGGTCATGGGGGGAAAGAGGGCTCTGTATTTTGTTTGTTATGTGTTTGTTATTTTATAAAAATATAAAATCCAATAAAAAATATTTTAAAAAGAAAAGGAAAAGGGCGGGTTTCTGATGGGGAGATGTCCTCACCATTGTTGCAGCAGATGCCTGATGAAGCGCAAGTCCCGCCGCTGTTGCCGCACGGCTTCCTTCCAGACTCGCAAGGCGTTGGGAGGAAGTTTTCTTCCTGGCATCTCATGGTTTCCGCTGTGCCAAAGTAACAGCCTAGTTCTTCCCCGCAACAGATGTTGGGACCAAAGCAATGCCCTCTGTTTCTTGGCCCACACGAGATGCACTGGTGTGGGGCACAAAACGGAGGAAATGTAGCTTTATCCAAGTCTGGTTTACATAATCCGATGTCTGGCGATGTTTACAGTTGTAGATGTTTTGGATGGCATGCAAACCATGCATTTAAAGCACACCCACACAAACACACCCACACACCAACAGACAGAATTCTTTCCCGGTCTGATATGGAGAGCCCAGGGATTGAACCTGCAGTCTTCTGCATGCAGATGCTCTTAACACTGAGCCAAAGCCCTCTCCCACCTTGCCGTAAACCCGCCATGACCTACCTTTCTGACTTCCATGTCCAGAAGGGAGCGCTTCCCTCCAATGGGGCAATTCTGGATGTAGCAAGCCGAAGAGAGAGCCAGGAGCCAAAGCAAGCAGAAGGCTAGCATATTGTAAGACATGGTCGCCACCAGCTGCTTCTCTTGAGGAGCAGGAACGGAGAAGGTCCTTCTGGTTTTTGCCCTTATGGCCGTAGGTATATATATACTGGTGGACAGGCCTGTTGAGCCGTGCTGTAGCCCTTGTTACTCATTTCTCTTAAAAAGCACAAGGCATTGCTCTTCACGCCAAGTGTCATGTCTAATAAGACAAGGTCGCAGATGTGAGGCCACTGAAATATGGGCAATTTTCTCTCCTGTTTCGTTCCAAACTGGGTAGAAGATGCATCAAAGGCCAAGAGTTCTCCCTAATTGAAGAAGTCTTTGATGTCACCCGAGGTTGGGGAGGAGAATATGAATACTTTTTGTTGGGCTTTCGGGAGATCTGATCTGTGTGAGACTCTGGCCCTCTCGGAAAAAATCTGTCATTTTAGGAGGACATCCGTTTGTGGAAAGCACAAACACCACCCATTCTTATTAGATCTATTTATTTTATACAATAATAGTAAAGGTAAAGGGACCCCTGACCATTAGGTCCGGTCATGGACGACTCTGGGATTGCAGCGCTCATCTCGCTTTACTGGCCGAGGGAGCCAGCGTACAGCTTCCGGGTCATGTGGCCAGCAGGACTAAGCCGCTTCTGCATCCCAGTACAGCAATAGTATTTACCCGTATATATCATCTGTTCAAGGGATGTGGGTGGTGCTGTGGTCTAAACCACAGAGCTTAGGATTTGCCGATCAGAAGGTTGGCGGTTCAAATCCCTGCGACGGGGTGAGCTCCCGTTGCTCGGTCCCTGCTCCTGCCAACCTAGCAGTTCAAAAGCACGTCAAGTGCAAGTAGATAAATAGGTTCCGCTCCGGCGGGAAGGTAAACGGCGTTTCCGTGCGCTGCTCTGGTTCGCCAGAAGCAGCTTAGTCATGCTGGCCACATGACCCGGAGGCTGTACGCTGGCTCCCTCGGCCAGTAAAGCAAGATGAGTGCCGCAACCCCAGAGTCAGCTACAACTGGACCTAATGGTCAGGGGTGCCTTTACCTTTACCTTTACCCTTATCACCTGTTCATACAATATAATATGTTGGTGTGCAGCAATATATACAGTGAAATATAAAACAGCATGAAAACAGTACAAAATGACCTTTTAAATGATAGAAATACATTTTTTAAAATTTAAATGGTACATAGGCTTGTCTCTTCTGGAAGAGGGTTCCACAGCTTGGGCCTGCCAACACTAAAGACTCAGCTTCTAGCGGAGACAATGAAAATGTTTAAGATTTCCTGTTGGAATAGCTCAGTGGCTAGCGCGTGAGGCTCTTAAACACAGGGTTGTGGGTTCGAGCCCCATGTTGGGCAAAAGGTTCCTGCATTGCAAGGGCTTGGACTAGGATGAGTGAAATATACTCGGAGTGGAGAGTGGATTTCATGCTCTTTATTCAGCTCATAGTGGTGAGGAGGAATGCCCGTTCCCCCAGAATGTCTGCTTTATATACATTATTTACACAATGGGCCCCACGTGATTGGCTAATTCCGGGATTCTCCTGTAGACCAATCAGGTTGCGGATTCACTTCCACCTGGAGCTGGATAGGGTGGCTCCTGTGGACCAATCAGCATTCTGAATCCTATAGTTCTAGGACCAATCAGACTGCTGCATTCTGAATCCTATTGTTCTAGGACCAATCAGACTGCTGCATTCTGAATCCTATTGTTCTAGGACCAATCAGACTGCTGCATTCTGAATCCTATTGTTCTAGGACCAATCAGACTGCTGCCTTTTGGATCCTATTCAACCCAGTAAATAACAATGAGCCTCGTGGTCCCTTCCATAACAATGAGCCCTCGTGGTTTCCTGCTTGGCAGGGGGTTGGACTTGATGGCCCTTGTGGTCTCTTCCAACTCTATGATTCTAAGTTTATGGTTGCGTCTTCCAACGGAGCCTAGGACGGCAAACACCAAAGTGGTAAAGCCGTACTATTAAAAATAAAATAGTAACATACTTAAGGCAATTAAAAACATTTAAACCACTTGTGCTAAGGCTCCTGAAACTTTCGTTTCAGGCAAGGCGTTCTCCAAAGAGGGCTTATAGTTATTTTGGATCTCTTTGCCCAAGTCAAAAAGTTGTTTCTATGCACAGTGTGTGTCTACTGAACCAGTAGATGGTGCACAAAGAGTGGCCTTAACTTCTTCTTAGGCTGCTGAAGTATAGAATCCATTCCAGTTAGTGTTATGTTCTATCGTGCGTGCAGTTTACTAGAAATGGGTTGGCATAAATGAAAAAATTGGGTAAGCCATTCCTCTCACCCACTTGGATAAAAATAAGGAGCCAGTTCACTCCAAGTCAGATGAGTTCTTGTAGCTTGGTAGGGTCAACTCTGAGCATTAAGGGATTCCAAATCTACGGTAACTCTCTGCAGCCTTTAGTGTTTCAGCAACTTAAGATCTGTAAAATGGAATAGGCCCTGTTCCTGATTGTTATGTACTGAAGTTCTCACCCTGGGCCAGCAGGGGGATACTGTAGATAGTTATGCAAATGAAGGATCGAAAAGTGACATTCAGTGATTGGATAGTTTTAGAAAATGGCAACAGTTACATTGTTCTGGAGCTCTATATAAGCAGGCTGACTGAGCTCCTCAGACAGTTCTGTTCCAGCTTACAAATAAAGAGCTGCTTTGGAAGAATCGCTGTGTCGCCTGATATGTTCGCCCACAACTTAACACTGATATCTCCACATTGCAAGTTTGAAGAAGGATGTGCAACCATTGCGCCCTTGCCCCTTTCCTCTGCTAGGGACGGACAGATCTGTCAATTTCGGTTTCTCTCAGTTTGCAATTTTATTTCTTATTGTTTTAAAGTTCTCAGCAAAACTTGTCAGCTTTTTAGGCTGATTTTCTCACAACAGAACACATTTCTGTATGCCGTTTTGCCGCATATACTGTACACAACCATAGGTTTGTCTTTTCCCTAAGTGCATTTCTGTACGCTATTTTCACCATCTAACCCTAGGCTATCCATTTTTGCATGCATTACTTGCGCTACATTGCAAAATTTGGAAAAGTGCAGGTTTTGAAGGACGGTTGTGTTTCGGCGTATTGTTGCAGAAAGTGTGAATTAGGTAGGTTCGCCATAAAATGCAAAAACGACTCAGATTGGTCCCCAATGCCTACCAGTCCCTTAATCCTCCCCACACTCCAGTGTGCTGGGACCACCCTGTTAGGCCGCAATAGATTGTAATGGCTTGCTTTGAAGTCATTTCGGCACCAGATGGAGAAAGAATAAATCACCTCCCCAAGTGCCCTGCCCACCCTGCCCTGTATTCGGCCAGAACAAAGGTGACAACCCTAGACTAGCTGACCCTTGATGTCCCTTCCAACTGTACAGTTCTGTGCCGTGCTTCTATGGCTATTCCCACCCCCCAGTCTGACACGTCACTCTCCGTCTTCCACACAGGCAAGGAAGAAACATTCGATGACATATTCCAGCCAGGCAAAAACCTTCAAGGAGGATGCAAGCAAGGATGAGGAATGTTGTACAGTGGTACCTTGGTTCTCAAAAGCCTTGGTACTCAAACAACTTGGAACCCAAACACTGCAAACCCAGAAATAAGTGTTCCAGTTTGTGAACTTTCTTCAGAAGCCAAACATGCTCTGTTTTGAGTGTTATGCTTCCAATTTGAGTGCCACACTTCCGTTTTGAGTGTTACACTGAGGTTTGTCTGTTTTTGCTGTTTATTTTGTGTTTTTGTTTCTGCGGCTCTTTTTTGTTGTTTTTGTGACTGTGTGGAACCCAGTTCAGCTACTGATTGATTGATTGTGTGACTGCAGTACATTGTTTATTGCTTTCATTTTATGGATCGATGGTCTCGTTAGAGAGTAAAATTCATGTTAAATTGCTGTGTCCAGGGCAGCTGTCTACCAGCTCCATCTGGTACACAGGCTGAGACTGTATCTGCCCACGGACTGCCTCGCCAGAGTGGTGCATGCTCCGGTTATCTCCCGCTTGGACTACTGCAATGCGCTCTCCGTGGGGCTACCTTTGAAGGTGACCCGGAAACTACAACTAATCCAGAATGCAGCAGCTAGACTGGTGACTGGGAGCGGCCGCCGAGACCACATAACACCAGTCTTGAAAGACCTACATTGGCTCCCAGTACATTTCTGAGCACAATTCAAAGTGTTGGTGTTGACCTTTAAAGCCCTAAACGGCCTCAGTCCAGTATACCTGAAGGAGCGTCTCCACCCCCATCATTCTACCTGGACATTGAGGTCCAGCGTCAAGGACCTTCTGCCGGTTCCCTCACTGTGAGAAGCCAAGTTACAGGGAACCAGGCAGAGGGCCTTCTCGGTAGTGGCGCCCTCCCTGTGGAACGCCCTCCCACCAGATGTCAAAGAGAAGAACAACTACCAGACTTTTAGAAGACTTCAGATAAGGCAGCCCTCTTTAGGGAAGCTTTTAATGTTTAACAGACCACTGTATTTTAATACTCTTTGAAGCTGCCCAGAGTGGCTGGGGAAACCCAGCCAGATGGGCGGGGTATAAATAATAAATTCTATTCTATTCTATTCTGTTTTATGGGGTTGTTTTTAAAAGTGTCTGGAACGGATTAATCCATTTTGCATAACTTTCTATGGGGAAGGACACCTTGGTTTTGGAACCGACTTCCAAGGTACCACTGTATCTGGCTTAGGGAGACTTTGAGGGACAGATAGAGATGACCTGAGTGGTGCAATTGTCCCTTTGGCCTGAGGCTTCCCATCCTGGTGTAGCAAAAGGAGATCTGCCCAGCTTTCCAAACCTTGTGGTCCACATGGGCTGCCATGATTGCTGTTACACACATATTTACAAACAAGGTTTAGAGTGGCTTACTGGGAGAGGATCGGTTCTTTTTCTTCAAGGGTGCAATGACAGTGATGCTGAATATAAATGAGAAATACTGACTATTAATGAAACTGGGGCTAATATCTGTTGCTGCCATACCTGTTCCTTTTTGCCTGACCTTCGTTAGAGTCAGTTAGCACTTTCATCAACTCTGCAGCTGCAGACAAGGACTTGAAACTCTTAATCGCATTGAACGCCTTCGCTCTGTAATGCACTTTTAGCTTTACTAATTGACCATCAGGCTCTTAACCGTTGTCCAGGAAACAATCTTGCTACCTGCTCTCTTGTGCCTTAATATTTGGCACTTAAAAGGGCACAGGAGGTCAAATTCAGAGGTCAAAGAGGACCTCGCTCCTTGCTTGTGAATTCAAGAACGTTCAGGTCACCGACTTTAAATTGTGAGGACTATTAAAAGGCAACTCATTAGGGATGAGATTCAGAGGGTGATGTAGGATATTCTGTTATCTACTCCGCTGTTATGACATCATTAGACTGATAGGGCAGGAAAGTTGCAAATCCAACTTACGGCGCCATTGCTAGACTCGTCTCCACACTGGCAAGCCTTACTTTGATAAGACTCTGATCAGACAGACTGCAAGGGAATAGATATATCTGCAACTGGATGAAATGCAGAGCCACTCAATGAAGCAGAATGTTGGAAAATTCGGGACAGACAAAAGGAGGTCCTACTTCACACAGCGCATAGTTAAACTTTGGAACTCCCTTCCACAGGAGACAATGATGGCCACCAACCTAGATGACTTTAAAAGAGGGTTAGACCATTGCATGGAGGATGAGTGCCAGTGGCTACTACATTGTCCCTCCATTGTCAGAGACAGTAGGCCTCTGAATACCAGTCGCTAGGAATCAGAAGCATGGCGTAGGGAGCGCTGTGGCACTCGTGCCTTGCTTGCAGTCCCCTCTGAGAAGAGACATGGACCTTTGGCCTGATCCAGCGGTCAAGCTCTTCTTATGCTCATTGTGCACTGAAGAAGCACCAACAGAGCAGGTGGCTCCAGAACGGAAGACTCAAGGAAGCGAGCCAAGCCGCGATCTCACCCCATTAAGGTCGAGGGATGCCTGAACAAGCAGGAGATGCAAGTAAGTGTTGCTTGCTACGCCTATGGATCGTTGTCTGCCAGTACAAGTCACCTCGGATGCAAGGAGGTAGGAAGGTGTGAAGGGTTGAGCATGATGCTGTGCTCACATTCCCATTGGTTCTTCATCCAGTGTGCTCCTGATGACGATTTGGGAAGCGGCGTACACACAGTGTTGGCCACAATCCGCCTCTGTGCTGTGGTTTTATTATGAAATGCTGCATTTGCTCACCCCCACCCCAGACCAGCTTCGATCCGAATCGAGAAAATGAACAGCACGGCCTCATTTCAAGCTGGCAACATGTGTAGACAGCCTACAGCGGTCTGCATATGCACAGAAAGCATGTTGTGCATCACCAAGCGGCAGCCCTGCCTGACCCCAAAAGTCTCTGAGTCAAGCACCTCTCGATGTCATCGTCACTTGTCACTCGTTCCCTTCTTTGGAAGAAAGAAGACCAAATCAAATGGCTTGAAGGATCATATACAGGCATTGATAGACTGGGGGTGAGGGTTCCTGTTGAAGCTAAAATCCCCATCTTCTTGCCCAGGGCTTCCTCTTTACATCCTCCCTTCCTCTTTCAAATATAGAAAAGAAGCCCTTTCCAACTTGGGTGGCAATATCTGTGATGCGATGCTATGTTAAAGGTATGGTTTTCCCAGTAGTGATGTATGGAAGTGAGAGCTGGACCATAAAGAAGGCTGATTGATCGCCAAAGAATTGATGCTTTTAATTATGGTGCTGGAGGAGACTCTTGAGAGTCCCATGGACTGCAAGAAGATCAAACCTCTCCATTCTGAAGGAAATCAGCCCTGAGTGCTCACTGGAAGGACAGATCCTGAAGCTGAGGCTCCAATACTTTGGCCACCTCATGAGAAGAGAAGATTCCCTGGAAAAGACCCTGATGTTGGGAAAGATGGAGGGCACAAGGAGAAGGGGACGACAGAGGACAAGATGGTTGGACCAGCATGAGTTTGACCAAACTGCGGGAGGCAGTGGAAGACAGGAGTGCCTGGCGTGCTCCGGTCCATGGGGTTACGAAGAGCCGCACACAACTAAATGACTAAACAACAGCAACATCTGCGATGCATGCATCTCCAATCACAGACTTGCTTGAGCTTGGCCATCGTTTTTCCAATGGGGTAAGCATATGCTTTTCCTTCTGGGTTTATCATTTTATTCTTCAGCAGGGGCGTAGCAATGGGGGTGTGAGGGGTGCGGGCCACACCGGGTGTCAGGCTAAAGAGGGGTACCATTTGGCGCTGCCCACCCCCACCCGCAACTCCCCCAAACCCAGCAAGCGGCAAAGCAGCAAAGCAGCTGCTGCTGCTCTCAAGGAATTTTGATTTCTTTTCATTTGGTCCGTGTATTCCCACCAATACTATCTTTTCTGCTTGGACTTTGATTTGTACCACTAGAATTCTCCCTTTATCATCTTTCTGAATCAACTTGGGTTCAAGTTCAGGTTTAATATAAAATACTACACCACGTCTTTTTGCATTATCTGCCGAAATGAAATTCATCCCTAATTTTTTATTAATCAGAATTCTTTTGTGTTTATTTGCTACATGTGTTTCCTGGAGACAGATTATATCTACGTTTTGTTTAAGAATTTCATGTTCAATCCTGATTCTCTTTGCTTTGTTGTTCAATCCGTTCACATTCCAACTGAGTACTTTAAGATTTGCCTTTGTCCTTCTCGTTTAAAAAAATCTGTTTTTTCCACCCACTGCTCCCCCAAGTGTTCCAGTGCCTCCTTTTGCTCTTCCAGGGGGCTTTTCAGTTCTTTTATCCCATCTTTGAATTAGGACCCCTCCCATGTTTTTCCAGAAATTCATGAACCTGACTCTCCTTCACCAGTCTGTATCCCAGCTTGCAGAGCCTGTCAGTCAGAAGATGGAAGTCAACTTCCTGTTTAGTTTCTGTCTTCGCCAAATTGCTTTTAAAGTCCAAATTAAGCTTTAAAAAGTCCAGAAATTTTGGCATTAACAACCTTGCTTGGAAAATCTGTTGCTTTCGGTGGCGACTTGTGGCTTCAGCTACCAGACTGTGATATCGCCATGAACAGACTCAAGTCGCTTCTTGCTCCCACCCTCCCACTAGCTGCTAACACAGCAGCAAGGTAGCAGGGAGATTGCGGCAAGTTGCTCCCCATTTGGCTGGTCCCCTCGAGACCCCACTCTTCTGTGGGGCTTTTTCAGGGGAACGCGTAGCCCTAGCGCTTCCCCGCTGGTCCATAATAGCTCGAAATGGTCGTCTCTTAATTGGACGATCCATCTCACGCCACCATAAATACTATACCAAAATAGTTTAACTTTGTCACATGTCCACCACATGTGATAGAAATCCCCTTCTTTTACCTTACATTTCCAACAATTCATATTTCTCATTCTAGACGTTTTCGCTAATTTGGTAGGAGTCAAATACCACCTATACATCATTTTCATTATGTTTTCTTTTGTTGTCATGCATGCGGTAAATTTCATACCCATATTCCATAGGCTTGATCATTTATCAAATTCAGTGTTATGCCCAATATCTATTGCCCATTTTATCATTACTTCCTTAATTTCCTCATCTTTTGTATGCCATTCTAGAAGTAACTCATACATTTTTGATAGGATTTTTGTTTTACTTTCTAATATTCGGTTTCCAGCTTCGATCTAGAAGTCTCAAAGCCGTTCTTCGTTTTGTCTTTTTTAAATATGTCATTTATTTGGTGGTACTGTAGCCAACCTGTTAACTTATCACACGTTTTGTCATACGGTTTCATTTTTAACACTTTATCACTTTCCATTAACAACTCCCTATATGCAGGCCAATTGTCTTTCATATTTAACCTCTTGACTGAAATTGCTTCTGCTGGTGAGACCCACAATGGTGTTTTGTGTTCTAATAATTATTTATATCTAACCCATACTTCATAGAACAGTTTTCTTATTGCATGATTCAGGAAGCCTCTGTGTAATTTAACTTTGTCATACCACAAATATGCATGCCACCCAAATCTGTTTCCATAACCTTCCAAATCTAATACATCTGTGTTTTCTAATTTCATCCAATCCCTTAGCCAAGTCAGACAGGACGCTTCATAATATATCTTTAAAACCGGTGGCAAGAAGCCGCCTCTTTCTTTTTTATCTGTAAGAAGTTTATTCTAGGTTTCTTCCCCACCAGATAAATCTTGACAACGCTTTTTGCCAATATTTAAACTGTCCTATTCCACTAATCACTGGGATTGTCTGAAATAAGATTAACATTTTGGGTAGTACATACATCTTTATCACAGAGATTCTTCCCCAGAATGACAATTTCAATCTCCCCCATATTTCTAAATTTCTTTTGACCTCTTTCCACACAGATACATAATTATCTTTAAATAGATTTATGTTTTGGGGAGTCAACCAGATACCCAAATTTTTACCTTTTTGACCACCAAAATTCCTGTTTTATCTTGTAATTCTTTAATTTGTTCCTGATTCATACTTTTAACCATCATTTTTGTGTGGGCTTTAAAATCTGCTAATTGCCCAAACTCTTCAATTGCTTCCAATGCTTCCGTTACACTGGCTTGTGGCTCTTCTAACGTTAGTACCAAGTCATCTGCAAAGGCTTTTAACTTGTATTCCTTTGTGCCCACTTTAATTCCTTTTACACCTTGTGTCTCTCTTAACTTTTGTACCAGAATCTCTAAAACTGATATGAACAATAAAGGTGATAATGGTCACCCCTGTCTTGTTCCTTTAGAAATTTCAAAATTATCTGTCAAAACATTATTAACTATTAACATCGCTTTTTGTTCTGAATAAATTGCTTCTATCCCTTTCAAAAACCCACTCCCCAAACCCATCAATTCCCAATTTTTCTTCATAAAGTACCAATAAATGTTGTCAAATGTCTTTTCTGTGTCTATGAAATTCAATGTGGCTTGCTTGTCATTCCTGTCTCCAAATCTTCAATTACCGTAAATTTCGCTCCATAACACGCAGATTTTTCCTCCTAGAAAGTAAGGGGAAATGTCTGTGCGTGTTATGGAGCGAATGCCTACAGATGGCGGGGGAATCTGCTGCAGTCGTGAGCAGACCGTGGCTCGCTTTGAAACAGCAAAGCGGGTGTAAGCGGCTCCTGTCAGCTAGCAGAGCCGGGGAGGAGGGAGAGAAGCAGAGCGGGAGTTGGCTGCTTTTAAACAACCCCTGCTCTCTGTCCCTGCCTGCAGTTTTTTGCTGTCTGATTTTGGATTAGCCACTGTAGGGGCTGTGTGTGTGTGTGTGTGTGTGTGTGTGTGTGCTTGAGCTATCGTTCTCCTCCTCCTGCTTCCCCTTCACTCTCCCAGCGCCCCTGCGACTTTAGAATCCACACTCTGTGTGTGTGTGTGTGTGTGTGTGTGTGTGTGTGTGGGCTCCTTCTCCTCTTGCTTCCCCTTCACTCTCCCTGCGACTTTAGAATCCACACTCTGTGTGTCTGTGTGTGTGTGAGGGCTCCTTCTCCTCTTGCTTCCCGTTCACTCTCCCTGCGACTTTAGAATCCACACTCTGTGTCTCTCTCTGTGTGTGAGGGCTCCTTCTCCTCCTCCTCTTGCTTCCCATTCACTCTCCCTGCGCCCCTGCGCTCTCCCAGCGCCCCTGCGACTTTAGAATTGACACTCTGTGTGTCTGTGTGTGTGTGAGGGATCGTTCTCCTTCTCTTGCTTCCCATTCACTCCCCCAGCGCCCCTGCGACTTCCAGCGCCCTGTGACTTTAAGGCCAGTTCTCTCTCTGTGGTGTGTGTGTGTTTTGACCTCACTGCGCTTGTTGGGGGAGAGTGTTGGTCGCAATTTTTCTTGATTTGTCTCAGAGTGGTTACTATCGTGGTTTCCTTGCTGGGGAGGAAGGAGAAACGCAGAGCCTGCTTGTTCTAAAGGAGCAAAGCCGGAGAGGAGCCTCTCCTGCATTATTAGCAGCATCCTTCTCCACACCCCCCACGCGTGCTCCTTGTCCCTTGAGTGCTTTTCCTTCCCTCCCCACTTAAAACGTCGTTACAAAGCACGGATCCACATGGATCCTCAGGATTTTTGCACTGGGTCATCCCAAATTCACCATCAGATCACATAGCATGTCCATGGCTACAGCCTGCACAAAAAACACACACGCACCCACTGTTTCATGGGGCCGCAATGGCGCAAAAACGTGGTTACAAAGCATGGACCCACATGGATCCTCAGGATTTTTGCATTGGGCTACCCCAAACTCACCGTCAGATCACATGTCTGAGGCCACAGCATGAACCACAAAAATCATACATCCACTGTTTTGTTTAGAATATTTTTTCTTGTTTTCCTCCTCTAAAAACTACGTGCGTGTTATGGTCAGGTGCGTGTTATAGAGCGAAAAATACGGTATATCAACTATGTTTTTCATATTGTCTTTCAATTGGCAACCAGGAAGAAAGCCCTGATTTAAAATCAACTTAAATCTATTTGCTAGAATATTGGCAAAACATTTATAATCATTATTTAACAACGAAATTGGTCTATAATTCTTTACATTCATTAAATCTGTTCTTTGTCTGGGAATTAATGTGATATACGCTTCTTCCCATGTTTTCGGAGTCTGGCCTTTTGTCAGTGCATTATTTATTTATTTAGTTGTTTATACCCACCCATCTGGCTGGGTTTCCCCAGCCACTCTGGGCGGCTTCCAATAGAATATTAAAAACACGATAAATACATCAAACATTAAAAGCTTCCCCAAACAGGGCTGCCTTCAGAAGTCTTCTAAAAGTCGGATAGTTGTTTATTTCCTTGACATCTGATGGGAAGGTGTTCCACAGAATCTGCCATGCTGATCTGCCCAGGCAGCAACGGGCCCTCTGAGAGGGGTTCATTGATGCGTTTGCAAGTCACAAGATTCCCCCTTGCATATTAATTCCACGTTCCTAAGGTCATTCCCTGCTGGTGTCAGGTCTCGGAAGCATCTTCCTTTGGGGACTGCACTGCAGGGGTGGTGTGTGGGGGGCATCGGAGGAGACGTTGCTTGGAGTTGGGGGGAGTTGTTTGGGCCCAAACAAAGCACAACACTGCAAAACAGAGGGAGGAGGTTTGGTGAGGGTTGACTCACCAATGGGCACTACATTGGCAGTCCTTGAATCAAAACATGGAGGTATCAAACAGCCTTCACACCCAACAGTCTCATGTTAATGTCTCCAATGCAACTGTTGAACATTTTGCAACAGGATGAGAGTTAAGCATCCTCCACCACTACCTTGCAACTGGGGAGCTAGGCACTGGATATCTCACGGTGGTCAGTTGTCAGTCATCTCTCTTTTTTGTGTGTGGCAGGGAGGGCCTATGGGGATATCCAGGCACGGGTATGTTCCACTGTGAGGTACACCTCCTCTTTTCTGCTCTGTGGAACCATACAAATCTGATACGGACAAGCAATTGCTATATGCAGCAAGGAAAGAGATTCTGTACCTATTAAGTTTTACTGGTTCTGCTCTGTGGAACCATACAAATCTGATATGGATAAGCAATTGCTCTACGAAGCAAGGAAAGAGATTCTGTAGCTATTAAAGTTTAGTGGTTGGCATCTGTCTGTCTTGCGAGACAATGGAGTGTGCCTCTACCTTCGCAGCACTGAAATGACCTCCTTGGGGTGCAAACCTGGGCAGGGTGGATAATGACCCTGCCCAGATGACAAGACCCCCTCTCAGCCTTGCTGATGTGGTCCAAAGGAAAGCAGAGCAAGACGTTTGGCACCAACTTAGTTGCAGGGCTTATTCTTACATGACTGCCTGCTTGTTGATACCGATACAGTGCTACCTTGGTGTTATGGTTCCAAGGGGTTGCTCGTGAGCAAGCAGGCAAATATCTCCCTGGCTGGCTGTGAAAGTAAACTTTATCTGTCCGGAGCACCACTCGCCCATGGCTGACTCAATCGCTGGCAGAATCCGTGAGTGGGCGTTTCTTGAACTTCCTCCAACAAAGAAGCTCCTTTATGCCCAGTTTGCGCGTCCCTCTCTGTGTGAATGCCTTCTGCGCAGAGAGGGCGTGGGCAGTGGAGGACCCCTTCCCTCCTTGCTTCTCCCAGGCAAGGAGTCCTGGGACCGCCTCGCCATTTCCGACGTCTGCGCCTCCTCTCCACTGGACCTGCGTTTATCCTCTTCCCCGGAAGAGGAGCTACTTCTCCCGATCCCTGGAGGCTCTCTATAATGCATCTGCCTTTTGCTCTCTCCCTCCGGCACTGATGGCAGTTCCCTGACATCCACCACCTCCTCAGGACCCCCTTCACCCCTGGTGAGATCCTCTGATGCCTCCTCCTCTCTTTCGCCGACCGGCGATGCGGGGAATCCCCTAAAAGACCCTTCATCATCATTAATTGGGCGTCAGAGACTCTCAATGCAATCGTGCCTCTAGCCCTCCAATCTGCGGCAGTCCCCGCATTCATGAGTGGGGCTGGGGCGTCCTCCGACACGACATGCCATAGCTTCTCATGCAGCAGCAGACTCTCCATTCAAAAGCTCCATGTGGCGTAGTTCGTCGCATCTAGGCAAGGAAATGTGAAAGCCTTGTTTCCACCCTGGCTTGCAGCCATTTCTACCATTCTCTTCAGCCAGCAAATGCAGCCCACAACAGCAGGTATTTATGACTGGCAAAGCACTTCTCTTTCAGGCTAATCAGCAAACTAGCAGCAAAACAGACAGACATGCCTCATTAGCAGCTGGACTTGACCCACTTTCCATCATGTCGCCATAAATCACACAATTCTGGACCCATAACCGATAACAGATCACAGGACGCTCCCCTTGTTCTCTGAGTACCATACACAGCAGCGACACACATCCGAAAGATATGTGCACACATGAGCAGAGTCAGCAAAAACAAGATTGTGCAGGAAATGTAGCATTAAGGATTTTACTTACAGCAAAGAAAACAAACAAACCGAAAGAATAATGGTGTGCTGTGAGAGCGTCTTCTCACACATCCTCTCTGTCTGGAGAGAGAACAAAGAGCAAAAGTTGTCGATTTGACTTCCGCCCATATACATACAGTGGTAAGAAATGTAAACATTGGATCATGTGACCCTTTGCAATAGTTGGCAGTGAAAATACTGACAATAAGTACATCAAACATTAAAAACTTCCCTAACAAGGCTGCCTTCAGATGTCTTCTAAAAGTCGGATAGTTGTTTATTTTGTTGACAGTTTATTTTGTCCACAGAATCTGCCATGCTAATCTGCCCGGGCAGCCATGGGCCCTCTGAGAGGTTTTTTTGGGGAACCATGATGCTCTCGTGGTCTCGCCCTTCTTCAAAGCACTGGGGCTCTTTCAGCCGAAACAGCTCCCGGCTGCCATACCGGGAGACCAACCGGAAGTCAGCACAAAATTGCATATTAATGCCAGGTTCCTAAGGTCATTCCCTGCTGGTGTCAGGTCTGGGAAATGTCTTCTTTGGGGGACCACACTGCAGGGGTGGGGTGGGGGGGGCATCTGAGAAGAAGCAACCTCTGCCACTAAATTGCAACTGGGGAGCTAGGCACTGGATATCTCAAGGGGGTCAGTTGTCAGACATCTCTCTTCTTTGTGTGTGGCAGGGAGGGCCTATGGGCAGTGGTGTAGCGTGGGGGTGCAGGGAGGGCCGGCCGCACCGGGCGCAACATCTGGGGGGGCGCGCTCGCACTTGCAGCTCTCTGCCCCTACCTGGCAGGGGCGCAAATTACTTGCCTTGCCCCGGGTGCTGACAACCCACGCTACGCCACTGCCTATGGGGATATCCAGACATGGGTATGTTCCACTGTGAGGTACACCTCCTCTTTTCTGCTCTGTGGAACCATACAAATCTGATACGGACAAGCAATTGCTATATGCAGCAAGGAAAGAGATTCTGTACCTATTAAGTTTTACTGGTTCTGCTCTGTGGAACCATACAAATCTGATACGGACAAGCAATTGCTCTACAAAGCAAGGAAAGAGATTCTGTAGCTATTAAATTTTACTGGTTCTGCTCTGTGGAACCATACAAATCTGATACGGACAAGCAATTGCTATATGCGGCAAGGAAAGAGATTCTGTACCTATTAAGTTTTACTGGTTCTGCTCTGTGGAACCATACAAATCTGATATGGATAAGCAATTGCTCTACAAAGCAAGGAAAGAGATTCTGTAGCTATTAAATTTTAGTGGTTGGCATCTGTCTGTCTTGCGAGACAATGGAGTGTGCCTCTACCTTCGCAGCACTGAAATGACCTCCTTGGGGTGCAAACCTGGGCAGGGTGGATAATGACCCTGCCCAGATGACAAGACCCCCTCTCAGCCTTGCTGATGTGGTCCAAAGGAAAGCAGAGCAAGACGTTTGGCACCAACTTAGTTGCAGGGCTTATTCTTACATGACTGCCTGCTTGTTGATACCGATACAGTGCTACCTTGGTTCTCAAACTTAATCCGTTCCGGAAGTCCATTCCAGAGGGATTGTTTTCCCATAGAAACTAATGCAAAATGGATTAATCCATTCCAGAAACTTTTAAAAGCAACCCCTAAAACAACGAGACAATTGATCCATAAAATGAAAGCAATAAACAATGTACTGCAGTCACACAATCAATCAATAAGTAGCTAAACTGGGTTCCACACAGTCACAAAAACAAAACAAAAAAGAGCCACAAAAACGAAAAATATATAACAAAAACAGACAGACATCAGCGTAACAGTCAAAATGGAGCATGTTTGGCTTCCGAAAAAGATTCACAAACCAGAACATTTACTTCCGGGTTTGCAGTGTTTGGGTTCCAAATTGTTTGAGTACCAAGGCGTTTGAGAAACAAGGTGCCACTGTAATTCATTTTCAAGAGCACTTTCCCTGTTACATGCCAGCAGGAATAAAGAGCAGAGGTGGTCTGTTTTGTTGGGTTTAATTTCCTTCATGAGTGTAAATCACCCCAAGAATGAGATAAGCCAACAGGCGCATGGTCAGCCAAGCCAGTTGCTATGGCAACAGCCTAATGCCATCCATATAAGTGATTCTGGCACATCAGCTCATTGTGTCCGGGGTCTTGTGCTGCGTGTTGGGGTCAGGCTTGTGAAGTGAGGGAGTATTGATTTGGAGTCTGTGTTACGTCTTCAACTGCTGGAGCAGCGGAGATACTTTCTACTTGTATGTATATATATGCAAAAGCTATATGTGTCAACATCTGGAACTGTTTTACTGAAGCCTTGTCTTCTGCCACAGTAAACTATTGGGACCTTAGGCTGCCTCTGTGGGGTGAGCGGAACTGGGGGCAACTTCCGCTACCTGGGTATCTCACCTCAGATCGCCAAGACATCCCCGTTCCAGACTTTCCTCCTTCTGCAAGGCAAGTTACTCATCCCCTGGAGTAACGTTGCACAGAGAAGCTAAGGTGGCTGAAAATGAGGAAAAATCAGTCCCATCTCCACCCCCCGCAATGAAGACCCAACAAGTGTATTTAAAATGCTGCTAATGTTTTGACCTGTTTACAATGATTTTGTATCTACATTGTAAAGATTTCCCATTCTTTTTAAAATTTCTTCTCTTCTTGATTCCTGAGCTTCCGGAAGTATGGCTGTTTTGTGGTGGCTGCAATCATGGCAGAGGAGGAGGAGGAGGACGTTAAGGGAGGGAGGGAGTGGAGGGGGCAGGGCCAGAGTGAAAGTGGGCGGGGCCAGCGTGAGAGGGGCGGGGCCTCCATCGAGGTCATGATGATAGAAGTGTTGCATCGATGCAAAGGGGAGCTACAAAGGGTATAAAGAGGCAGGTGGTCCAGAAAGGAGGCAGATACAGGAGGCAGAAGCCAGGAGAGGAAGACGGCCTGTGAGCAAGATTTGCAAGCTCACCAGGATGCCTCAGACCTCTCTTCCAGTCTACGTCCTTTGCCTACTCACCTTGTCTTCGGCTTGCTATATCCAGAACTGCCTTCGGGGAGGAAAGAGATCAGTCTTAGACATCCAGAATTGGCATTGGCGAGGAAAGAGAGGAGACATAGAACGCAAAGAATACAGACCGGTAGGAGAGAGAGAGAGGATCTCAGTTGATGCACCTGCAAATCTCAATTGATGCGCCTGTCTCCGAAAGAGACTGCTTTTCTGCTCCTTTGCTGGTTCTGGGGGAATTGTTCCAAAGGTGTCTTTGTGTCCCTAATCCCTTTCCTGCTTTGCTCTGCCTCTCAGACCTGTTTCTGCTCTACAGGGATGGAGCACTGCTCCTTATGGAAGAGAGAGAGGTGCTGCAACTACTGTAGCAAAAGAGTGAAGGAATGCTCCCTCAAGGCTGCAGAGACGACCCTTCCTTTAAAGGACATTTAAAGCGCACCCGCCCCAAATCCTGGGAATGGCAGTCTACCCCTCACAGAGCCACAATTCCCAGGACCCTTAACAAACTACAATTCCCAGGATTATTTAGGTGCTTTAAAGGTGTTCTGAACACACGGGGTGTGTGCTGCCGTAGATTTCTATGTCTATATGAGAGGGAGATAAGACAGTAAGCATCTTAGGAAAGACTTTAATTTGTGTCTTAGATTGTCAAGAAGATGATGCACCTACATTTATTCTGGCACAATCTCAGAAAGAGGCAAAGCCTCTATTAGTAACGGTGCAGGGATCTCGAAGCACAGCTTTCAACCTTCCATGCCAGCCCATTTCTGTTGCCTGCGCTAAGTGCTGCTCTTCTCTGTACTTCTGTTCCTTAGAGAAGCTTGCAGGGCTAGCAGAGCCAAGTGTGGTAGCTTGGGGTTCAGATTTGGCCCATAGCTTGCCACTAGCCCATAGGTTAGACATGTGTCAGTCTCTTCATTTATCTGTGAGCTGGACAATGTGAAACCCTCCCTCGAGGGAAGCAATGAGGTCATGCTCTGTGCACAGCTCATGCACTAGAAACATTGCAGATTAGATTTATAAGTATTTTTCATACCAGCACTTGTACTGAAGCATTTACTCCCTTTCAACGCTCTTTTCCAAGCTGCATAGCAAGTACTCTGCCTTCCTGCAAGACTATTCCTTTGCAAAGGCCTCAATTAATGCCTCAGTAATTAAATGGGAGTGCAGTGCAGGCCTAGACATAGCGACTCAAAAGTAAGCCTTATTGAGTTCAATAGGACTTGCAACCAGGTAAGTAAGTACAGGATTGCAACTGTTATCGCACAAAGCAAGGGTGGGGATGCTGAGGTCCTCCAGATGTTGTTGGACTACAACTCCCAGTATCCTCTGGGGCATTTGGCCAGGTTCTCTGGGGGTCTGATGTGAGCTGCATTGCAACACCAGCTAGAGAGCGGCACGTCCCCCATCCCTGACTTTAAGCTTCAGCACCTACTCAAAACACTTTTCTTCTATTTAGATGATTTTAATACTTTTTGCAAATTGCTTAAAGGCTTCCTTACAATCAAGCGGGATATAAAATTTGTTAAAGAAATACATATTAATTGGTTGTGATCAGCTTGTTGAGCCAAACGTTCACATTGGCACTCGGTTCAAATGAAGATTCCTGGTGTGATTGGAGTAAAAAGAAAGTCCATTTCTGAACTTTGCTAAATAGAAAACAGAGAGGCACATCACTCTGCCTGGTAGATGTGGTGAGAAATATAAAATATAAAATGATTAACTAATACAATGCCTGTATGAAATGAGGAGAGGGAGAGCAATGTGACCACCTTGAACTCCTTCGAGAAAAGGTAGGATATAAACGTTGTCATAATCATGATAATGTGCATTAAATTCAGTGTGTCTACCCTGAGTAACGTTAAGTGGGATGTCACCCATGGTGTTTAGAGATAGGACAATATGCATGGGAGTGTAGCCTCAAATGGTTTTGAAAGGGGAATTGGAGAAATCCATCGTGGGGGACAGGTCTGTGTTAGCCAGCATGGTTGGATGAAAACTCCAGCTTCAGAGGCAATATACCTCTGAATACCAGTAGCCAAGGCAGGGACAGGGATTCCCCTGCTTGTGGGGTACTTGGCAGCACCCGGCTTGTGCTGTGGGACAGGGAACGTTGGTCTGGATGGATTTTCGTGAGCCCTGCTGGATCAGACCAAACACCCATCTAGTTCAGCATACCTGTAGTCACGTTGCCGTAGCCAGACTCAAACTCAGCACCACCCCTCTCTCTCTCTCTCTCTCTCTCTCTCTCTCTCTCTCTCTCTCTCTCAGTGCATCACCTGTGGTCCTGAAATGAAAGGAAACTGTTTTGGCCCCAACATCTGCTGCGGAGAAGAATTTGGCTGCCTCATTGACACCGAGGAAACTCCGCGCTGCCTGGAGGAAAATGACCTGCCTGACCCCTGCACGTCCGGCTGGAAGTGGTGCGGTGAATACGGGAGATGTGCAGTGCCAGGCACATGCTGCAATATCGGTAAGGGTATCCGTGTGCGAGAGATGAAGCTCAGCAAGAGGGGGTGCTGGAGAGAGGAAGAGGGGGAATGTCAGTCAGAAAAGTCAAGTGGAAAACCACCGCCAAGGCAAAGACACATTAACAAGTCATGACCACGGGTCATTTAGTACAGCCCCTGCAATGCAGGAATCTCAACTAGATCATACAAGACAGATGGCCATCCGACTTACCATTAAAAACTTCCACTGCCAAGCAGCAGAACGTTCTTCCTAATGTTTAGTCAGACTCTTCTGTCTTGTATTTCAATCTATTGCTTTGGGTCCTGGAGCAGCAGAAAAGAATCTTGTTCCGTCTTCCATGGGACAGCCCTCCAGATATTTGAAGACGGCTCATATCACCTCTCCGTCTTCTCTTCCCCAGGCTAAACATACCCAACACTCCTTCAACCATTCCTCATCAGGCTTGGGTTCCAGACCCTTGGTCACCCTGTTCGCCCTCTTCTGAACACATTCCAGCTTGTCAATATTAAACTGTGGTGACCAGAGTTGGACACAATGATCCAGGTTGGGTCTGAGCAAGGCAAAATAGAATAGTATTGTTACTTCCTTTGACCTGGACACTAGACTTCTGTTGAAGCAGCTTCGATTAGCATTCACTTTTTTTGCTGCTGCATCACACTATACTCTCATGCTAAGCTTGTGGTCTCTACTAAGACCCCAAGATCCTTTTCACATGTTCTGCAGTCAAGCCGGGTGTCACCCATCCTATATTTGTGCATCTGGTTATTCCTGCCTCCATGTCAAACCTTACATTTTTCCCTATGGAAATTCATTTTTTTTAAAAAAGTTTGGGCCCAGTTCTCCAATCTGTGAAGCTCATCTTCAGTCCTGATTCTCTGAGGTTTTAGCTACCCCTCCCAGTTTGGTGTCATCTGCAAATTTGATGACACCCCACTTGTCCTTTTCTCCCAGGATTGGGAGGAACCATAGGGGAGTCCTTTTGGGCCTCAGTTAGTCAAACAGCTACAAATCCACCTAACAGTTCACATCCTCTAGGCCACAGTTTACCAGCTTCACTGCAAGAATACCAGGGGAGACTTTGTGACCAGCCCAAAAGGCTTGGCAGAAGATTAAAGCACAGGAAATTTTATATTTTTTCTTCCGCAGAGAGCTGCACCGAAGATGCGGAATGCGTGCGTCCCTGAAGTCTGCGGGGAGGCAGCCCCCAGAACATTGGTTCTCCAACTTATATTTCAGAACGCCCTCAGACAAAGAAGAATCCAAAGAATACCCTAAATAGCATAAAGAAAAAATAAAAATTGGGGGATGAAAATGTAAACACACAGCAAATAATAAAAGTCCTTTATTGCATTGTGTTGCATGTTTTGTCCTATGTCATATATGAAGGGAAACGCTTGATATTTTCAAATACATGGTGGGGATACTTTGGGCCCCTTAACGCTGGTGTTTTATTGCAGCTGTGTTCTGGACACAAATCCACATTGGTAGTGGATTTAGCCTGCTTTAGTTGGTTAGAATAATAGAATCATGGAATTGTAGAGTTGGAAGGGACCACGTAGTTCATCTGGTTCAGGGGTTGGCAACCTTTTTCAGTCATGGGCCAGTCCTCCGTCCCTCAGACCATGTGGTGGGCCAGACTATATTTTGGAGGGGAAATATGAACAAATTCCTGTGCCCCATAAATAACCCAGAGCTCTCTGTCCCTGCCTGCAGTTTTTTGCTGTCCGATTTTGGATTAGCCACTGTAGGGGCTGTATGTGTGTGTGTGTGTGTGTGTGTGTGTGTGTGTGTGCTTGAGCTATCGTTCTCCTCCTCCTGCTTCCCCTTCACTCTCCCAGCGCCCCTGCGACTTTAGAATCCACACTCTGTGTGTCTGTGTGTGTGTGTGTGTGTGTGTGTGTGAGGGCTCCTTCTCCTCTTGCTTCCCCTTCACTCTCCCTGCGACTTTAGAATCCACACTCTGTGTCTCTCTCTGTGTGTGAGGGCTCCTTCTCCTCCTCCTCTTGCTTCCCATTCACTCTCCCTGCGCCCCTGCGCTCTCCCAGCGCCCCTGCGACTTTAGAATTGACACTCTGTGTGTCTGTGTGTGTGTGAGGGATCGTTCTCCTTCTCTTGCTTCCCATTCACTCCCCCAGCGCCCCTGCGACTTCCAGCGCCCTGTGACTTTAAGGCCAGTTCTCTCTCTGTGGTGTGTGTGTGTTTTGACCTCACTGCGCTTGTTGGGGGAGAGTGTTGGTCGCAATTTTTCTTGATTTGTCTCAGAGTGGTTACTATCGTGGTTTCCTTGCTGGGGAGGAAGGAGAAACGCAGAGCCTGCTTGTTCTAAAGGAGCAAAGCCGGAGAGGAGCCTCTCCTGCATTATTAGCAGCATCCTTCTCCACACCCCCCACGCGTGCTCCTTGTCCCTTGAGTGCTTTTCCTTCCCTCCCCACTTAAAACGTCGTTACAAAGCACGGATCCACATGGATCCTCAGGATTTTTGCATTGGGCTACCCCAAACTCACCGTCAGATCACATGTCTGAGGCCACAGCATGAACCACAAAAATCATACATCCACTGTTTTGTTTAGAATATTTTTTTCTTGTTTTCCTCCTCTAAAAACTACGTGCGTGTTATGGTCAGGTGCGTGTTATAGAGCGAAAAATACGGTATATCAACTATGTTTTTCATATTGTCTTTCAATTGGCAACCAGGAAGAAAGCCCTGATTTAAAATCAACTTAAATCTATTTGCTAGAATATTGGCAAAACATTTATAATCATTATTTAACAACGAAATTGGTCTATAATTCTTTACATTCATTAAATCTGTTCTTTGTCTGGGAATTAATGTGATATACGCTTCTTCCCATGTTTTCGGAGTCTGGCCTTTTGTCAGTGCATTATTTATTTATTTAGTTGTTTATACCCACCCATCTGGCTGGGTTTCCCCAGCCACTCTGGGCGGCTTCCAATAGAATATTAAAAACACGATAAATACATCAAACATTAAAAGCTTCCCCAAACAGGGCTGCCTTCAGAAGTCTTCTAAAAGTCGGATAGTTGTTTATTTCCTTGACATCTGATGGGAAGGTGTTCCACAGAATCTGCCATGCTGATCTGCCCAGGCAGCAACGGGCCCTCTGAGAGGGGTTCATTGATGCGTTTGCAAGTCACAAGATTCCCCCTTGCATATTAATTCCACGTTCCTAAGGTCATTCCCTGCTGGTGTCAGGTCTCGGAAGCATCTTCCTTTGGGGACTGCACTGCAGGGGTGGTGTGGGGGGGGCATCGGAGGAGACGTTGCTTGGAGTTGGGGGGAGTTGTTTGGGCCCAAACAAAGCACAACACTGCAAAACAGAGGGAGGAGGTTTGGTGAGGGTTGACTCACCAATGGGCACTACATTGGCAGTCCTTGAATCAAAACATGGAGGTATCAAACAGCCTTCACACCCAACAGTCTCATGTTAATGTCTCCAATGCAACTGTTGAACATTTTGCAACAGGATGAGAGTTAAGCATCCTCCACCACTACCTTGCAACTGGGGAGCTAGGCACTGGATATCTCACGGTGGTCAGTTGTCAGTCATCTCTCTTTTTTGTGTGTGGCAGAGAGGGCCTATGGGGATATCCAGGCACGGGTATGTTCCACTGTGAGGTACACCTCCTCTTTTCTGCTCTGTGGAACCATACAAATCTGATACGGACAAGCAATTGCTATATGCAGCAAGGAAAGAGATTCTGTACCTATTAAATTTTACTGGTTCTGCTCTGTGGAACCATACAAATCTGATATGGATAAGCAATTGCTCTACGAAGCAAGGAAAGAGATTCTGTAGCTATTAAAGTTTAGTGGTTGGCATCTGTCTGTCTTGCGAGACAATGGAGTGTGCCTCTACCTTCGCAGCACTGAAATGACCTCCTTGGGGTGCAAACCTGGGCAGGGTGGATAATGACCCTGCCCAGATGACAAGACCCCCTCTCAGCCTTGCTGATGTGGTCCAAAGGAAAGCAGAGCAAGACGTTTGGCACCAACTTAGTTGCAGGGCTTATTCTTACATGACTGCCTGCTTGTTGATACCGATACAGTGCTACCTTGGTGTTATGGTTCCAAGGGGTTGCTCGTGAGCAAGCAGGCAAATATCTCCCTGGCTGGCTGTGAAAGTAAACTTTATCTGTCCGGAGCACCACTCGCCCATGGCTGACTCAATCGCTGGCAGAATCCGTGAGTGGGCGTTTCTTGAACTTCCTCCAACAAAGAAGCTCCTTTATGCCCAGTTTGCGCGTCCCTCTCTGCGTGAATGCCTTCTGCGCAGAGAGGGCGTGGGCAGTGGAGGACCCCTTCCCTCCTTGCTTCTCCCAGGCAAGGAGTCCTGGGACCGCCTCGCCATTTCCGACGTCTGCGCCTCCTCTCCACTGGACCTGCGTTTATCCTCTTCCCCGGAAGAGGAGCTACTTCTCCCGATCCCTGGAGGCTCTCTATAATGCATCTGCCTTTTGCTCTCTCCCTCCGGCACTGATGGCAGTTCCCTGACATCCACCACCTCCTCAGGACCCCCTTCACCCCTGGTGAGATCCTCTGATGCCTCCTCCTCTCTTTCGCCGACGGCGATGCGGGGAATCCCCTAAAAGACCCTTCATCATCATTAATTGGGCGTCAGAGACTCTCAATGCAATCGTGCCTCTAGCCCTCCAATCTGCGGCAGTCCCCGCATTCATGAGTGGGGCTGGGGCGTCCTCCGACACGACATGCCATAGCTTCTCATGCAGCAGCAGACTCTCCATTCGAAAGCTCCATGTGGCGTAGTTCGTCGCATCTAGGCAAGGAAATGTGAAAGCCTTGTTTCCACCCTGGCTTGCAGCCATTTCTACCATTCTCTTCAGCCAGCAAATGCAGCCCACAACAGCAGGTATTTATGACTGGCAAAGCACTTCTCTTTCAGGCTAATCAGCAAACTAGCAGCAAAACAGACAGACATGCCTCATTAGCAGCTGGACTTGACCCATTTTCCATCATGTCGTCATAAATCACACAATTCTGGACCCATAACCGATAACAGATCACAGGACGCTCCCCTTGTTCTCTGAGTACCATACACAGCAGCGACACACATCCGAAAGATATGTGCACACATGAGCAGAGTCAGCAAAAACAAGATTGTGCAGGAAATGTAGCATTAAGGATTTTACTTACAGCAAAGAAAACAAACAAACCGAAAGAATAATGGTGTGCTGTGAGAGCGTCTTCTCACACATCCTCTCTGTCTGGAGAGAGAACAAAGAGCAAAAGTTGTCGATTTGACTTCCGCCCATATACATACAGTGGTAAGAAATGTAAACATTGGATCATGTGACCCTTTGCAATAGTTGGCAGTGAAAATACTGACAATAAGTACACCAAACATTAAAAACTTCCCTAACAAGGCTGCCTTCAGATGTCTTCTAAAAGTCGGATAGTTGTTTATTTTGTTGACAGTTTATTTTGTCCACAGAATCTGCCATGCTAATCTGCCCGGGCAGATATGGGCCCTCTGAGAGGTTTTTTTGGGGAACCATGATGCTCTCGTGGTCTCGCCCTTCTTCAAAGCACTGGGGCTCTTTCAGCCGAAACAGCTCCCGGCTGCCATACCGGGAGACCAACCGGAAGTCAGCACAAAATTGCATATTAATGCCAGGTTCCTAAGGTCATTCCCTGCTGGTGTCAGGTCTGGGAAATGTCTTCTTTGGGGGACCACACTGCAGGGGTGGGGTGGGGGGGCATCTGAGAAGAAGCAACCTCTGCCACTAAATTGCAACTGGGGAGCTAGGCACTGGATATCTCAAGGGGGTCAGTTGTCAGACATCTCTCTTCTTTGTGTGTGGCAGGGAGGGCCTATGGGCAGTGGTGTAGCGTGGGGGTGCAGGGAGGGCCGGCCGCACCGGGCGCAACATCTGGGGGGGGCGCGCTCGCACTTGCAGCTCTCTGCCCCTACCTGGCAGGGGCGCAAATTACTTGCCTTGCCCCGGGTGCTGACAACCCACGCTACGCCACTGCCTATGGGGATATGCAGACATGGGTATGTTCCACTGTGAGGTACACCACCTCTTTTCTGCTCTGTGGAACCATACAAATCTGATACGGACAAGCAATTGCTATATGCATCAAGGAAAGAGATTCTGTACCTATTAAGTTTTACTGGTTCTGCTCTGTGGAACCATACAAATCTGATATGGATAAGCAATTGCTCTACAAAGCAAGGAAAGAGATTCTGTAGCTATTAAATTTTACTGGTTCTGCTCTGTGGAACCATACAAATCTGATACGGACAAGCAATTGCTATATGCGGCAAGGAAAGAGATTCTGTACCTATTAAGTTTTACTGGTTCTGCTCTGTGGAACCATACAAATCTGATATGGATAAGCAATTGCTCTACAAAGCAAGGAAAGAGATTCTGTAGCTATTAAAGTTTAGTGGTTGGCATCTGTCTGTCTTGCGAGACAATGGAGTGTGCCTCTACCTTCGCAGCACTGAAATGACCTCCTTGGGGTGCAAACCTGGGCAGGGTGGATAATGACCCTGCCCAGATGACAAGACCCCCTCTCAGCCTTGCTGATGTGGTCCAAAGGAAAGCAGAGCAAGACGTTTGGCACCAACTTAGTTGCAGGGCTTATTCTTACATGACTGCCTGCTTGTTGATACCGATACAGTGCTACCTTGGTTCTCAAACTTAATCCGTTCCGGAAGTCCATTCCAGAGGGATTGTTTTCCCATAGAAACTAATGCAAAATGGATTAATCCATTCCAGAAACTTTTAAAAACAACCCCTAAAACAACGAGACAATTGATCCATAAAATGAAAGCAATAAACAATGTACTGCAGTCACACAATCAATCAATAAGTAGCTAAACTGGGTTCCACACAGTCACAAAAACAAAACAAAAAAGAGCCACAAAAACGAAAAATATATAACAAAAACAGACAGACATCAGCGTAACAGTCAAAATGGAGCATGTTTGGCTTCCGAAAAAGATTCACAAACCAGAACATTTACTTCCGGGTTTGCAGTGTTTGGGTTCCAAATTGTTTGAGTACCAAGGCGTTTGAGAAACAATGTGCCACTGTAATTCATTTTCAAGAGCACTTTCCCTGTTACATGCCAGCAGGAATAAAGAGCAGAGGTGGTCTGTTTTGTTGGGTTTAATTTCCTTCATGAGTGTAAATCACCCCAAGAATGAGATAAGCCAACAGGCGCATGGTCAGCCAAGCCAGTTGCTATGGCAACAGCCTAATGCCATCCATATAAGTGATTCTGGCACATCAGCTCATTGTGTCCGGGGTCTTGTGCTGCGTGTTGGGGTCAGGCTTGTGAAGTGAGGGAGTATTGATTTGGAGTCTGTGTTACGTCTTCAACTGCTGGAGCAGCGGAGATACTTTCTACTTGTATGTATATATATGCAAAAGCTATATGTGTCAACATCTGGAACTGTTTTACTGAAGCCTTGTCTTCTGCCACAGTAAACTATTGGGACCTTAGGCTGCCTCTGTGGGGTGAGCGGAACTGGGGGCAACTTCCGCTACCTGGGTATCTCACCTCAGATCGCCAAGACATCCCCGTTCCAGACTTTCCTCCTTCTGCAAGGCAAGTTACTCATCCCCTGGAGTAACGTTGCACAGAGAAGCTAAGGTGGCTGAAAATGAGGAAAAATCAGTCCCATCTCCACCCCCCGCAATGAAGACCCAACAAGTGTATTTAAAATGCTGCTAATGTTTTGACCTGTTTACAATGATTTTGTATCTACATTGTAAAGATTTCCCATTCTTTTTAAAATTTCTTCTCTTCTTGATTCCTGAGCTTCCGGAAGTATGGCTGTTTTGTGGTGGCTGCAATCATGGCAGAGGAGGAGGAGGAGGACGTTAAGGGAGGGAGGGAGTGGAGGGGGCAGGGCCAGAGTGAAAGTGGGCGGGGCCAGCGTGAGAGGGGCGGGGCCTCCATCGAGGTCATGATGATAGAAGTGTTGCATCGATGCAAAGGGGAGCTACAAAGGGTATAAAGAGGCAGGTGGTCCAGAAAGGAGGCAGATACAGGAGGCAGAAGCCAGGAGAGGAAGACGGCCTGTGAGCAAGATTTGCAAGCTCACCAGGATGCCTCAGACCTCTCTTCCAGTCTACGTCCTTTGCCTACTCACCTTGTCTTCGGCTTGCTATATCCAGAACTGCCTTCGGGGAGGAAAGAGATCAGTCTTAGACATCCAGAATTGGCATTGGCGAGGAAAGAGAGGAGACATAGAACGCAAAGAATACAGACCGGTAGGAGAGAGAGAGAGGATCTCAGTTGATGCACCTGCAAATCTCAATTGATGCGCCTGTCTCCGAAAGAGACTGCTTTTCTGCTCCTTTGCTGGTTCTGGGGGAATTGTTCCAAAGGTGTCTTTGTGTCCCTAATCCCTTTCCTGCTTTGCTCTGCCTCTCAGACCTGTTTCTGCTCTACAGGGATGGAGCACTGCTCCTTATGGAAGAGAGAGAGGTGCTGCAACTACTGTAGCAAAAGAGTGAAGGAATGCTCCCTCAAGGCTGCAGAGACGACCCTTCCTTTAAAGGACATTTAAAGCGCACCCGCCCCAAATCCTGCGAATGGCAGTCTACCCCTCACAGAGCCACAATTCCCAGGACCCTTAACAAACTACAATTCCCAGGATTATTTAGGTGCTTTAAAGGTGTTCTGAACACACGGGGTGTGTGCTGCCGTAGATTTCTATGTCTATATGAGAGGGAGATAAGACAGTAAGCATCTTAGGAAAGACTTTAATTTGTGTCTTAGATTGTCAAGAAGATGATGCACCTACATTTATTCTGGCACAATCTCAGAAAGAGGCAAAGCCTCTATTAGTAACGGTGCAGGGATCTCGAAGCACAGCTTTCAACCTTCCATGCCAGCCCATTTCTGTTGCCTGCGCTAAGTGCTGCTCTTCTCTGTACTTCTGTTCCTTAGAGAAGCTTGCAGGGCTAGCAGAGCCAAGTGTGGTAGCTTGGGGTTCAGATTTGGCCCATAGCTTGCCACTAGCCCATAGGTTAGACATGTGTCAGTCTCTTCATTTATCTGTGAGCTGGACAATGTGAAACCCTCCCTCGAGGGAAGCAATGAGGTCATGCTCTGTGCACAGCTCATGCACTAGAAACATTGCAGATTAGATTTATAAGTATTTTTCATACCAGCACTTGTACTGAAGCATTTACTCCCTTTCAACGCTCTTTTCCAAGCTGCATAGCAAGTACTCTGCCTTCCTGCAAGACTATTCCTTTGCAAAGGCCTCAATTAATGCCTCAGTAATTAAATGGGAGTGCAGTGCAGGCCTAGACATAGCGACTCAAAAGTAAGCCTTATTGAGTTCAATAGGACTTGCAACCAGGTAAGTAAGTACAGGATTGCAACTGTTATCGCACAAAGCAAGGGTGGGGATGCTGAGGTCCTCCAGATGTTGTTGGACTACAACTCCCAGTATCCTCTGGGGCATTTGGCCAGGTTCTCTGGGGGTCTGATGTGAGCTGCATTGCAACACCAGCTAGAGAGCGGCACGTCCCCCATCCCTGACTTTAAGCTTCAGCACCTACTCAAAACACTTTTCTTCTATTTAGATGATTTTAATACTTTTTGCAAATTGCTTAAAGGCTTCCTTACAATCAAGCGGGATATAAAATTTGTTAAAGAAATACATATTAATTGGTTGTGATCAGCTTGTTGAGCCAAACGTTCACATTGGCACTCGGTTCAAATGAAGATTCCTGGTGTGATTGGAGTAAAAAGAAAGTCCATTTCTGAACTTTGCTAAATAGAAAACAGAGAGGCACATCACTCTGCCTGGTAGATGTGGTGAGAAATATAAAATATAAAATGATTAACTAATGCAATGCCTGTATGAAATGAGGAGAGGGAGAGCAATGTGACCACCTTGAACTCCTTCGAGAAAAGGTAGGATATAAACGTTGTCATAATCATGATAATGTGCATTAAATTCAGTGTGTCTACCCTGAGTAACGTTAAGTGGGATGTCACCCATGGTGTTTAGAGATAGGACAATATGCATGGGAGTGTAGCCTCAAATGGTTTTGAAAGGGGAATTGGAGAAATCCATCGTGGGGGACAGGTCTGTGTTAGCCAGCATGGTTGGATGAAAACTCCAGCTTCAGAGGCAATATACCTCTGAATACCAGTAGCCAAGGCAGGGACAGGGATTCCCCTGCTTGTGGGGTACTTGGCAGCACCCGGCTTGTGCTGTGGGACAGGGAACGTTGGTCTGGATGGATTTTCGTGAGCCCTGCTGGATCAGACCAAACACCCATCTAGTTCAGCATACCTGTAGTCACGTTGCCGTAGCCAGACTCAAACTCAGCACCACCACCCCCCCCCTCTCTCTCTCTCTCTCTCTCTCAGTGCATCACCTGTGGTCCTGAAATGAAAGGAAACTGTTTTGGCCCCAACATCTGCTGCGGAGAAGAATTTGGCTGCCTCATTGACACCGAGGAAACTCCGCGCTGCCTGGAGGAAAATGACCTGCCTGACCCCTGCACGTCCGGCTGGAAGTGGTGCGGTGAATACGGGAGATGTGCAGTGCCAGGCACATGCTGCAATATCGGTAAGGGTATCCGTGTGCGAGAGATGAAGCTCAGCAAGAGGGGGTGCTGGAGAGAGGAAGAGGGGGAATGTGAGTCAGAAAAGTCAAGTGGAAAACCACCGCCAAGGCAAAGACACATTAACAAGTCATGACCACGGGTCATTTAGTACAGCCCCTGCAATGCAGGAATCTCAACTAGATCATACAAGACAGATGACCATCCGACTTACCATTAAAAACTTCCACTGCCAAGCAGCAGAACGTTCTTCCTAATGTTTAGTCAGACTCTTCTGTCTTGTATTTCAATCTATTGCTTTGGGTCCTGGAGCAGCAGAAAAGAATCTTGTTCCGTCTTCCATGGGACAGCCCTCCAGATATTTGAAGACGGCTCATATCACCTCTCCGTCTTCTCTTCCCCAGGCTAAACATACCCAACACTCCTTCAACCATTCCTCATCAGGCTTGGGTTCCAGACCCTTGGTCACCCTGTTCGCCCTCTTCTGAACACATTCCAGCTTGTCAATATTAAACTGTGGTGACCAGAGTTGGACACAATGATCCAGGTTGGGTCTGAGCAAGGCAAAATAGAATAGTATTGTTACTTCCTTTGACCTGGACACTAGACTTCTGTTGAAGCAGCTTCGGTTAGCATTCACTTTTTTTGCTGCTGCATCACACTATACTCTCATGCTAAGCTTGTGGTCTCTACTAAGACCCCAAGATCCTTTTCACATGTTCTGCAGTCAAGCCGGGTGTCACCCATCCTATATTTGTGCATCTGGTTATTCCTGCCTCCATGTCAAACCTTACATTTTTCCCTATGGAAATTCATTTTTTTAAAAAAAGTTTGGGCCCAGTTCTCCAATCTGTGAAGCTCATCTTCAGTCCTGATTCTCTGAGGTTTTAGCTACCCCTCCCAGTTTGGTGTCATCTGCAAATTTGATGACACCCCACTTGTCCTTTTCTCCCAGGATTGGGAGGAACCATAGGGGAGTCCTTTTGGGCCTCACTTAGTCAAACAGCTACAAATCCACCTAACAGTTCACATCCTCTAGGCCACAGTTTACCAGCTTCACTGCAAGAATACCAGGGGAGACTTTGTGACCAGCCCAAAAGGCTTGGCAGAAGATTAAAGCACAGGAAATTTTATATTTTTTCTTCCGCAGAGAGCTGCACCGAAGATGCGGAATGCGTGCGTCCCTGAAGTCTGCGGGGAGGCAGCCCCCAGAACATTGGTTCTCCAACTTATATTTCAGAACGCCCTCAGACAAAGAAGAATCCAAAGAATACCCTAAATAGCATAAAGAAAAAATAAAAATTGGGGGATGAAAATGTAAACACACAGCAAATAATAAAAGTCCTTTATTGCATTGTGTTGCATGTTTTGTCCTATGTCATATATGAAGGGAAACGCTTGATATTTTCAAATACATGGTGGGGATACTTTGGGCCCCTTAACGCTGGTGTTTTATTGCAGCTGTGTTCTGGACACAAATCCACATTGGTAGTGGATTTAGCCTGCTTTAGTTGGTTAGAATAATAGAATCATGGAATTGTAGAGTTGGAAGGGACCACGTAGTTCATCTGGTTCAGGGGTTGGCAACCTTTTTCAGTCATGGGCCAGTCCTCCGTCCCTCAGACCATGTGGTGGGCCAGACTATATTTTGGGGGGGAAATATGAACAAATTCCTGTGCCCCATAAATAACCCAGAGATGCATTTTAAATAAAAGGACACATTCTACTCGTGTAAAAACACGCGCAAATGAGCCAAGAGATCCTCTGGAAATGAGCCAATGTGATTAATCTGATGAAGGCTTTGCTCCCCCAGGAGAGATCATTACCGCCTGTGAGGTTGCTGCCCCATCCACTGCCATGCTAAAACTAACATCTCTCAATACATTCTTATTCTAATCATAACTGATTTATCAATCACCTTCTAAGCTGCTGCATCAAGGCGATGTGCACCGAAGATGATTAAAAACCGTTAAAGACGAAAAAAAGCAACAAATGCCTTTGAAACAAGACTGAAACCCCGACAAGTTGACACTCTTGGTAAAAATCCATTTATCCAGCCAGGAAAGCCTGTCAGAACAAAAATGTATTTGGCTGTTTCCAGAAAGGGCAGATGGCAGCTGTCTGTCCTATCATGACAGGACTGCTATTCCACAGAACAGGGGCAGCCGCACTAAAAGCCCTGGTCTGAGTTACTCCATAGAGGGACTCTGAGATCTTGGGAACTTGCAGAAGAAACTGCCCTGTGGATCACAGCCTTCTGCTGGGTGTTTAGGGGATAAGCCGGTCTCTCAAAAATATATACAACAACAACAACAGCATCAAATTTAGTGGTGGGTTGCATGTTACTGTATTATTGCTAGGGTGGCGCTGTGGGTTAAACCACAGAGCCTAGGACTTACCAATCAGAAGGTCGGCGGTTCGAATCCCCGCAACATGGTGAGCTCCCGTTGCTTGGTCCCTGCTCCTGCCAACTTAGCAGTTTGAAAGCACGTCAAAGTGCAAGTAGATAAATAGGTACCACTCCAGTGAGAAGATAAACAGCTGCTCTGTTTGGTTCACCAGAAGCAGCTTAGTCATGCTGGTCACATGTTATGTACTGAGTTGAATAGGATCCAAAATGCAGCAGTCTGGGGGGCTCTGCTAGGGGCGCCACGGAAGATGGCCGACAATACCATCTCTCCAGCTCACACGAGGTAATTTAGAGGCTGAGATGGGTGTAATCAGCCTCCCAAATTCTTCCCGGTGGAAGGGAAGAAGCAGTCTCATCTGCGGCTGCCCACAAACCACCCCCGAGTTCGTAAAGAAGGAGGGGGTGGGGGCACTGGATGGAAAGCCCTCGAGGGAGCTCGGATCTCCTGGACGCTGTCTCTGTGAGCACTCCAAGTTCCATTTCTTAAGATAAAAGATTGGATATAAGAGTTATGGACATGCTTCGAGTGAAGAAAGGGTATTTAATCTGCTAATTAAGCCAGCCACTGAGGTGCCAAGAGTGATGGAGTGGAATAAAGAAAACATCAAAGAATAACATCTATGCTGGTATGTTGAAACGGAACAGAAAGGAGGGGGGGATAAAACTTTTTCTTTTCCTACTACGATACTACTTAACAATGCCCCCCCGAAGAATCGTCTACATTACTTATAGCAAGTGAGATTGGAAAATATAAACTGTGTGGAAATAATAATATTAACTAAAGCCTTTGTTCTTTGAAAGCCTTTGTTCTTTGAAGATAAAAGGCTCTCCTGTACACACTAGTTAATCGGGATCCGCCATTATGAGACAGACTGAGTTGCAGAGATTGATAGTCATAGGGGGGAGACGAGCTCTTACTTTGTTATTATTTCTGTATTTCAAGTACGATTTGGCAAACCTCCTCTGGAAAGACTAATGTTTGGTGCAACCTGTCTGAGAAAATTAATGAGCAAACGCCTAGATTTTATTTCATCGGAACTGAGAAAAGATGGCGTCTGCCACCCGAGAAGGACTTTTGGATGGATTCTGCATAAACACCAGCGTGTGAGGACATACTGCAAATAAAAGACTTACCAGCTGCAAAAAAAAAGGAGAGTCATACAAAGTTCATACAGAAGTATATTATTGCTATATATATTACAACTCAGAGGCTATGAAAGAAAGAAGGATTACAACAAGAAGATTTAAAGAAAGGACTATTGGACACTCAAGGCAGTAGAAACATGAGATGATTGGACCCTACTGAACTCGAAGTATGGGAACCCCCAACAAAAAAATTATAATTTAGCAAAATATTTAGACTTTATGATATGATACAATTTGAATATTTAATGTGATTTGATTGGATTGTTAAAATGGAAAACTTAATAAAAATTATTACATAAAAAAACCCAAAATGCAGCAGTCTGATTGGTCCTAGAACAATAGGATTCAGAATGCAGCAGTGTGATTGGTCCTAGAACAACGCAGCAGCATGATTGGTCCGCAGGAGCCACCCAATCCAGCTCTAGGTGGAAGTGAATCCACAACCTGATTGGCCTACAGGAGAATCCCAGAAATAGCCAATCACGTGCAGCCCATTGTCTAAAATAATGTATATAAAGCAAATATTTTAGTGGAACTTTCATTCCTCCTCACCACTATGAGCTGAATAAAGAGCATGAAATCCACTCTCGACTCTGAGTATATTTCACCACATGACCCAGAAGCTGTACGCCGGCTCCCCCGGCCAGTAAAGCGAGATGAGCGCCGCAACCCCAGAGTCGGTCACGACTGGACCTAATGGTCAGGGGTCCCTTTACCTTTACCAAATTCACCTATTAATACAGCAACTCTGAAGGGCAGTGATTGTATTGCAGGTCTTTGGGGAGGAGGAACAGAGACTGTATAGTGGACAGATTTCACACCCTCCAACATTTCCCCAATGAAAATAGGGGCGTCAATAATAATAATAATAATAAATGTTATTATTTATACCCTGCCCACTCTGGGTGGCTTCCAACGTATATAAAAACATAATAAAACATTAAACAATTAAAAAAATCTTCCAGGGCTGCCGTCAGATGCCTTCTAAAGGTTGTAGAGTTACTTATCTCCTTGGCTCGGGGGGTCGCATAACTCCATACCCTGCAACATTTCTCCGATGAAAACAGGGATGTTCTAAGGAAAAGTGGGACATTCTGGGATCAAATCAGAACCCAGGACGGCTTCTATAAATCCAGGACTGTCCCTGGAAAATAGGGGCACTTGGAGGGTCTGAGCTTTTGCCCCTACCAAAACGAGATCTCCAAATGAAGCATAATATGGCAACTCTGGTTTTGTATCCCATGCTCTGTTAAATCTGTTCTGGGCTTCCTCCAACCCTCCAGGGGAGGTCTGGGGTAAGTGAGGGGTGGGCAGAGGTGGAGAAAGGGGGGCAGTTTTTCTATCGTGCACATAAATCCTTGCACTAACAGAACAAGGGCACTAGGTATTTCTCATTGGTCTTAAGTACAGGTGAAACTCGGAAAATTAGAATATCGTAGAAAAGTTCATTTATTTCAGTAATTCAACTTAAAAGGTGAAACTAATATATGAGATAGACTCATGACATGCAAAGTGAGATATGTCAAGCCTTTATTTGTTATAATTGTGATCATGGTGTACAGCTAATGAAATTAACAATCCCCCAAATTAACAATCTTGAAAAATTAGAATATTAAATGAAATCAGCAAAACAAGGATTGCAAATAGAGCAATATTGGACCTCTGAGAAGTAGAAGCATGCATATGTACTCAGTACTTGGTTTGGGCCCCTTTTGCATCAATTACTGCCTCAATGCGGCGTGGCGTGGATGCTATCAGCCTGTGGCACTGCTGAGGTGTTATGGAAGACCAGGAAGCTTCAATAGCAGCCTTCAGCTCTTCTGCATTGCTCGGTCTCATGTCTCTCATCTTTCTCTTGGCAATGCCCCATAGATTCTCTATGGGGTTCAGGTCAGGCGAGCTTGCTGGCCAATCAAGCACAGTAATCCCATGGGCATTGAACCAGGTTTTGGTACTTTTGGCAGTGTGGGCAGGTGCCAAAGTCCTGCTGGAAAATGAAGTCAGCATCCCCTTAAGGCTCGTCTGCGGAAGGAAGCATGAAGTGCTCCAAAATCTCCTGATAGACACCTGTGTTGACCCTGGACTTAATGAAGCACAGTGGTCTTAATGAAGACCAACACCAGCTGATGAGATCGTTAATTTGGGGTTTTCATCAGCTGTACGCCATGATCATCACAATTATAACAAATAAAGGCTTGACATATCTCACTTTGCATGTCATGAGTCTATCTCATATATTAGTTGCTGAAATAAATGCACTTTTCCACGATATTCTAATTTTCCGAGTTTCACCTGTATAGGGCAATGACAAGACTCCTGCATCTTTAATAGTACTAAATATTAAGGTGCAAAGCCCTGCCTTCTTTTGCCGCTGACAACTCTGTCCGAATGGCCGATTAATCTGGATGAAGAGCAGGCCTGAAAAGCAGAGTGTGGTCCAATCTGAAGGCCAGCTTGTCTTTTTTATCACCATTCCACCAGCTCTGCTTTCCCTTAAGTTGGTTTTCTTCTTCAAGCCCAGCAAGAGGGAAACGCTAATTTGTTATGTTGTTCTGGTCATAACCACCTTGGCTTAAAGGCAGCTGTTAGGTAAGGAAGAAGATCAGTTTTCCAGACTGCATTAGGGCAATTACTGAAAAAAGCGGGTACATTAGAGAGAGAGGCAATCATGCAAGACCTTTTATTCCTGACTCAGAAGAGAATAAAGGAGACGTTAGGTCAGGATGGCTGGTGCTTGGAGGTTATCTTCATGTTATGGCCCTTTTGTGGCGTTTTTCTACAATCATCTTGAAATATGCTCAGTGTCGAGTGTGAATTTCATGCTCTTTGTTCAGCTCATAGTAGCAATGAATGAATACTCAGGATGAAACGGTTAAATCTGTTATGATTAAATTGGCACAGGATGTTGGACATAATATTATGTTTGCTGACTGGGAACAGTTATGGACCACAGGTATGAAATTTACGGCATGCAATGCCTTAAGAGAGAATATTATGAAAATGGTATACAGGTGGTACATGACACCAGTCAAGCTTGCAAAAATCTATCATTTGCCCGATAATAAATGTTGGAAATGTAAAGAAACTGAAGGTACATTCTTTCACCTTTGGTGGACATGCCCAAAGATTAAGGCCTTCTGGGAAATGATATATAATGAATTGAAAAAGGTATTTAAATATACCTTCCTGAAGAAACCAGAGGCCTTTCTCCTGGGCATTGTCGGCCAATTGGTGCCAAAGAAGGATAGAACTTTTTTCATGTATGCAACAACAGCAGCAAGAATACTCATCGCAAAGTATTGGAAGACACAAGATCTACCCACCCTGGAAGAATGGCAGATGAAGGTGATTGACTATATGGAATTAGCAGAAATGACTGGCAGAATCTGTGACCAGGGAGAAGAGTCGGTGGAAGAAGATTGGAAGAAATTTAAAGAATACTTGCAGAAATACTGTAAAATTAAGGAATGCTAAAATGATGTCGGATGGAAAATAAGAGGTATTGGTAAAAAGTTTTGTTTTAAGAATATGCAAGTATGGACTGATAACGGTTAAAAATATATATTTATAATAGGTCAAGATACTGAGTTATGACAAATGACAGAGGGCAAGGATTTGCTGAAAGGATTTTTTAAATGGGAATACAAAAGGGGAGGTGTGAGGAGGTCAAAGAATTAAGGAAATGAGACCAAGGATTATTGAAAGATGGAGTTAATTTTAAACTTTTTCTGTTTTCCTTTTTCTATTTAGCTATCATGGTTCCCCCCCCCCCTTTTTATATATTTTTTCCATGTGTGTTTTTTCTTTAGCTTGATAACTTTTTTTTATTTTGTATTTCTGTAAACCTTATTGTGTAATGTTTGTGTCTTAAACCTTAATGTTATTGTGTATGTTTGTGTCTTAAACCTTAATAAATATTTTATTTTAAAAAAAAAACTTTCCCCAAAACGTCTAGCTATATATACATTATTTACACAATGGGCCCCGCGTGATTGGCTAATTCCGGGCTGCTCCTGTAGGCCAATCAGGTTGCTGATTCACTTCATCCAGGAGCTGGATTGGGTGGCTCCTGTGGACCAGGCAGACTGCTGCATTCTGGATCCTATTGTTCTAGGATTCAGCACAGTACACAACACATCTGAAAGTGGAACCAGAGCAGCACACAGAAACACTGTTTACCTTCCCGCCGGAGCGGTACCTATTTATCTACTTGCACTTTGATGTGCTTTCGAACTGCTAGGTTGGCAGGAACAGGGACTGAGCAACGGGAGCTCACCCCGTCATTGTGCGGATTCGAACCGCTGACCTTCTGATCGGCAAGCCCTAGGCTCTGTGGTTTAACCACAGCGCCACCCGCGTCCCTAGGTACAACACTATATAGAATGCTATATAATCAGGCAATGCCCATTCCCAAAGCCAAGCTCCTTCTATTACATTTACTGTACTCAGAAGGAATTCTGTTGAGCAGCGTTCCCCTGCAATCTGAATTAGAAGTTTCCTTCTTGTGACTTCTGCTTCTAATTGCTTCCTAATTGCAGGCTTCTGCTTCCAAAGTGCCTCTAATTTTATCTTAATTGCAAGGGGCAGCTGAAGCATTACCGTATTTTTCACTCCATGGGGCGCACCGGAGCATAGTGCGCACCTAGTTTTTAGGGGGGGAAATAAAGGGAAAAAAATATTTCCCCCCCCCCCAGCCCCAAAGAGCAAAGAAGCCAAGACAGCGAGCGGGATCCATCCCCCTGGCTGTCTTGGCTTCCTCGTTAGCCGGGATGGATCCCGCTCACTGTCTTGGCTTGGTTTTTAGCCGCGGGGCTGGAGCGGGGGAAGCCCAAGCTTCCCCCGACACCAGCCCCCAGAACAGGTCCGGGAGCGGCAGCAAGGTTGCGTGCAGCCTTGCTGTCGCTCCCGGGGCTTGCGGGGCTTGGGGCGCACTCCTAAGGCTTGTGGGTAGCTGCCTGAAGCCCGGGAAGTGCAGCGGGCTGCAGGCTGCAGGCTGCAATCCGCAAGCCTTTGGAGTGCGGCGGGAACTCCTGCTGCGCTCCGAAGGCTTGCAGATAGCTGACTGAAGCCTGGAGAGCGAGAGGGGTCAGTGCTCATCGACCCCTCTCGCTCTCCAGGCTTCAGCGAAAGCAACGCGAAACCTCCGGAACACGGAGGGAGAGCTCCCTCTGCGCTTCGGAGGCTTCCCGTTGCTATCGCTGAAGCCAAGGAGCCTGCATTCGCTCCATAGGACGCACACACATTTCCCCTTCATTTTTGGAGGGGAAAAGGTGCGCCCTATAGAGCAAAAAATACGGTACATACAAATTGTCTTCTTCTTCCCTGAAAGGGGAAGGAACTTTTTACTGGCTTTCTCTCATCATGGTTTTCTTTCTTCCCTCTACAGCAAAATAATTACACTCTATTATTCTGACCAACTAAAGCAGGCTAAATTCACTACCAGTGTGGATTTGTGTCCAGAACATAGCTGCAATAAAACACCAGCGTTAAGGGGCCCAAAGTATCCCCACTATGTATTTGAAAATATCAAGCGTTTCCCTGCATATATGACACAGGACAAAACATGCAACACAATGCAATAAAAGACTTTTATTATTTGCTGTGTGTTTACATTTCCGTCTCCAAATTTTTATTTTTTCTTTACGCTATTTAGGATATTCTTTGGATTCTTCTTTTTCTGAGGGCGTTCTGAAATATAAGTTGGAGAGCCAATGTTCTGGGGTCTGCCTCCCCGCAGACTTCAGGGACGCACGCATTCCGCATCTTCGGTGCAGCTCTCTGTGGAAGAAAAAAGTAAACAAATATAAAATTTCCTGTGCTTTAATCTTCTGCCAAGCCTTTTGGGCTGGTCACAAAGTCTCCCCTGGTATTCTTGCAGTGAAGCTGGTAAACTGTGGCCTAGAGGATGTGAACTGTTAGGTGGATTTGTAGCTGTTTGACTAACTGAGCCCCAAAAGGACTCCCCTATGGTTCCTCGCAATCCTGGGAGAAAAGGACAAGTGGGGTGTTGTAGTGGTTGGGAGTTACTCGTGCGTAATCCTGCCCCGTTTGGGCGTTAGGTTACCTGGTTAACCCTTCGGACTGCACAGCCCATCTCAGCATGGCTGCCCTTAGTCACTCGTAGAATCTGTCTGTGGGCGTTTCTTAAACCGCTGCCAACATAAGAGTTGTTTGACACCCAATCGTCTCCGCCTCTCACTGCGCGGGAGTCTCCTGCGCAGGGTGGGCGTGGGTAGCGGGGTGCCTGGGCTCTCCTCACTGACTTCCAGAGAAGAGTCCTGGAGCCCCTCCACCTCCTTGTCCCGTTGCTCTCCTGGATCCCTGGTGTTACACTTATTTCCTTCCCCTTCCCCCAAGCAGAGTCTCCCCCTGGTGCTGGGACCTTCGCCTGCAGAATCAGAGACCCTCTCCTTCTCCCCTGTCTCTGATGTCAGTTCCCTGACAGGTGTTGTCAGGGGTTCAGGAGCAGAGGCAAGGGCAAGGGAGGAAACAGAGAGCGAGGGGGAGGAGGCAGAAGAAAAGATGAGTGATGACGACGACCCGAGATCTCCGAGTCTTTCCAGTGAATCAGAAGATTCACAGAAAGGAGCACCAGTGGCCAGGGCAAGGGGGGAGCCTAGGGGGACACCCCAGGAAGATAGAGCCAGAGGGGACTCAGAGGGGAGCAGTTGGAAATCGGGACCAGCGTCACCGCCAGAGAGCAGGGAAGAGGAAGGGCGCCAGGGATCAAGCGCTGGCAGCTCACAACAGGGGGGAGGGCACGAGTCAGGAGTGGCCACACCTCCATCGGGGAGCGAAGAAACGGTCAGACGGAAGGTGGAAGGTTGGGCGCGCGCGCCAAGTTCAAATGCACAGGAAGGTGGCGCAGTAGGCAGCCCGGAAAGGGAGCCAGGTCCTAAAGCCCGCCGAAAGGAGGGAGAAGAGTCAGGGGGGTCAGCGTCAGAGGAATCCCGGAAGGAAGAGACCCCGGGGGGCAGAGGGACCCAGAGAAGAACAGTCAGGCGGAAAAGGTGGAGCAGGGCTAGGATATTAAGTTGGTGTACAAGGGGCGGAGACTCAGATGGAGCTTCGCCGATCTAACCATGAGACGTAGGGTTGCACGCAGCAGCTTGAGAATGGAAACTGTAACTCAATAAAGACTTTTATTTAATGATCGCTGGCTAGCGTGATCCTCTGTGAGCTAGGATCTGGAAGCAACTCTGACAGTAAGCTCCATCTCATAAATTGTGGGCATCTACAGCCTCGCGGAGAGGAGAGAAAGCGGGTGCCTACTAGCGAGCTCACGAACGGCAGACAACATGACGGCCGAACAGCAGATAGCGGAACTCAGAGAAGCAGTGTCACGACTGAATGCCGAGGCTCTTGCATCCAGGAAGAGAGAGGAGGACGCAGCTGCCGCCTACAGGGATCTCCAGGTCAGGTTGGAAGTGCTTACGAAGCAAGGGCAACTGACACCCAAACCGGAGGGGATTGGGTTGGGGAGACGAACAGGCGGTCTGGTCTCTCACTTCGATGGGAATTTGCAACAGTACCCCAACTTTAGAGCAGATGTAATGTGTGCACTGCAACTGCTGAATAAAGACTTTAGAGATGAGCAAGAGAAGGTGGGATTCATCATGTCCCATTTGCATGGAGATGCTAAAGCATGGCTGCGCAATTTGTGGAGAGATAAGGATCCGGCGCTCCAAAATGCGGATGCCTTTATTAAAGCGATGGATGGGTGCTTTTTATCAAGCATTGACGTGGATCTTGCTCGGCAGGAGATACATGGACTGAAGCAAGGGAGGGCCAGCGTAAGGCAGTACCATGCCCGCTTTTTCGCTTTGGTCAGTGCTCTGGAATGGGACAGAGATTCGGCTCCTGTAAGAGACCTGTTTTGGGAGGGATTGCACGGCTCGGTTAAAGATGAAATTGCGAGGGGGGAGAGACCCCGGACCACGCAGGAGATCGTTCAGAGGGCGCTGGCGGTGGGGGTGCGGCTGGAAGAACGTCCGTGGAGCAGTGGCGAAGGGCGTGGAGGGCGCGAACCAGCCAGGGGCTCCTCCTTCCTTCCCAGAGAAGCAGCGCGTGCGCAATCCACGCCTCCGCCAGGAGGAGGAGCGGAACCTATGGAGGTTGGAGGTGCAAGGGCTCAGTCAGCAGCCAGAGCCCTAGCACCGGCAGCAGTGAAAGCGAAGCCTCCTAGAGGGAACAGGAAGTGTTACATCTGCGATGATCCACAGCATATGGTGAAAGAGTGTCCCCAGAGGCTCCACAAGCACACTGCAGCCTCAGCAATGGTAACTGCAGCAACGCAGCAAGGACAACCACAGCAGGGAAACGACGGAGTCTGGCTGGAGAAAGAGGCACTGGGGCCCAGCCAGACGTGTCAGTGAAGCAGTCCCCAGAGATTTTACAGCCCATGGACCCCCTCCCACCCAAACCAGTAGTGAGGCTCACCGCGTCGCTCCAGCTGCCCAATGGAATCACCATGGACGTGCCAATCACCATTGACTCCGGAAGCAATGCGGACTTTATAGGGCAGGACTTTGTCGACCGGCACGCTATACAGTTGCTGCCTGCCACGCTGCCCCTGCAGGTTGTCACGGTGGATGGCAGGGAGCTGCTAGGGGGGCAAGTGGTGAAGCAGACGCCACCAATGGTGATGCGACTTGGGAATCACAGGGAAATCATCAGCTTCAATGTCACTCACCTATCGGACACGCCCATTGTATTGGGCATGAGTTGGCTGGACAAGCACAGCCCGACGCTGGCTTGGTACCAGAGGCAGCTGACCTTCGGCTCTTCCTTTTGCGCTGAACACTGCATCGTGCCCCGGCAGGAAGGAGAGGAAGAGGAGTCACAGCTGCAGCTAGGCACGCTGCAAGCGGTTCCCCACAAGTACGCAGAATTTTTGGAGGTTTTCTGCGAGAAGGAGGCAGACAGGCTACCCCCCCACAGACCATATGACTGCAAAATTGACCTGCTGCCGGGGGCGGCGCTGCCCAAAGGGAAGCTGTATTCCATGTCTGAGGACGAACTGCAGGAACTCAAAGAGTTCATAGATCATAATTTGGAGCGCGGTTTCATCCGAGAGTCCAAGGCAGCGGGGGGCAGTCCGGTATTCTTTGTTAAGAAGCGGGACACGCCCCAAAAAAGACTTGTAGTGGACTATCGCATCTTGAACAGTGTGACCAAGCCATCGGACTTCCCCATGCCCCGAATCGACGACCTCCTCGCAAAGGTACGGAAGGGCAGCGTGTTCACCAAGTTGGACCTGCGAGGGGCGTACAACCTCATTCGCATGCGGGAAGGAGATGAGTGGAAGACAGCCATGTTCACGCCCCTGGGCACCTACGAATATAGAGTTATGCCTTTTGGATTGCAAAATGGCTCCCACGTTTTTCAAGCTTTCATGCATCACGTGTTGGCGGGGCTCCTCTACAAGACGTGCGTCTGTTTCTTGGATGACATCCTGATCTTTTCGGAATCGCAGCAGGAGCATGACAGACACGTCAAGGAAGTGCTGAGCAGGCTACAGCAACATAGGCTTTACGCCAAGCTGGAGAAGTGCCAATTCGACGTGACGGAGGTGGATTTCCTGGGCTACAAGTTGTCTGATAAAGGGCTCGCCATGGACAGCGCCAAGGTCCGAGCAGTGTTGGATTGGAAAAGCCCACGCAACCGGAAGGAGGTCCAACGGTTTGTCGGCTTCGCGAACTTCTATCGCAAGTTTATCAAAGGCTTTGCGATGCAGACAGCGGCCATCACGGACACGCTCAGCTCCAAGAAAAAGAAGTTCATCTGGACAGAGCAGGCGGAGCAGTCCTTTCAGGCACTCAAGCGTCTCTTCGCGTCGGAAGAGCAGCTGCTTCATGTCAACCCCAGCAGGCCGATGAGGGTGGAGACAGACGCTTCGGACAGAGCCGTGGGAGCAGTCCTGCTGCAGAAAGACCCGCAGGGGGTTTGGAGGCCGGGAGCGTTTTACTCAAGGAAGCTCAGCAAGTCCGAACAGAACTACACCATCTGGGACAGGGAGTTGCTGGCCATTCATGCAGCGTTCAAAGCGTGGAGGCACTTCCTGATCGGCGCCAAGCACACGGTGCAGGTCTGCACGGACCACAAGAATCTAGAGCACTGGCGCACGGCACAGTTCCTGAACCAGAGGCAGATACGTTGGGCTGAGTTCTTTGCGAATTTCGACTTCCGAATAGAGTATGTCCCGGGGGACACCAACATCATGGCGGATGCTCTCTCCCGTAAGCCACAGTATCTGGAGGAGGCAACGCCAGCGGCCGCCATGCACATCTTCGCACCGACAGTGTGGGCGTGCGCGGCGGCAACAGTTGACCTGGATGCGGTGCGACGAGCGTTGCAGGATGACTCCTTCGCGCAAGCAAAGATGGCAGAGGTGCACAGGGGCACAGCAGCGACCGACGAGTTCCAGCTGCGAGATGGTTTGCTCATCCGTAAAGGGGCCATCTACGTGCCGGGAGACGAACTTCGCGCCAAGGTACTGCAGCAGCTGCACGACGCGCCCACTGCCGGGCACTTTGGCAAGGAGAAGACGGTGGAATTAGTAGCCAGAGACTTCTGGTGGCCCGGAATGAGAGGGGAAGTCGCGGACTACGTGGCGAGGTGTGACACCTGCCAGAGGGCCAAACCAGTGCACAGACCGCCGGCCGGACTGCTGGAACCGCTGCAAACTCCGTTCGAACCATGGGAGAGAGTGGCCCTGGACTTTGTCACGGATCTGCCCAGCTCGAGGGGCAAGACGGCTGTGCTGGTGGTGGTGGACTTGTTCTCCAAGATGGCACATTTCATTCCGTGTGCGAAGGTGGCCACGGCGGAACAAACCGCCAAACTGTTCATAGACCATGTGTTCAAGGTTCACGGTCTGCCGCGGTCTATTCTGTCCGACCGAGGGCGACAGTTCATCTCGAACTTCTGGCAGAGGCTGATGGGCTTCCTGAACGTCAAGATCAACCTGGCGTCGGCTAGACACCCGCAGACCAACGGGCAAGCGGAGCGGGTCAATGCCATCATGCAGCAGTACCTGAGATGTTATGCGAATCAACAGCCTGCGACGTGGGTGGATTACCTGCCTCTCGCCGAGTTCGCCTACAACAACACGAAGCACGTGTCCACGGGGGTCACGCCGTTCTTCGCCAACAACGGGAGGCACCCCAGAACCTTCCCGGGACTGGAAAGAATGGGGGAGGGGGAGCCGCAGACAGCAGATGCGTTCGCGTCGGAGTTGCAGGAGGTCCACGATCAGCTGCGGCGGCACCTGGAGCTGGCTAAACACGCATACAAGGTACAAGCGGACAAACACAGAACGGTTGGCGAAGAGATCCATGTGGGAGACTGGGTCTGGTTAGCAGCCCACGCAGTGCCGGCCAGGTCGTTGGCGAAGAAGAAACTAGGGCATAAACAACTGGGGCCCTACCAAGTCGAAGAACAGGTCAACCCGGTGGCTTTCAGGCTGGCTCTTCCGGAGGGTTCCAGAATGCATCCGGTGTTCCACAGATTGGTGCTCACTCCCTACAAGGCACCTCACAGGTTTCAGGAACCAGGAACGGCACCGGGTCCGCTCCGAGAGAGAACCGGGCAAGGGGGAGGGGCACAGGAGGAGCGCATCAACGAAGTCACGGAGATTTTGGACTCCAGATGGGGGGAAGAGGGGGTAGAATACCTTCTCGCCAAGGAGGGCACCCCGGCCAGTGCCAACAGCTGGGTGCCGGGCTACGCTTTAGACGAACCTCTGCTCAAAGAAGAGTTTCATGCCCTCTTCCCACATAGGCCAATGCCAGCAGACTTTTTCGACGACTGGCTTTTCACGCCCACGCTTTCAGCCAGCACGTTCCGGGGGTTCGACTCGGACGAGGAACCGACACGAGACGCCCGTTCCCCGGAGGGGTCACCCTCGGGATCTGCTTCAGAACCCTCGTATTGGTGGGATGATCGACCAGAGGAGCAGTTCCGCAGAAGGTGGCTGGAGGGTCCAGGACGAGCAACGTCTCCAGAAGGCAACGAGGGAGAGACGGACATGGACGTTTTCGGGGACGACCCGGGTTTCGAGCACGGCGGCACAGAGATGGAAGCGGAGGTGACCATCGTCAACGAGAGCAGGGAGGAAGAACCGGAAGACTTCAGATGGCGGCCCGCCACGGGAAGCGAACTGTATCCGACATTCGTCCCCCTGACACGGCAGCACCCAGATCCCGCACCGGAAGGAGGGGAGGGGGGAAGAGGGGGCTTCGAGGGGGGGGATGGATGTCAGGGGTTCAGGAGCAGAGGCAAGGGCAAGGGAGGAAACAGAGAGCGAGGGGGAGGAGGCAGAAGAAAAGATGAGTGATGACGACGACCCGAGATCTCCGAGTCTTTCCAGTGAATCAGAAGATTCACAGAAAGGAGCACCAGTGGCCAGGGCAAGGGGGGAGCCTAGGGGGACACCCCAGGAAGATAGAGCCAGAGGGGACTCAGAGGGGAGCAGTTGGAAATCGGGACCAGCGTCACCGCCAGAGAGCAGGGAAGAGGAAGGGCGCCAGGGATCAAGCGCTGGCAGCTCACAACAGGGGGGAGGGCACGAGTCAGGAGTGGCCACACCTCCATCGGGGAGCGAAGAAACGGTCAGACGGAAGGTGGAAGGTTGGGCGCGCGCGCCAAGTTCAAATGCACAGGAAGGTGGCGCAGTAGGCACCCCGGAAAGGGAGCCAGGTCCTAAAGCCCGCCGAAAGGAGGGAGAAGAGTCAGGGGGGTCAGCGTCAGAGGAATCCCGGAAGGAAGAGACCCCGGGGGGCAGAGGGACCCAGAGAAGAACAGTCAGGCGGAAAAGGTGGAGCAGGGCTAGGATATTAAGTTGGTGTACAAGGGGCGGAGACTCAGATGGAGCTTCGCCGATCTAACCATGAGACGTAGGGTTGCACGCAGCAGCTTGAGAATGGAAACTGTAACTCAATAAAGACTTTTATTTAATGATCGCTGGCTAGCGTGATCCTCTGTGAGCTAGGATCTGGAAGCAACTCTGACAGGTGTCATCAAATTTGCAGATGACACCAAACTGGGAGGGGTAGCTAAAACCTCAGAGAATCAGGACTGAAGATGAGCTTCACAGATTGGAGAACAGGGCCCAAACTTTTTTTAAAAATGAATTTCCATAGGGACAAATGTTAGGTTTCACATGGAGGCAGGAATAACCAGGTGCACAAATATAGGATGGGTGACACCCGGCTTGACTGCAGAACATGTGAAAAGAATAAGAGGTCTTGGGGTCTTAGTAGACCACAAGCTTAGCATGAGAGTATAGTGTGATGCAGCAGCAAAAAAAGTGAATGCTAATCTAAGCTGCTTCAACAGAAGTCTAGTATCCAGGTCCAAGGAAGTAACAGTACCACTATTGTGCCTTGCTCAGACCCAACCTGGATCATTGTGTCCAACTCTGGTCACCACAGTTTAATATTGACAAGCTGGAATGTGTTCAGAAGAGGGCGAACAGGGTGACCAAGGGTCTGGAACCCAAGCCTGATGAGGAATGGTTGAAGGAGTGTTGGGTATGTTTAGCCTGGGGAAGAGAAGACGGAGAGGTGATATGAGCCGTCTTCAAATATCTGGAGGGCTGTCCCATGGAAGACGGAACAAGATTCTTTTCTGCTGCTCCAGGACCCAAAGCAATAGATTGAAATACAAGACAGAAGAGTCTGACTAAACATTAGGAAGAACGTTCTGCTGCTTGGCAGTGGAAGTTTTTAATGGTAAGTCGGATGGCCATCTGTCTTGTATGATCTAGTTGAGATTCCTGCATTGCAGGGGCTGTACTAAATGACCCGTGGTCATGACTTGTTAATGTGTCTTTGCCTTGGCGGTGGTTTTCCACTTGACTTTTCTGACTGACATTCCCCCTCTTCCTCTCTCCAGCACCCCCTCTTGCTGAGCTTCATCTCTCGCACACGGATACCCTTACCGATATTGCAGCATGTGCCTGGCACTGCACATCTCCCGTATTCACCGCACCACTTCCAGCCGGACGTGCAGGGGTCAGGCAGGTCATTTTCCTCCAGGCAGCGCGGAGTTTCCTCGGTGTCAATGAGGCAGCCAAATTCTTCTCCGCAGCAGATGTTGGGGCCAAAACAGTTTCCTTTCATTTCAGGACCACAGGTGATGCACTGAGAGAGAGAGAGAGAGAGAGGGGGGGGGTGGTGCTGAGTTTGAGTCTGGCTACGGCAACGTGACTACAGGTATGCTGAACTAGATGGGTGTTTGGTCTGATCCAGCAGGGCTCACGAAAATCCATCCAGACCAACGTTCCCTGTCCCACAGCACAAGCCGGGTGCTGCCAAGTACCCCACAAGCAGGGGAATCCCTGTCCCTGCCTTGGCTACTGGTATTCAGAGGTATATTGCCTCTGAAGCTGGAGTTTTCATCCAACCATGCTGGCTAACACAGACCTGTCCCCCACGATGGATTTCTCCAATTCCCCTTTCAAAACCATTTGAGGCTACACTCCCATGCATATTGTCCTATCTCTAAACACCATGGGTGACATCCCACTTAACGTTACTCAGGGTAGACACACTGAATTTAATGCACATTATCATGATTATGACAACGTTTATATCCTACCTTTTCTCGAAGGAGTTCAAGGTGGTCACATTGCTCTCCCTCTCCTCATTTCATACAGGCATTGTATTAGTTAATCATTTTATATTTTATATTTCTCACCACATCTACCAGGCAGAGTGATGTGCCTCTCTGTTTTCTATTTAGCAAAGTTCAGAAATGGACTTTCTTTTTACTCCAATCACACCAGGAATCTTCATGTGAACTGAGTGCCAATGTGAACGTTTGGCTCAACAAGCTGATCACAACCAATTAATATGTATTTCTTTAACAAATTTTATATCCCGCTTGATTGTAAGGAAGCCTTTAAGCAATTTGCAAAAAGTATTAAAATCATCTAAATAGAAGAAAAGTGTTTTGAGTAGGTGCTGAAGCTTAAAGTCAGGGATGGGGGACCTGCCGCTCTCTAGCTGGTGTTGCAATGCAGCTCACATCAGACCCCCAGAGAACCTGGCCAAATGCCCCAGAGGATACTGGGAGTTGTAGTCCAACAACATCTGGAGGACCTCAGCATCCCCACCCTTGCTTTGTGCGATAACAGTTGCAATCCTGTACTTACTTACCTGGTTGCAAGTCCTATTGAACTCAATAAGGCTTACTTTTGAGTCGCTATGTCTAGGCCTGCACTGCACTCCCATTTAATTACTGAGGCATTAATTGAGGCCTTTGCAAAGGAATAGTCTTGCAGGAAGGCAGAGTACTTGCTATGCAGCTTGGAAAAGAGCGTTGAAAGGGAGTAAATGCTTCAGTACAAGTGCTGGTATGAAAAATACTTATAAATCTAATCTGCAATGTTTCTAGTGCATGAGCTGTGCACAGAGCATGACCTCATTGCTTCCCTCGAGGGAGGGTTTCACATTGTCCAGCTCACAGATAAATGAAGAGACTGACACATGTCTAACCTATGGGCTAGTGGCAAGCTATGGGCCAAATCTGAACCCCAAGCTACCACACTTGGCTCTGCTAGCCCTGCAAGCTTCTCTAAGGAACAGAAGTACAGAGAAGAGCAGCACTTAGCGCAGGCAACAGAAATGGGCTGGCATGGAAGGTTGAAAGCTGTGCTTCGAGATCCCTGCACCGTTACTAATAGAGGCTTTGCCTCTTTCTGAGATTGTGCCAGAATAAATGTAGGTGCATCATCTTCTTGACAATCTAAGACACAAATTAAAGTCTTTTCTAAGATGCTTACTGTCTTATCTCCCTCTCATATAGACATAGAAATCTACGGCAGCACACACCCCGTGTGTTCAGAACACCTTTAAAGCACCTAAATAATCCTGGGAATTGTAGTTTGTTAAGGGTCCTGGGAATTGTAGCTCTGTGAGGGGTAGACTGCCATTCCCAGGATTTGGGGCGGGTGCGCTTTAAATGTCCTTTAAAGGAAGGGTCGTCTCTGCAGCCTTGAGGGAGCATTCCTTCACTCTTTTGCTACAGTAGTTGCAGCACCTCTCTCTCTTCCATAAGGAGCAGTGCTCCATCCCTGTAGAGCAGAAACAGGTCTGAGAGGCAGAGCAAAGCAGAAAAGGGATTAGGGACACAAAGACACCTTTGGAACAATTCCCCCAGAACCAGCAAAGGAGCAGAAAAGCAGTCTCTTTCGGAGACAGGCGCATCAACTGAGATTTGCAGGGGCATCAACTGAGATCCTCTCTCTCTCTCCTACCGGTCTGTATTCTTTGCGTTCTATGTCTTCTCTCTTTCCGCGCCAATGCCAATTCTGGATGTCTAAGACTGATCTCTTTCCTCCCCGAAGGTAGTTCTGGAAATAGCAAGCCGAAGACAAGGTGAGTAGGCAAAGGACGTAGACTGGAAGAGAGGTCTGAGGCATCCTGGTGGGCTTGCAAATCTTGCTGGCAGGCTGTCTTCCTCTCCTGGCTTCTGCCTCCTGTATCTGCCTCCTTCCTGGACCACCTGCCTCTTTATACCCTTTGTAGCTCCCCTTTGCATCGACGCAACACTTCTATCATCATGACCTCGATGGAGGCCCCGCCCCTCTCACTCTGGCCCCGCCCACTTTCACTCTGGCCCTGCCCCCTCCACTCCCTCCCTCCCTTAACGTCCTCCTCCTCCTCCTCTGCCACAATTGCAGCCACCACAAAACAGCCATACTTCCGGAAGCTCAGGAATCAAGAAGACAAGAAATTTAAAAAAGAATGGGAAATGTTTATAATGTATACACAAAATCATTGTAAACAGGTCAAAACATTAGCAGGATTTTAAATGCACTTGTTGGGTCTTCATTGCGGTGGGTGGAGAAGGGACTGATTTTTCCTCATTTTCAGCCACCTTAGCTTCTCTGTGCAACGTTACTCCAGGGGATGAGTAACTTGCCTTGCAGAAGGAGGAAAGTCTGGAACGGGGATGTCTTGGCGATCTGAGGTGAGATACCCAGGTAGCGGAAGTTGCCCCCAGTTCCGCTCACCCCACAGAGGCAGCCTAAGGTCCCAATAGTTTACTGTGGCAGAAGACAAGGCTTCAGTAAAACAGTTCCAGATGTTGACACATATAGCTTTTGCAGATATATACATACAAGTAGAAAGTACCGTATTTTTCGCCCCATAGGACGCACCGGCCCATAGGACGCATCAAGTTTTTTTGGGGGGAAATAAAGAAAAAAAATTTATTTCCCCCCAGGCGCTTGTGGGGCAGGCAGCGGGGAGAAGCGCTCTTCTCCCCGTCGCCCGCCTTGAGATCAGGTCCGGGGACAGCGGGAAGACGCGCTGCGTCTCCCAGCTGTCCCTGGAGCTTGTGGGGCAGGCAGCAGGGAGAAGCGCTCTTCTCCCCGCCTCCCGTCTTGAGATCAGGTCCGGGGACAGCGGGGGGACACGCTGCGTCTCCCTGCTGTCCCCGGAGCTTGTGGGGCAGGCAGCGGGGAGAAGCGCTCTTCTCCCCGTCGCCCGCCTTCAGATCAGGTCCGGGGACAGCAGGAAGACGCGCTGCGCCTCCCCACTGTCCCTGGAGCTTGCGGGGCTGGTGGCGGGGTCTCCCCGCCGTCAGCCTCCAAACCACTTCGGGAGACAGCGGGATGGCGGCGTTCCCCCTCCCTCTGTCCCCCGACCTTGTGGGGCTGGCGCTGGGGCTCTCCTGAAGCCTGGAGAGCGAGAGGGGTCGGTGCGCACCGACCCCTCTCGCTCTCCAGGCTTCAGTGAAAGCCTGCATTCGCCCCATAGGACGCACACACATTTCCCCTTCATTTTTGGAGGGGAAAAAGTGCGTCCTATAGGCGAAAAATACGGTATCTCTGCTGCTCCAGCAGTTGAAGACGTAACACAGACTCCAAATCAATACTTCCGAACAGACTCCCTCACTTCACAAGCCTGACCCCAACACGCAGCACAAGACCCCGGACACAATGAGCTGATGTGCCAGAATCACTTATATGGATGGCATTGGGCTGTTGCCATAGCAACTGGCTTGGCTGACCATGCGCCTGTTGGCTTATCTCAGTCTTGGGGTGATTTACACTCATGAAGGAAATTAAACCCAACAAAACAGACCACCTCTGCTCTTTATTCCTGCTGGCATGTAACAGGGAAAGTGCTGTTGAAAATGAATTACAGTGGCCCCTTGTTTCTCAAACGCCTTGGTAGTCAAACAACTTGGAACCCAAACACTGCAAACCCGGAAGTAAATGTTCTGGTTTGTGAATCTTTTTCAGAAGCCGAACATCCTCCATTTTGATTGTTATGCTTCCAATTTGAGTGCCACACTTCCATTTTGACTGTTACGCTGGTGTCTGTTTTTGCTATTTATTTTGCGGCTCTGTTTTGTTTTGTTTTTGTGACTGTGTGGAACCCAGTTCAGCTACTGATTGATTGATTGTGTGACTGCAGTACATTGTTTATTGCTTTCATTTTATGGATCAATGGTCTCATTAGATAGTAAAATTCATGTTAAATTGCTGTTTTAGGGGTTGTTTTTAAAAGTTTCTGGAATGGATTAATCCATTTTGCATTAGTTTCTATGGGAAAACAATCCCTCTGGAATGGACTTCCGGAACGGATTAAGTTTGAGAACCAAGGTAGCACTGTATCGGTATCAACAAGCAGGCAGTCATGTAAGAATAAGCCCTGCAGCTAAGTTGGTGCTAAACGTCTTGCTCTGCTTTCCTTTGGACCACATCAGCAAGGCTGAGAGGGGGTCTTGTCATCTGGGCAGGGTCATTATCCACCCTGCCCAGGTTTGCACCCCAAGGAGGTCATTTCAGTGCTGCGAAGGTAGAGGCACACTCCATTGTCTCGCAAGACAGACAGATGCCAACCACTAAAATTTAATAGATACAGAATCTCTTTCCTTGCTTTGTAGAGCAATTGCTTGTCCGTATCAGATTTGTATGGTTCCACAGAGCAGAACCAGTAAAACTTAATAGGTACAGAATCTCTTTCCTTGCTGCATATAGCAATTGCTTGTCCGTATCAGATTTGTATGGTTCCACAGAGCAGAACCAGTAAAATTTAATAGGTACAGAATCTCTTTCCTTGCCGCATATAGCAATTGCTTGTCCGTATCAGATTTGTATGGTTCCACAGAGCAGAAAAGAGGAGGTGTACCTCACAGTGGAACATACCCGTGTCTGGATATTCCCATAGGCAGTGGCGTAGCGTGGGTTGTCAGCACCCAGGGCAAGGCAAGTAATTCGCGCCCCTGCCAGGTAGGGGGAGAGAGCTGTGAGTGCGAGCGCGCCCCCCCAGATGTTGCGCCCGGTGCGGCCGGCCCTCCCTGCACCCCCCCACGCTACACCACTGCCCATAGGCCCTCCCTGCCACACACAAAGAAGAGAGATGTCTGACAACTGACCCCCTTGAGATATCCAGTGCCTAGCTCCCCAATTGCAAGGTAGTGGCAGAGGTTGCTTCTTCTCAGATGTCCCCCCACCCCACCCCTGCAGTGTGGTCCCCCAAAGAAGACATTTCCCAGACCTGACACCAGCAGGGAATGACCTTAGGAACCTGGCATTAATATGCAATTTTGTGCTGACTTCCGGTTGGTCTCCCGGTATGGCAGCCGGGAGCTGTTTCGGCTGAAAGAGCCCCAGTGCTTTGAAGAAGGGCGAGACCACGAGAGCATCATGGTTCTCCCCAAAAAAACCTCTCAGAGGGCCCATGGCTGCCCGGGCAGATTAGCATGGCAGATTCTGTGGACAAAATAAACTGTCAACAAAATAAACAACTACCCGACTTTTAGAAGACATCTGAAGGCAGCCTTGTTAGGGAAGTTTTTAATGTTTGATGTTGTCAGGGGTTCAGGAGCAGAGGCAAGGGCAAGGGAGGAAACGGAGAGCGAGGGGGAGGAGGCAGAAGAAAAGATGAGTGATGACGACGACCCGAGATCTCCGAGTCTTTCCAGTGAATCAGAAGATTCACAGAAAGGAGCACCAGTGGCCAGGGCAAGGGGGGAGCCTAGGGGGACACCCCAGGAGGATAGAGCCAGAGGGGACTCAGAGGGGAGCAGTTGGAAATCGGGACCAGCGTCACCGCCAGAGAGCAGGGAAGAGGAAGGGCGCCAGGGATCGAGCGCTGGCAGCTCACAACAGGGGGGAGGGCACGAGTCAGGAGTGGCCACGCCTCCATCGGGGAGCGAAGAAACGGTCAGACGGAAGGTGGAAGGTTGGGCGCGCGAGCCAAGTTCAAATGCACAGGAAGGTGGCGCAGTAGGCAGCCCGGAAAGGGAGCCAGGTCCTAAAGCCCGCCGAAAGGAGGGAGAAGAGTCAGGGGGGTCAGCGTCAGCGTCAGAGGAATCCCGGAAGGAAGAGACCCCGGGGGGCAGAGGGACCCAGAGAAGAACAGTCAGGCGGAAAAGGTGGAGCAAGGCTAGGATATTAAGTTGGTGTACAAGGGGCGGAGACTCAGATGGAGCTTCGCCGATCTAACCATGAGACGTAGAGTTGCACGCAGCAGCTTGAGAATGGAAACTGTAACTCAATAAAGACTTTTATTTAATGATCGCTGGCTAGCGTGATCCTCTGTGAGCTAGGATCTGGAAGCAGCTCTGACAGTAAGCTCCATCTCTAGATTGTGGGCATCTACGTCCTCGCGGAGAGGAGAGAAAGCGGGTGCCTACTAGCGAGCTCACGAACGGCAGACAACATGACGGCCGAACAGCAGATAGTGGAACTCAGAGAAGCAGTGACACGACTGAATGCCGAGGCTCTTGCATCCAGGAAGAGAGAGGAGGACGCAGCTGCCGCCTACAGGGATCTCCAGGTCAGGTTGGAAGTGCTTACGAAGCAAGGGCAACTGACACCCAAACCGGAGGGGATTGGGTTGGGGAGACGAACAGGCGGTCTGGTCTCTCACTTCGATGGGAATTTGCAACAGTACCCCAACTTTAGAGCAGATGTAATGTGTGCACTGCAACTGCTGAACAAAGACTTTAGAGATGAGCAAGAGAAGGTGGGATTCATCATGTCCCATTTGCATGGAGATGCTAAAGCATGGCTGCGCAATTTGTGGAGAGATAAGGATCCGGCGCTCCAAAATGCGGATGCCTTTATTAAAGCGATGGATGGGTGCTTTTTATCAAGCATTGACGTGGATCTTGCTCGGCAGGAGATACATGGACTGAAGCAAGGGAGGGCCAGCGTAAGGCAGTACCATGCCCGCTTTTTCGCTTTGGTCAGTGCCCTGGAATGGGACAGAGATTCGGCTCCTGTAAGAGACCTGTTTTGGGAGGGATTGCACGGCTCGGTTAAAGATGAAATTGCGAGGGGGGAGAGACCCCGGACCACGCAGGAGATCGTTCAGAGGGCGCTGGCGGTGGGGGTGCGGCTGGAAGGACGTCCGTGGAGCAGGGACGAAGGGCGTGGAGGGCGCGAACCAGCCAGGGGCTCCTCCTTCCTTCCCAGAGAAGCAGCGCGTGCGCAATCCACGCCTCCGCCAGGAGGAGGAGCGGAACCTATGGAGGTTGGAGGTGCAAGGGCTCAGTCAGCAGCCAGAGCCCTAGCACCGGCAGCAGTGAAAGCGAAGCCTCCTAGAGGGAACAGGAAGTGTTACATCTGCGATGATCCACAGCATATGGCGAAAGAGTGTCCCCAGAGGCTCCACAAGCACACTGCAGCCTCAGCAATGGTAACTGCAGCAACGCAGCAAGGACAACCACAGCAGGGAAACGAAGGAGTCTGGTTGGAAGAAGAGGCACTGGGGCCCAGCCAGACATGTCAGTGAAGCAGTCCCCAGAGATTTTACAGCCCATGGACCCCCTCCCGCCCAAACCGGTAGTGAAGCTCACCGCGTCGCTCCAGCTGCCCAATGGAATCACCATGGACGTGCCAATCACCATTGACTCCGGAAGCAATGCGGACTTTATAGGGCAGGACTTTGTCGACCGGCACGCTATACAGTTGCTGCCTGCCACGCTGCCCCTGCAGGTTGTCACGGTGGATGGCAGGGAGCTGCTAGGGGGGCAAGTGGTGAAGCAGACGCCACCAATGGTGATGCGACTTGGGAATCACAGGGAAATCATCAGCTTCAATGTCACTCACCTATCGGACACGCCCATTGTATTGGGCATGAGTTGGCTGGACAAGCACAGCCCGACGCTGGCTTGGTACCAGAGGCAGCTGACCTTCGGCTCTTCCTTTTGCGCTGAACACTGCATCGTGCCCAGGCAGGAAGGAGGGGAAGAGGAGTCACAGCTGCAGCTAGGCACGCTGCAAGCGGTTCCCCACAAGTACGCAGAATTTTTGGAGGTTTTCTGCGAGAAAGAGGCAGACAGGCTACCCCCCCACAGACCATATGACTGCAAAATTGACCTGCTGCCGGGGGCGGCGCTGCCCAAAGGGAAGCTGTATTCCATGTCTGAGGACGAACTGCAGGAACTCAAAGAGTTCATAGATCATAATTTGGAGCGCGGTTTCATCCGAGAGTCCAAGGCAGCGGGGGGCAGTCCGGTATTCTTTGTTAAGAAGCGGGACACGCCCCAAAAAAGACTTGTAGTGGACTTTCGCATCTTGAACAGTGTGACCAAGCCATCGGACTTCCCCATGCCCCGAATCGACGACCTCCTCGCAAAGGTACGGAAGGGCAGAGTGTTCACCAAGTTGGACCTGCGAGGGGCATACAACCTCATTCGCATGCGGGAGGGAGATGAGTGGAAGACAGCCATGTTCACGCCCCTGGGCACCTACGAATATAGAGTTATGCCTTTTGGATTGCAAAATGGCTCCCACGTTTTTCAAGCTTTCATGCATCACGTGTTGGCGGGGCTCCTCTACAAGACGTGCGTCTGTTTCTTGGATGACATCCTGATCTTTTCGGAATCGCAGCAGGAGCATGACAGACACGTCAAGGAAGTGCTGAGCAGGCTACAGCAACATAGGCTTTACGCCAAGCTGGAGAAGTGCCAATTCGACGTGACGGAGGTGGATTTCCTGGGCTACAAGTTGTCTGATAAAGGGCTCGCCATGGACAGCGCCAAGGTCCGAGCAGTGTTGGATTGGAAAAGCCCACGCAACCGGAAGGAGGTCCAACGGTTTGTCGGCTTCGCGAACTTCTATCGCAAGTTTATCAAAGGCTTTGCGATGCAGACAGCGGCCATCACGGACACGCTCAGCTCCAAGAAAAAGAAGTTCATCTGGACAGAGCAGGCGGAGCAGTCCTTTCAGGCACTCAAGCGTCTCTTCGCGTCGGAAGAGCAGCTGCTTCATGTCAACCCCAGCAGGCCGATGAGGGTGGAGACAGACGCTTCGGACAGAGCCGTGGGAGCAGTCCTGCTGCAGAAAGACCCGCAGGGGGTTTGGAGGCCGGGAGCGTTTTACTCAAGGAAGCTCAGCAAGTCCGAACAGAACTACACCATCTGGGACAGGGAGTTGCTGGCCATTCATGCAGCGTTCAAAGCGTGGAGGCACTTCCTGATCGGCGCCAAGCACACGGTGCAGGTCTGCACGGACCACAAGAATCTAGAGCACTGGCGCACGGCACAGTTCCTGAACCAGAGGCAGATACGTTGGGCTGAGTTCTTTGCGAATTTCGACTTCCGAATAGAGTATGTCCCGGGGGACACCAACATCATGGCGGATGCTCTCTCCCGTAAGCCACAGTATCTGGAGGAGGCAACGCCAGCGGCCGCCATGCACATCTTCGCACCGACAGTGTGGGCGTGCGCGGCGGCAACAGTTGACCTGGATGCGGTGCGACGAGCGTTGCAGGATGACTCCTTCGCGCAAGCAAAGATGGCAGAGGTGCACAGGGGCACGGCAGCGACCGACGAGTTCCAGCTGCGAGATGGTTTGCTCATCCGTAAAGGGGCCATCTACGTGCCGGGAGACGAACTTCGCGCCAAGGTACTGCAGCAGCTGCACGACGCGCCCACTGCCGGGCGTTTTGGCAAGGAGAAGACGGTGGAATTAGTAGCCAGAGACTTCTGGTGGCCCGGAATGAGAGGGGAAGTCGCGGACTACGTGGCGAGGTGTGACACCTGCCAGAGGTCCAAACCAGTGCACAGACCGCCGGCTGGACTGCTGGAACCGCTGCAAACTCCGTTCGAGCCATGGGAGAGAGTGGCCCTGGACTTTGTCACGGATCTGCCCAGCTCGAGGGGCAAGACGGCTGTGTTGGTGGTGGTGGATTTGTTCTCCAAGATGGCACATTTCATTCCGTGTGCGAAGGTGGCCACGGCGGAACAAACCGCCAAACTGTTCATAGACCACGTGTTCAAGGTTCACGGTCTGCCGCGGTCTATTCTGTCCGACCGAGGGCGACAGTTCATCTCAAACTTCTGGCAGAGGCTGATGGGCTTCCTGAACGTCAAGATCAACCTGGCGTCGGCTAGACACCCGCAGACCAACGGGCAAGCGGAGCGGGTCAATGCCATCATGCAGCAGTACCTGAGATGTTATGCGAATCAACAGCCTGCGACGTGGGTGGATTACCTGCCTCTCGCCGAGTTCGCCTACAACAACACGAAGCACGTGTCCACGGGGGTCACGCCGTTCTTCGCCAACAACGGGAGGCACCCTAGAACCTTCCCGGGACTGGAAAGAATGGGGGAGGGGGAGCCGCAGACAGCAGATGCGTTCGCGTCGGAGTTGCAGGAGGTCCACGATCAGCTGCGGCGGCACCTGGAGCTGGCTAAACACGCATACAAGGTACAAGCGGACAAACACAGAAGGGTTGGCGAAGAGATCCATGTGGGAGACTGGGTCTGGTTAGCAGCCCACGCAGTGCCGGCCAGGTCGTTGGCGAAGAAGAAACTAGGGCATAAACAACTGGGGCCCTACCAAGTCGAAGAACAGGTCAACCCGGTGGCTTTCAGGCTGGCTCTTCCGGAGGGTTCCAGAATGCATCCGGTGTTCCACAGATCGGTGCTCACTCCCTACAAGGCACCTCACAGGTTTCAGGAACCAGGAACGGCACCGGGTCCGCTCCGAGAGAGAACCGGGCAAGGGGGAGTGGCACAGGAGGAGCGCATCAACGAAGTCACGGAGATTTTGGACTCCAGATGGGGGGAAGAGGGGGTAGAATACCTTCTCGCCAAGGAGGGCACCCCGGCCAGTGCCAACAGCTGGGTGCCGGGCTACGCTTTAGACGAACCTCTGCTCAAAGAAGAGTTTCATGCCCTCTTCCCACATAGGCCAATGCCAGCAGACTTTTTCGACGACTGGCTTTTCACGCCCACGCTTTCAGCCAGCACGTTCCGGGGGTTCGACTCGGACGAGGAACCGACACGAGACGCCCGTTCCCCAGAGGGGTCACCCTCGGGATCTGCTTCAGAACCCTCGTATTGGTGGGATGATCGACCAGAGGAGGAAGGTTGGGCGCGCGAGCCAAGTTCAAATGCACAGGAAGGTGGCGCAGTAGGCAGCCCGGAAAGGGAGCCAGGTCCTAAAGCCCGCCGAAAGGAGGGAGAAGAGTCAGGGGGGTCAGCGTCAGCGTCAGAGGAATCCCGGAAGGAAGAGACCCCGGGGGGCAGAGGGACCCAGAGAAGAACAGTCAGGCGGAAAAGGTGGAGCAAGGCTAGGATATTAAGTTGGTGTACAAGGGGCGGAGACTCAGATGGAGCTTCGCCGATCTAACCATGAGACGTAGAGTTGCACGCAGCAGCTTGAGAATGGAAACTGTAACTCAATAAAGACTTTTATTTAATGATCGCTGGCTAGCGTGATCCTCTGTGAGCTAGGATCTGGAAGCAGCTCTGACAGATGTATTTATTGTCAGTATTTTCACTGCCAACTATTGCAAAGAGTCACATGATCCAATGTTTACATTTCTTACCACTGTATGTATATGGGTGGAAGTCAAATCGACAACTTTTGCTCTTTGTTCTCTCTCCAGACAGAGAGGATGTGTGAGAAGACGCTCTCACAGCACGCCATTATTCTTTCGGTTTGTTTGTTTTCTTTGCTGTAAGTAAAATACTTAATGCTACATTTCCTGCACAATCTTGTTTTTGCTGACTCTGCTCATGTGTGCACATATCTTTCGGATGTGTGTCGCTGCTGTGTATGGTACTCAGAGAACAAGGAGAGCGTCCTGTGATCTGTTATCGGTTATGGGTCCAGAATTGTGTGATTTATGGTGACATGATGGAAAGTGGGTCAAGTCCAGCTGCTAATGAGGCATGTCTGTCTGTTTTGCTGCTAGTTTGCTGATTAGCCTGAAAGAGAAGTGCTTTGCCAGTCATAAATATCTGCTGTTGTGGGCTGCATTTGCTGGCTGAAGAGAATGGTAGAAATGGCCGCAACCCAGGGTGGAAACACGGCTTTCACATTTCCTTGCCTAGATGCGACGAACTACGCCACATGGAGCTTTCGAATGGAGAGTCTGCTGCTGCATGAGAGGCTATGGCATGTCGTGTCGGAGGATGCCCCAGCCCCACTCATGAATGCGTGGACTGCCGCAGATTGGAGGGCTAGAGGCACGATTGCATTGAGAGTCTCTGACGCCCAATTAATCAATCTGCAAGGTAAGCAAACTGCAAGGCAGATGTAGGATGCTCTTAGAGATATCCATCTGAGAACAGCTGCTGGCTCTTCTATCATATATTTTAAGAAGCTTTGACAAATGCAGCTTCAACCTGGTTGTGATCTGGAATCACATCTGACGTAGCTAAAATTCCTTAGGGAGAAACTTAAGAAGAGGGGAGTGACGCTTGCTGAATATATTTTCTGTTTCATGATTATCAACAGTTTGGATGCAAGCTTTGATTCATTTGCTGCTCAGCTGTCCCCACAGCACAGTTAACTGTTGATCATGTAGGGGGGGGGGTTGCTTAATGAGATGGATCAGAGAGTAGCCATCAATCATAGCTAGGAGAGGGCTACTAGCAACATTCCCAAACCATCTGCACAGAGTCCAGAGGGGGGCACAGCTTTTAAAGCACAGTGATGCTTCAACTGCGGAGAAGTGGGACATCTACAGAAGTTTTATAAAAAGTGCACTAAATCTAAACATGACTCCAGAGGATGAGGTGGGGGGAAGACCCGGGGACCTGCCCAACCCAAAGCTTTGATCACACACTGTTCCAGTCAACGTTCGCGGTTGTCTTTTGTCATTGACTCAGGCGCCACCCAACACCTTTGCAAAGACAGAAGCCTGTTCATCGAGCTTGAGATGCAGGAGGGAAAGATTCATCAAACTGATAGAGGGCTGTTGCAGAGCAAGGGAGAAGGGACTGTTTCTTAAAAGCCTCAACACAACAATCAAGAATGTACTATATGTCCCACACCTGGCACATAATCTGCTGAGCATATCGCAGCTCACTTCACAAGATTTCTGAGTGTGCTTCACTAAGACCAAGTGTGAAATTATCAAGGGCAATGAGATCATTTTTAATGGCAAATTTGAAAAGGGTTTATTTATGTTGCCTTATTATACCAGTGCTGTAACTGATGTTCATTCTAATGCTGTAAATGATGAGCAATGTTGCAATATGACTGTGGGTAAAAATGTGAAATTGCATGATAATTGTGTACATGACTACCATCGCAAGCTAGGTCATTTGCATTTTCAGGCCGTTGCTAAAATGCCGGATTTGGTTGAGGGCATGTCCTTGAAGAATTGCAAGTACCACATGAAATGCATTTCTTGTGCTGAAAACATGGTCAAAATGGCTCCCAAGGGAAGAATGTCCAGGTGGGAGGCTTCATCGCCTTATCAGTTCTTTCATGCCAACCTTGTGGGACCTCTAGCTCCCTCTAGAGGTAATTCACAGTATTTTTTGGTCTTAATTGACCAATTTTCCAGGTATGTTTATGTCTACATGCTGGAACATAAAAGTGGTGCTTTTTCTAGGTTTAAAAATTTCTGTGCATGGTTGAAAAATGTTCATGATACCCAGGTGAAATGTTTGTTCACAGATAAAGGTGGAGAGCTTTGCTCAGCTGAATTTGAGCAATATCTGGCTGAACTTGGCATTGAGCATCAAGTTGCTTGTCCCAGGTCCCCATGGCAAAATGGTCTCTGTGAGAGAGTAAATCAAACACCCCAACAGGGGATGAAGACTTTGCTTCATGATACCAACTTGCCAGACCCTTTTTGGGAAGAAGCTTTAAACCGTTTTGTTTATTGCTACAATCGCAGGTTCTCATCAGACATAGGCTGCACTCCTTATGAAAAGTTGTTCCAGAAAAAGCCTTTCATCAAACACCTCAGAATTTTTTGTTCAGATGTCTGGGTTCATACACCTCAGGACAACAAGTTGAGCAAACGAGGTTTGCATGGTATATTTCTTGGTTATGAGAAAGGTGCTTATTGTGTGTTAATGTCTGATACCAAAACAATAAGGTTGACTAGGAGTATTGAATGCAATGCAAAATGGGACACTGTAGGGATTTTTCAGTGTCACCCTGCTTCTGATGATACAGGTCATGCATCTGATGTTGATGGTGAAGGTTATGGTGATGATGGTGCTGCTGCAGAGTCTGGTAGTGATACAGACACAGCCGATTACAAAAGCACCAAAACATCTCTCAGATCATCTGATGAGTCTGATACTGAATCAGGGGTACCCCTTTTCACTACAGGATAGTTTTCTCTAAAGAAGGAAAGACCTGATCTTGAGGATTTACGTATCATACACAGGAGTGAAAGAGCCACTAAAGCTAAACCTCCTAAAAGGTATGCTGATGAGTATGCTAACACGGCTGGCTATTGCTAGCTTGGAAAATTTCCAAGAGGTTCAAGGTTTGTCCTCAGAGGATGCTGAGCCTTGGCTTAATGCCATGAAGGCTGAACTTGTTTCCTTCAAGAAGAACAATACTTGGGAATTGGTTCCAATGCAACCTTCCATGAAGTTAATTGATAGTCGTTGGGTCTTTAAGGTCAAGACTGACCAACATGGAAAGGTAATTCAGCACAAGGCGAGACTAGTTGCTCATGGTTTTTCACAGATTCCATATCAAGATTACCACAGGACCTATTCACCAACTGTGAATTTTGAAAGCATAAGGTTAATGCTTAAAATGGCTGCTGAAGAGAAATTGAACGTTTCTCATCATGATGTCAACACAGCTTTTTTGTACGGTGAATTGGCTGAAAATATTTACATGCTACCGCCTGATGGTATACAAGTAAAACAGGGAATGGTGTGTAGTCTCAAGAAATCCCTGTATGGACTCAAACAGAGCGCCCGTTATTGCCACTTGAAATTGACAGAAGTATCATTTTCTTTGGGTTTTCATCAAGGCAAAGCTGACCCACGTGTATTTGTCAAAGAGGGTAATCAACACAAGCTGTATTGTATCTGTTTTGTTGATGATGTCCTATTCCTATGGAAGGATGAAGCCATGTACTAAACCACCTTAGCTAAATTACAGGAGCGCTTTGACAAGAAAGATCTTGGTGAGGTAACCAATTATCTCTCCCTCGAGATAGAAAGAAACCAGGAAGGTGATATTCTGATATATACCAGACAAAGAAAATCAATGATGTAATAAGTAAGCTGAATTTGGTCGATGCTAATGCTGTTGATACACCTATGGTTACAGGTTTTCAGCTTGATAATGCTGAAGATACCTTTTGTGATGGTACTTTGTTCTGAAGTGTTTTAGGCAAACTGAGTTTCATTGCCAGATGCACAAGACCAGACATTGCAGTCAGGGTGAATCTGTTAAGCAGACATGCTACCAAGCCCACTGTTAAAGATTGGAATAATAATAATAATAATAATAATAATAATAATAATAATAATAATTTATTATTTGTACCCCACCCATCTGGCTGGGTTTCCCCAGCCACTCTGGGCGGCTTCCATAGAAACCAAAAATACACTAAAATATCACAGATTAAAAACTTCCCTGAACAGGGCTGCCTTAAGATGTCTTCTGAATGTCAGGTAGTTGTTTATCGCTTTGACATCTGATGGGAGGGCGTTCCACAGGGTGGGCGCCACTACCGAGAAGGTCCTCTGCCTGGTTCCCTGTAGCTTTGCTTCTCGCAATGAGGGAACTGCCAGAAGGCCCTCAGCGCTGGACCTCAGTGTCTGGGCAGAACGATGGGGGTGGAGACGCTCCTTCAGGCATACTGGGCCGTGGCCGTTTAGGGCTTTAAAGGTCAACACCAGCATTTTGAATTGTGCTCGGAAACGTACTGGGAGCCAATGTAGGTCTTGGCGGCCGCCCCCAGTCACCAGTCTAGCTGCCGCATTCGGGATTAGTTGTAGTTTCCGAGTCACCTTCAACGGTAGCCCCATGTAGAGCGCATTGCAGTAGTCCAAGCGGGAGATAACTAGAGCATGCACCACTCTGGCGAGACAGTCCGTGGGCAGGTAGGGTCTCAGCCTGCGTACCAGGTGGAGTTGGTAGACAGCTGCCCTGGATACAGAATTGACCTGCGCCTCCATGGACAGCTGTGAGTCCAAAATGACTCCCAGGCTGCGCACCTGGTCCTTCAGGGGCACAGTTACCCTATTCAGGACCAGGGAGTCCTCCACACCAGCCCGCCCCCTGTCCCCCAAAAACAGTACTTCTGTCTTGTCAGGATTCAACTTCAATCCATTAGCCGCCATCCATCCTCCAACCGCCTCCAGGCACTCACACAGGACCTTCACCGCCTTCACTGGTTCTGATTTGAAAGAGAGGTAGAGCTGGGTATCATCTGCATATTGATGGACACCCAGTCCAAACCCCCTGATGATCTCTCCCAGCAGCTTCATATAGATGTTAAAAAGCATGGGGGAGAGGACGGAACCCTGAGGCACCCCACAAGTGAGGGCCCAGGGGTCTGAACACTCATCCCCCACCACCACTTTCTGAACACGGCCCAGGAGGAAGGAGCGAAACCACTGTATAACAGTGCCCCCAGCTCCCAGCCCCTCTAGACGGTCCAGAAGGATGTTATGGTCGATTGTATCAAAGGCCGCTGAGAGATCCAGCAGAACCAGGAAACAACTCTCACCTTTGTCCCTAGCTCGCCGGAGATCAACCAGCGCGACCAAGGCAGTTTCAGTCCCATGGTGAGGCCTGAATCCCGATTGGAAGGGATCCAAATGGTCCGCATCCTCCAGGCATGCCTGGAGTTGTTCAGCAACCACGCGCTCAATCACCTTGCCCAAGAATGGAAGATTTGAGCCTGGGCGATAGTTGGCCATACTGGCCGGGTCTAAAGATGTTTTTTTAAGAAGCGGTTTAATAACCACCTCTTTCAGCGGATCTGGGAATGTTCCCTCACAGAGGGAAGCATTCACCACCACGCAGAGCCCATCGCCCAGCCCTTCCCGGCTTGCTTTTATTAGCCAGGATGGGCAAGGATCAAGGAGACAGGTGGTTGGTTTCACGCGTCCAAGCAGCCTGTCCACATCCTCGGGGGTAACGGATTGAAATTGATTCCATACAACCTGACCAGACACAGCTCTAGCACTCTCCCGCCCCAGCCCTGCTCCCACGGTGGTGTCTAGCTCCTTCCGAATATGAGTGATTTTATCTGCAAAAAACTTTGCAAAATCGTTGCAGGAGATTTTGGGGTCTTTACAAGGCCCCGGTGGTAAAGGTGGTTCCATTAAATTGTGAACCACCTGAAAGAGTCTCCTGCTACTATTTTCTGCAGATGCAATAGAGGCGGTGAAGAAAGTCTTCTTCGCCGTCGCTATCGCCACTTGGTAGGCTCGACGTTGAGCTCTAACCTGTGTCCGGTCAGATTCGGAGTGAGTTTTCTGCCACCGACGCTCTAGCCGTCTCAGTGATTGTTTCATCGCCCTCAGCTCTGAAGAAAACCACGGGGCTGTCCGGGCTCCATGCAATCGAAGAGGGCACTTCGGAGCCAGACAGTCGATAGCCCTGGTTAACTCCGCATTCCAGCGGGCCACCACGGAATCAGCTGAAAGGCCATCAACATGGGATAAAGCATCCCCTACCACTCTCTGGAAACCATTTGGATCCATTAAGTGGCAGGGGCGGACCATCCGAATTGGTCCCACCTCCCTGCAGAGGGGAAGGGTCGTGGAGAAGTCCAGTTGCACCAGGAAGTGATCTGACCATGGCACTTCTTTTGTTTCACTTTTACTTAGTGTCAGATCACCCACGTCACTAGAGGTCAACACCAGGTCTAAGGCATGTCCATGACTATGAGTTGGGCCAAACTTATTCAGGGACAGCCCCATGGAGGCCATGCTTTCCATGAAGTCCCGAGCAGCTCCTTGTAAGGTCGTGTCGGCATGGATGTTAAAATCCCCTAGGACAACCAAACTAGGTGTCCCCAGGAGAAAATCCACCACAACCTGAAGCAGCTCGGACAGGGAATCCTGGGTGCAGCGGGGAGGTCGGTACACCAAAAGGAATCCTGTACTGCCCCTATTGCCCAACTTCCAGAACATGCACTCAGAAAACTGGATCTTCCCAGTAGGACGCCTGGTGCAAGCTAGTGACTTCCTAAAAATCACTGCAACCCCCCCTCCCCGCCCACATGACCTGGGTTGCTGTGCATAAGAGAAACCTGGTGGGCAAGCAGCGGCAAGGACAGGCCCATCTGCTTCCTCCAACCAGGTCTCTGTCACACGTGCCAGGTCAAATCCTCCATCCACAATCAGGTCGTGGGTGGCAGTGGTTTTATTCATCATTGACCTGGCATTACACAGCAACACCTTCAGGTTATGTGGGTTTCCCCTGTTGATTCCAGTATCCATCCGGTCAAGGCCAGACCCGGAGGCAGGGATAGTCTTCAAACAACGACTAAACCTGCCTCCTCGGTAATGACATGGTCTGGTCTTAGCGTAACTCCGCCTCCTGCCCATGATCACTGAGATCGGATGTCCCAGTGCTTCTGCCCCTGTGGAACTTGTCCCAGCCATCATGTTGGCTGGGGCCCCACTCCCAGGCAGCCCTGATCCCGCCTCTTAAAAACAAAACACAAACTATACAGAACCAATAAAACAACAACAACAACAAAAGGAACAGAATAATTATACTAAAATTAATCCCCAACCAAATATCCATCCCACCCACCCACCCCCAACAAAGGAAAAAAGGAAAAAAAAGAAATAAAAATTTAAATTGCCACCGATTGCTTGAGGACATTTTGAAGCACATTAACCACCTGGAACAGGGAAGCAATGGCAGAACAGTTCCCACACTTCCCCAAAAGTTTGTTCCAAATAAGGGCCTGGGCCACGCCCCCTGGGCCAGTTGGAAAAGGCCCTGGAAGGGAGCAGGCCCTGCAGTCCTCACCCAGCCGATGGAAGGCGTTAAAACACATTGCTCACTACCTGAAAGGTACTATATGCATTACAGACTGAGATTTACTAATCAGAAGTCTGGAGGACTTGAAATATATGCTGATGCAAGTTTTGGAAGTGACCGCATAGATGGTAAAAGCACTTCTGGTGTGTGCTATATATACAACTGTTTATTTGACTGGTCATGCAAGAAGCAAACAACTGTAAGTTTAAATTCCTGTGAAGCTGAACTTAAAGCTCTGATGTATTCACTCGTGGATGTTGAGTGGTTGTTACAATCATGTAAAGACGAGATTGAATGTGTCTTGTTCTATACAGGTTTATCAGGATAACAAATCTTGCTTGGCTTTGCTAAATTCTGAAGGTTGCAAGCAAAGAAACTTGCAAATCAAGTTATTTCATGCAAGAGACTGTATCAAGAGAGGATTGATAAATGTATCCTATATGCCAGGAAAAGAAATTCCTGCTGATCTCTTTTCAAAGGTTGTTAACAAGGAACAACTAAATGTGTTTGTACATATGTTGCAATTGTGCTAAATGCAATAGTTGCATGAAATAAGGGGAAGATGTCAGTATTTTCACTGCCAACTATTGCAAAGGGTCACATGATCCAATGTTTCAATTTCTTACCACTGTGTGTATGTGGGCGGAAGTCAAGACGACTTGTTTTTGATGACTCTGCTAATGTGTGCACATATCTTTCGGATGTGTGTCGCTGCTATGTACGGAACTCCGAGAAAAAAGGGGAGCATCCAGTGATCTGTTATTTATCGTGTTTTTAATATTCTATTGGGAGCCACCCAGAGTGGCTGGGGGAACCCAGCCAGATGGGCGGGGTATGTATGTATGTATATGTGGGACGCGTGTGGCGCTGTGGGTTAAACCACAGAACCTAGGACTTGCCGATCAGAAGGTCAATGGTTTGAATCCCCGCGACGGGGTGAGCTCCCGTTGCTCGGTCCCTGCTCCTGCCAACCTAGCAGTTCGAAAGCACGTTAAAGTGGTACCGCTCCGGCGGAAAGGTAAACGGCGTTTCCGTGCGCTGCTCTGGTTCGCCAGAAGCGGCTTAGTCATGCTGGCCACATGACCCGGAAGCTGTACACCGGCTCCCTCAGCCGATAAAGCGAGATGAGCGCCGCAACCCCAGAGTCGTCCGTGACTGGACCTAATGGTCAGGGGTCCCTTTACCTTTTGTATGTATGTATGTATGTATGTATGTATGTATGTATGTATGTATAAATAAATAGATTTATTATTACTACCCACCTATACTCAGGTTAAGTGCATGGGGTGTTAGGGGAGGTTAGCACATCTGGTGGGTGACACATCATGCTCCTTCTGGGGTAGCTTGTCCACCTTTGGTCCCCATCCTGCGCTCAGCTCCCACCTGTGGCTCCTAGAAACTGTCAGTATCTGACAGCGGCCACACCTGGGGAACAGCTTCCACTGGCAGGCTAAACCAGGTGAGGGTAGCCAATGGGCCTCAACCCACATTTTCCAGGGTTAAACCAGTTTTCAATCTGTAGTATGGATGTTCCCTGGAGGTGTCCGACTCGGAGCCTATTGCGTTAAGCTCAAACCAAAATAAGACGTTAGTGGTGCATTGCCGGCCTGCCCTTGCCATAGTACTTTAGGACAGTAACACAGAGGTTTTGCTGGGACAGAGTTCAACGGGTCTCTCCAAACATCCTTCTTATCGCACATCAGTGATGAATTGTGCACATGATGTTATCAGGGTGGTCACACTCCAATCCACTATCAATGCTGTTTGTGTCTGCAAAAGTTTTGGGGTGGAATCACAGTTGGGACTCAGCTACATTAGTAAAAAACAACAACACAGCGATTTGAATGTGCTATAAACACGCAACACCAGGTGGCCCCAGAGAGCAGGAAAATCTAAAACATTATTTTTCTTTTGCTATAATGATCCAATTCCTGACTTACCTATAGCGGGTCCCCGGTCCCCTCCGGTGTCTAGATCCACCCTTGCATTTCCAATCAGGGCATATCCTGCCACTACCTGTGGAAATCCCATAACTTTTTCATCCACAAATACTCCTGTTTACTTTTTTACTGTGCTTTTGTTACGCTGCAGCCCCTCCCACCAGCAACAATGTGTCCCGATAGAACCATAGCTCAGTTGTTAGAGCATGAGACTCTTAATCTCACGGTCATGGGTCCGAGCCCCACCGCAGGAGGTTGTTGAACTAGATCAGGGGTAGGCAAGCTAAGGCCCTTGGGCTGGATGCAGCCCAATCGCCTTCTCAATCCGGCCTGTGGACAGTCCGGGAATCAGCATATTTTTACATGAGTAGAATGTGTGCTTTTATGTAAAATGCATCTCTGGGTTATTTGTGGGGCATAGGAATTCGTTCACCCCCCCCCCCAATATAGTCCGGCCCACCACATGGTCTGAGGACTGGCCCATGACTGAAAAAGGTTGCCAACCCCTGAACTAGATGAACCATGTGGTCCCTTACAACTCTACAATTCCATGATTCTATTATTCTAACCAACTAAAGCAGGCTAAATCCACTACCACCATGTATTTGAAAATATCAAGCGTTTCCCTGCATATATGACTCAGGACAAAACATGCAACACAATGCAATAAAAGACTTTTATTATTTGCTGTGTATTTACATTTTCGTCTCCCAATTTTTATTTCTTCTTTATGCTATTTAGGGGATTCTTCTTTGTCTGAGGGTATTCTGAAATATAAGTTGGAGAACCGATGTTCTGGGGGCTGCCTCCCCGTGGACTTCAGTAAAACTGCAGCTTCCCCTGTTGCTGCCTGTTTGCATTCGCCATGTGCATCAGCTTGAGGAGGAGATCCCCTGCCGAGCTGTCCAGCACAGTCAGGTTTCTTTCAGAGAGCATTCGACTCCTGTCGCTGTTTTCATCCACGCACGCTGCATCTGTGGTGCAGCTCTCTGTGGAAGAAAGGAGTAAAACAAATATATGAATTTTTCTGTGCTTTAATCTTCTGGCAACTTTTTTGGGCTGGTCACAAAGTCTCCCCTGGTATTCTTGCAGTGAAGCTGGTAAACTGTGGCCTAGAGGATGTGAACTGTTAGGTGGATTTGTAGCTGTTTGACTAACTGAGGCCCAAAAGGACTCCCCTATGGTTCCTTGCAATCCTGGGAGAAAAGGACAAGTGGGGTGTCATCAAATTTGCAGATGACACCAAACTGGGAGGGGTAGCTAAAACCTCAGAGAATCAGGACTGAAGATGAGCTTCACAGATTGGAGAACTGGGCCCAAACTTTTTTAAAAAATGAATTTCCATAGGGACAAATGTAAGGTTTGACATGTAGGCAGGAATAACCAGATGCACAAATATAGGATGGGTGACACCCGGCTTGACTGCAGAACATGTGAAAAGGATCTTGGGGTCTTCGTAGAGACCACAAGCTTAACATGAGAGAATAGTGTGATGCAGCAGCAAAAAAAGTGAATGCTAATCTAAGCTGCATCAACAGAAGTCTAGTGTCCAGGTCAAAGGAAGTAACAATACCATTCTATTTTGCCTTGCTCAGACCCAACCTGGATCATTGTGTCCAACTCTGGTCACCACAGTTTAATATTGACAAGCTGGAATGTGTTCAGAAGAGGGCGAACAGGGTGACCAAGGGTCTGGAACCCAAGCCTGATGAGGAATGGTTGAAGGAGTGTTGGGTATGTTTAGCCTGGGGAAGAGAAGACGGAGAGGTGATATGAGCCGTCTTCAAATATCTGAAGGGCTGTCCCATGGAAGACGGAGCAAGATTCTCTTCTGCTGCTCCAGGACCCAAAGCAATAGATTCAAATACAAGACAGAAGAGTCTGACTAAACATTAGGAAGAACGTTCTGCTGCTTGGCAGTGGAAGTTTTTAATGGTAAGTCGGATGGTCATCTGTCTTGTATGATCTAGTTGAGATTCCTGCATTGCAGGGGCTGTACTAAATGACCCGTGGTCATGAATTGTAGCAGTTAATGTGTCTTTGCCTTGGCAGTGGTTTTCCACTTGACTTTTCTGACTCACATTCCCCCTCTTCCTCTCTCCAGCACCCCGTCTTGCTGAGCTTCATCTCTCACACAAGGATACCCTTACCAGTATTGCAGCATGTGCCTGGTCACCACAGACAGGAGATTCTGACTAAACATTAGGAAGAACTTTCTGAGCGTAAGAGCTGCTTGGCATTGGAAGTTTTTAAAGGTAAGTTGGATGGCCACCTGTCTTGCGTGATCTAGTTGAGATTCCGTCATTGCAGGGGCTGTTCTAAATGACCTTTGAGGGTTCCGCCCAGTTCTACAATTCTGTTATGCTATGGTCATGACTTGTTAAATATGTTGCAGTTCTTGTTATTAAATATACCAAGGAAAAAGCACACCAAGAACTCTGGCCAAAGTTTCAGTAGTGGGAGTGGTCCCTACTGGCAAATCAATAGTCAATTGTAACAAAAACTAATCCATTCAAAAGTTTGTATTCTGACAAGGATTACAAACTCAGAGATTACAAACTCAAACTCATAAGGATATGTAGGAAAGCCTATTACCTTTTATATGTGCTTAAGGGGGCAGATGAGATCCTCTAGATCTTCTTAAAGGCATAGAGTTCTATGGACTAACATGAACTTATCTCTACTCATAAACTCTTATCTCTAATCCTGTGACAAATTATTGTGTTATACATATCCCTACAAGATTTAGTTTGTAATCCCTGTTTGAGTTTGTAATCCTTGTCAGAATACACACTTTTGAATGGGTTAGTTTTTGTTACAGTTGACTATTGATTTGCGAGTAGGGACCACTCCCACTACTGAAACTTTGGCCAGAGTTCTTGGTGTGCTTTTTTCATGGTCATGACTTGTAGCAGTTAATGTGTCTTTGCCTTGGAGGTAGTTTTCCACTGACTCACATCCCCCCTCTTCCTCTCTCCAGCACCCCCTCTTGCTGAGCTTCATCTCCCACGCACAGATACCCTTACCGTCATTGCAGCATATGCCGGACGCTGCACACCTCCCTCCTGCACTGCAGGGCTTCCCACCGGCCTCGCAGGGCGAAGGCAGGTAATTTTCCTCCAGGCAGCGCAGAGTTTCTGGGGTGCCAAAGTAGCAGCCAAATTCTTCTCCGCAGCAGATGCTGGGGCCAAAGCAGTTTCCTTTCTTTCCAGGACCACAAGGAATGCACTAAGAGAGAGAGAGAGACAGAGAGTGAGGGGTGGTGCTGAGTTCGAGTCTGGCTACGGCAACGTGACTACAGATATGCTGAACTAGATGGGTGTTTGGTCTGATCCAGCAGGGCTCACGAAAATCCATCCAGACCAACGTTCCCTGTCCCACAGCAACAAGCCGGGTGCTGCCAGGTACCCCACAAGCAGGGGAATCCCTGTCCCTGCCTTGGCTACTGGTATTCAGAGGTATATTGCCTCTGAAGCTGGAGTTTTCATCCAACTATGCTGGCTAACACAGACCTGTCCCCCACGATGGATTTCTCCAATTCCCCTTTCAAAACCATTTGAGGCTACAGTCCTATGCATATTGTCTATGGTGTGTAAACACCAGGGGTGACATCCCACTTAATTTTACTCAGGGTAGACACACTGAATTTAATGCACACTATCATTATTATGACAATGTTTATATCCTACCTTTTCTCAAAGGAGTTCAAGGTGGTGTACGGTTCCATCATTGGGGAGAAGGATTTCATACTGGCATTGTATTAGTAAATCATTTTATATTTAATATTTCTCACCACATTTACCAGGCCGAGTGATATGCCTCTCTCTGAATCCATTTTCTTTTTAGCAAGGTTCAGAAATGGACTTTCTTTTTACTCCAATCACACCAGGTATCTTCATTTGAACCAAGTGCAAATGTGAATGTTTATTTCAACAAGCTGATCCTCACCAATTAGTATTTATTTCTTTAACAAATCCCGCTTGATTGTAATGAAGCATTTAAGCAATTTGCAAAAAGTATTAAAATCATCTAAAGAAAAGTGTTTTAAGTAGGTGCTGAAAACAGTACAGCAAAGGGAACTGCCTGGTGTCAATAGGGAGGGAGTTCCAAAGTTTGTGTGTTGCCACACTAAAAGGCTGATCGCTTGTAACAGTGCCATTCCCACAGACTGAAGCCGTTGACTGGGCACATCTGGGGCAAGAGAATCATTCAATTATTGCTTAACACGGATGAAACACCTTTGGTGCACCTCAGTCGTAAACGGTTGTTTTAATGGCCCTCATTCATTCATAAAAGGTCTCTTCAGAAGAGCAGCACAACTTAATAAAAACGGCTGTTTGTAGAAAATGGGTTAACTCGGAAGTTGTGCTACAATGGAAGAATCGCTTTGAACACGGAGCATCTAAAAGCCAGGGGGAAGATTCCTTTTTCGTATGCACACCTACTGGAGTGAGTTTCCCAACTTTTCCGCTGGTGTGCCTGATGTGCAGACACCATCCAATAATAGACGGTCATGCTGGGAAAACCACCTGCTCACTTTAAGTTGCTGTTAAAGGCACAAGAGCAGACCAGGCCCTTTTCTTCTTATCAGTTGGCAACGCTGCACTCGTCTGTGTGCAGAGAAAGTGGTTAAAAGCAGTAGGGCTAGGAGCTTAAATTCCGGGATGGGGACATGCGGCTCTCTAGCTGGTGTTGCATTGCAGCTCACATCAGACCCCCAGGGAACATGGCCAAATGCCCCAGAGGATACTGGGAGTTGTAGTCCAACAACATCTGGAGGACTTCAGCTTCCCCACCCTTGCTTTGTGCGATGAAGGTTGCAATCCTGTACTTACTTACCTGGTTTCAAGTCCTATTGAACTCAATAAGGCTTACTTTTGGGACACGGGTGGCGCAGTGGTCTAAACCACAGAGCCTAGGGCTTGCCGATTAGAAGGTCAGCAGTTCAAATCCCTGCGACGGGGTGAGCTCCCGTTACTCGGTCCCTGCTCCTGCCAACCTAGCAATTCGAAAGCACAAAGTGCAAGTAGATAAATAGGTACCGCTCCGGCAGGAAGGTAAACGGCGTTTCCGTGCGCTGCTCTGGTTCACCAGAAGCGGCTTAGTCATGCTTGTAACATGACCCGGAAGCTGTACGCCGGCTGCCTTGGCCAATAAAGCGAGATGAGCATCGCAACCCCAGAGTCATCCACAATCTCAGGGGTCCCTTTACTTTTACCTTTGAGTAGCTATGTATAGGCTTGCACCACACTCACATTTAATTATTGAGGCATTAATTGCATGCGCATCACCGAAGAGGCCTTTGCAAAGGAATGGTCTTGCAGGAAGGCAGTGTACTTGCTATGCAGCTTGGAAAAAGAGCATCAAAAGGGAATAAATACTTCAGTACGAGTGCTGGTATGAAAAATGCTTATAAATTTAATCTGCAATGTTTCTAGTGCATGAGTTGTGCACAGAGCATCACATCGTTGCTTCCCTTGAGGGAGGGTTTCACAATGTCCAGCTCACAGATAAATAAAGCAGGGTGACTGACACATGTCTAACCTATGGCTTAGTGGCAAGCTGTGGGCAAATCTGAACCCCAAGCAACCACACTTGGCTCTGCTAGCCCTGCAAGCTTCTCTAGGGAACAGAAGTACAGAGAAGAGCAGCACTTAACACAGGCAACAGAAATGGGCCGGCATGGAAGGTTGAAAGCTGTGCTTCAAGATCCCCACACCATTACTAAATTAAAGTCTTTCCTAAGATGCTTACTGTCTTATCTCCCTCTCATATAGACATATAAATCTACGGCAGCGCACACCCCGTGTGTTCAGAACACCTTTAAAGCACCTAAATAATCCTGGGAATTGTAGTTTGTTAAGGGTCCTGGGTAGCTCTGTGAGGGGTAGACTGCCATTCCCAGGATTTGGGGCGGGTGCGCTTTAAATGTCCTTTAAAGGAAGGGTCGTCTCTGCAGCCTTGAGGGAGCATTCCTTCACTCTTTTGCTACAGTAGTTGCAGCACCTCTCTCTCTTCCATAAGGAGCAGTGCTCCATCCCTGTAGAGCAGAAACAGGTCTGAGAGGCAGAGCAAAGCAGAAAAGGGATTAGGGACACAAAGACACCTTTGGAACAATTCCCCCATAACCAGCAAAGGAGCAGAAAAGCAGTCTCTTTCGGAGACAGACACATCAATTGAGATTTGCAGGTGCATCAACTGAGATCTTCTCTCTCTCTCTCTCTCCTTACCTGTCTGATTTCTGTGTCTGGGAATGCTCTCTTTCCTCCCCGAGGGCAGTTCTGGATATAGCAAGCCGAAGACAAGGTGAGTAGGCAGAGGACGTAGACTGGAAGTGAGGTCTCAGGCATCTTGGTGGGCTTGCAGATCTCGCTCGCAGGCTGTCTTCCTCTCCTGGCTTCTGCCTCCTGTATCTGCCTCCTTCCTGGACCACCTGTCTCTTTATACCCTTCGTAGCTCCCCTTTGCATCGACGCAACACTTCTATCAGCATGGCCAGGATGTTTATTTTCTCTGCCCCCACCCTCCTCCGCACATCTCATACCTCTCCCCCCCCTCCAAGCTGGACTTGAAATCACATAATAATTGAACCAATTTAGTGCAGAGCCAAGCTCAGGTCCCCAAAGTCTCTCTCTCTCTTGTTTATTTTATTTTATTTTTAAGTGGTGCAAGAATATTATTAATACGTGCATCATAATAAATTTGAGTAGGATGGATTGCAGCACAGGAGTACACAGGGAGGGGAGTCTGCCTGAGAAGAGGAGAGAGGCCTTCTGGGTGAATTTTCTCTGCCCGTGTGTGCAGGACTTCTTTTTCCAGGCGTTGAAGGCATCAAAAACAAAATTCTGCCAACAATTTCTACACAATTCCACTCATCTTTATACCCTTCCCTGCGGCTTGTGGGATAATTTGGCTGCTTGAGCCCTTGCATTCAACAGGGGATGCCCATATCTGTCATATCTGTCAAGGCCCTTTCCACCTGGCCTAGGGGGTGAGGCCCACACTCACCAGCCCCACTGAAGAGGCTCCTCATGAGGCCGGAGGAACATCGCCCAGCTAACGTTTTAGTCATTGATTGATTTTAATATGCTGTACACCGCTTTGAGATTTGTATTAAAAATATAAAGCGGGGTGTGTGTGTGTATTGGTTTCTTGGAGTTTCTCATGTTTCCAGTCCAGTTTCAGGTGTTGTTGTTTTGTTTTTTTTAAAGAAGTCCTCATGAAAATTCATTGGAATTTTAGAATTTTTCAGAACATATACATCTGTATGCCATTTTGCCTAATATGTACATTTGTGCAAAGCAACATCCAGTTTTTGCATGCGATTTCCACTTATATATACCCAACGCATGCAGTTTGGGGCACGTTGCTTGGCAGTGGAGCTGCATTGCAAAATTTGAAGAAGGGCAAGTTTCAATGGTTGGCTATGTTTTGGTTTGCATATTGTTCTGCAAAGTGAGAATTAGTTAGGGCTGATCTTTAAATGCCACCTGAATCAAAAGTCTCCCCCATCCCGGGGCAACAGGCGAAGGGTTAAACATAAGATACTTACAGATACAAAAGAAAGAGAAGGCTTCGCCCTCCCAGACTTTAAATTGTATTATGAGGCTGCATGTTTAGTTTGGATTAGGGACTGGATAAAACTGGAAAAGGAAGAAGCATTAGATTTGGAAGGTCATGATAACAGATATGGATGGCATGCATATTTATGGTATGGGAAAGGGAAAGTACATAAAGGATTTTACAATCATATATTAGGAAATCAGTAATGAGAGTGTGGGAGAGGTACAAAGACCTAATAGAACAAAAAACACCTTGGTGGCTATCACCAACTGAAGCTTCATTACTTAAACCGCTTGGTAAAAAGGGAAAGTGGCCTACATATAGAGACTTACTGAGACATCAAGAAGGAAAATGGAAATTAAAAGATTATGAGGAAATCAAAGACTATTTTCAGAGCTGGTTGCATTACAGACAATTATATGAGATGTACAAGGAAGATAACAAAAAAGGGTTTGGCTATACAATTTCTAGATTCCAAAAAGAGGTTATAGAAGAAGGAGTGAAGCTGTTGAAGAAAGCATATAGTATTCTGCTAGAATGGGAAACGAAAGATGAGGAGGTCAAATCAGTTATGATCAAATGGGCACAAGACATAGGACATAACATAAAATTTGAGGACTGGGAAAAGCTGTGGAAGGTAGATTTGAAATTTACAGACTGTTCTCTTTTGAAAGAAAATTATATGAAAATGATGTATAGATGGTATACTACACCAGCAAAAATGGCAAAATTGTATAAAACCGGGTCAAATACATGTTGGAAATGTAAAGAAAAAGAAGGTACTTTGTATCATATGTGGTGGGAATGCAGAGAAGTTAAAAAATTTTGGGAGATGATATATAATGAATTAAAAAAATGTTCAAAATGACATTTGTAAAAAAGCCAGAAGCATTTTTGTTAGGGATTTTAGGACAAGACCTGCCAAGGAAAATGAAGAACTTATTTATGTACGCTACAACAGCGGCAAGAGCCCTGTTAGCACAAGGATGGAACAATGAGGAAATCCCAATGAAAGAGCAACGGCAAGAAAAGCTGATGAGCTATGCGGAGTTGGCAAAGTTAACATATACCGTGGTACCTCGGGTTAAATACTTAATTCGTTCCGGAGGTCCATTCTTAACCTGAAACTGTTCTTAACCTGAAGCACCACTTTAGCTAATGGGGGCCTCCTGCTGCTGCCGCGCCGCTGGAGCACGATTTCTGTTCTCATCCTGAAGCAAAGTTCTTAACCTGAAGCACTATTTCTGGGTTAGCGGAGTCTGTAACCTGAAGCGTATGTAACCCGAGGTACCACTGTAAATTATGTGAGAAGGACAACCATGACTTCAAGGAAGAATGGGAACTCTTTACAAACTATTTAAAAAGACAACAAAATGATTTGGACTCCTTGGCAGGTTTTGAATAAACATCCACAAATTTATTAGTAGAACATAGGATAGATAAGGCAATGATATGTACAATTTTACAACATACAGAGAATAATATGTGTAAACAAATTAGAGAGGTGAGCTGAGGGAAGTCTCTGGAGGGTGGGGAAGGGAGGGAGGGGGGAAAGGGTGAAATGTAATTGGATATATTGATTCATAATTTGATTTGTTAAATTTGCTCAATAAAAATATTTTTTTAAAAAAGTCTCCCCCATCCTTAGCTTCAGGTGGCAGATTCTGTGGGGGTGGGGATGGATAGGGCTATATGTTTTCTACGCTGCCTGGGCTGCACTCCCTAAGGGAGCCTCCTTCCCTCAAATCCCATCTCCCGTGTTGAAGAAAAATACTACTACCAACTTTTGTGCATGGATTTGGTGAGGGTGCCATCTGGCCCTTTGCCTTAGGCACGTAGGTCCTGCTTGAGCCATCAAGAGTCTCACTGCCATCCCAATATCGGCCACATCTGGCATGGTGAATCTTCCCTCCTCCCATGGGCTGCTTGTTTGACACTAACCCATGACGGGGCCTTTTCAGTGGTGACTTCCCCATTGTGGAATGCCCTCCCTAGTGAGGTGAGCCCGTCTCCATCATTATTAACTTGCAGGAGGAATCTGAGAACTTACCCAGGCATTTAGTGGCTGAGGAACACTGTCGCTGGAAACCTCAAGTACATTGGATGGAACTGTGCTTTTAACTGCAGTTTAATTGTACTAGAAAGTTTTCGATTGTAATTATTTCTACAGTATTTCAAACTGTTTTGTAATGTTTTTGTTTGTAAGTTGTATATCTGCATGCTGCCCTGCCTCCTTGGGGATAATAATAATAATAATGATAATGATAATGATAATGATAATGATAAAATAATACTGGAGTGTATTAAAAGCACATTCAACTCCTTGGCCAACACAGATGGAGACAACTCTGCTGGCGAAGTTTGCCAAACGAAAAGAGCGAAATCTGCAGCGGGCAAGATATTGGCGCTTCTTGCTGCAGCTTTTAAAGGCAGAGAGAAGTTCTCCTTGGCTTCTCTGTGCTGGGGTTAGAAGCTGAGCTCTCCCAGTTCGCTTTCCTCCCAAACCACAAGGAGAAACCTTAGAAGGCCTTTCGGAGAAGGCCATCGTGGAAGTCGTTCATCCTCACACAGATGGGGATTTTTGTGGAGGATGAGTTTTGGCTGCATGAACCGGGGCTGAACGGCCGCACTGCCATCAGGATGTGGTGTTTGCGTGGGGATGCCATCTGCACCCTGGCAGAGAGACATCCTCTCCGGGATTCTGCTGGGAGCGAGGCGTGGGCAGGGCCCACAAAAAAGATCATTGGGAATTTGTCAGTGAGGTGCCAAGGGTACCATCCCACTTAGTCCTGGGGACAAAAAACATCACCTTACTGACAAAGGTTTGTATAGTTAAAGCCATGGTTTTCCCAGTAGTGATGTATGGAAGTGAGAGCTGGACCATAAAGAAGGCCGAAGAATTGATGCTTTTGAATTATGATGCTGGAGGAGACTCTTGAGAGTCCCATGGACTGCAAGAAGATCAAACCTATCCATTCTTAGGGAAATCAGCACTGAGTGCTCACTGGAAGGACAGATCCTGAAGCTGAGGCTCCAAGACTTTGGCCACCTCATGAGAAGAGAAGACTCCCTGGAAAAGACCCTGATTTGGGAAAGATGGAGGGCACAAGGAGAAGGGGATGACGGAGGACGAGATGGTTGGATAGCCACCAGCATGAGTTTTACCAAACTGCGGGACGCAGTGGAAGACAGGAGTGCCTGGCGTGCTCTGGTCCAGGGGGTCACGAACAGTCGGACATGACTAAACGACTAAACAGCAACAACAAAAATAAAATATTTTTTTTTTTTAAGGGAAAAAAGAGGGGGGAAAGAAAAGAGGAAGTGTGAAGGCTACCTCCATGTTTTGATTCAAGGACTGCCAATGTAGTGCCCATTGGTGAGTCAACCCTCACCAAACCTCCTCCCTCTGTTTTGCAGTGTTGTGGTTTGTTTGGGCCCAAACAACTCCCCCCAACTCCAAGCAACTTCTCCTCAGATACCCCCACACACCACCCCTGCAGTGCGGTCCCCAAAGGAAGACGCTTCCCAGACCTGACACCAGCAGGGAATGACCTTAGGAACATGGCATTAATATGCAAGGGGGAATCTTGTGAATTGCAAACGCGTCAACGAACCCCTCTCAGAGGGCCCGTTGCTGCCCGGGCAGATCAGCATGGCAGATACTTCTCATCTTTCAACAGGAATTATGAAAGGTCGCTGTTCATTGTTTAATTAAAAGGAAAATGAGGAGTGGAGGGGGCGAGGGTAATGACGGCTTAGCTGAACATCACATCCGAAATTCCTGCTGCGTGCAGCTTGCTTCAGAAGGAGGGGAAGAAGTACGTAGCAGGTAGGCAGAGAAGGGAAGGAGGTTTATTCCCGGCGAATAAATTTGGGAGAAGATGTGTTGTGAGAAGGTATGGTGCTCATATAGGTTTATGAATGTAAAGTTGTTGTTCCAGCGGGGTGGGGTGGGGACACACACATTGTTTTCATTAATGGGGGATGAGAGTGTGAAAGGAGCAAAATCAATGTGGCAAAGTGGTTGGACCAGGAGGCAGGAAGTTCACCATGTGGCCTCAGGCCAGTTACAGTCCCTCACCCTAACCTCCATTGTAGTGTTGTTGTAAGGATAAGACAGTGAGAGAGATGACCAGGTGTGCTGTTTTGAGCTCCATGGGAAAGGGGTGGGACGTAAACACTGTTAAAAAGCTGGGCGCCTCTCCATCTCTCTGCCGAGTGGCGGCAAAACCCCAGGGCGTTCCCAGCACTCACCCAGGGTCTGTGCCCCGTCGGAGAATTGAGGCACGGCAGAGATGTAGCTTTAAGAAATATGGTTTATCTGTCAGGAGCTCAGCCTACACTCGAGTAGGACCCTGGCAGAAACACATGCCCCACTGGCATGTTCCCTCCCTCCTGGTCGATGGTTCAGGAGCTTCAAAAGTTTTCTTCAGCCTGAACATCACAGTGACCGATGCCAACCAACACCAGCACACTTAGGGATCCACAGAGTCTTAGCAGCTTGCGTGACAGACCTCAGCAACTCAGCATTTTGGCTAATCTACTTTATTTACATATAAACACACACGGAGCACTGCAACATGGCTCCCTCTCTCTCTAGCATCAGACAGCAAAGAGAAAAGTAACAAAGGACAATAGTCCCACTTCACAGAACACAGTAACACAAACATCCTGTCTCTGTCACTTCCCACTCTGTGGAGACAAAACATACACCGTCATGTGAAAGACAACAATCCCATGACTGAAATCATGGAGCAGGAATTCTAACATTATCCACCAATTTACACCTTCAGTGTGCATGGCGGGAGTCCAGATTTTACAGCACGGTCATTTCAAGAGGGGCTTGTCGCTCACAGCAGTGCAGCTCTGGAGTCCAAGGCATCTCTCTAGCCAGCCTGCAGCCAGCCTGCCCAAGATGGATCCCAGTCTTTCTTCTTCTTCTCAGCAACTCTTGCTCAAAACTCTCTTTCCCTGTCCCCTCACACCCAGTTGCTATGGCAAGCTTCCAAACGCCCAGTCTCTGTCCACATTTCAGGGCAAGGAAGGACAGTTGCATTGCCCATGGCTCTCAATGGCCCGCTATTGTTTCTTAATTATTCAAGCTTGATCACGTCATTTTGCATAGGCTAGTTCATGATTTCCTCTGCAGCTTATATTTCTCCCTTCACATGCCAAGTAATCAAAAACTCACAATTTATTAATTTCTAGGGTTCAGGAGGAGCAGTTCCTCCCAATCTTTACCACCATGATAGATTCAATCTATAACACCGGATAATGATACAGGTTTGCAGCTGCAACCTTTTTAGAAACCAAGCAAACTACAGTGGCACCTGGGTTCTCAAACTTAATCTGTTCTGGAAGGCTGTTCCAAAACCAAAGCATTCCAAAACCAAGGCGTGCTTGCCCATAGAAAGTAATGCAAAATGGATTAATCCATTCCAGACTTTTAAAAACAACCCCTAGAACAGCAATTTAACATGAATTTTACTATCTAACGAGACCATTGATCCATAAAATGAAAGCAATAAACAATGTACTGCAGTCACACACTCAATCAATCAATCAATCAATCAATTGGTAGCTGAACTGGGTTCCACACAGTCACAAAAACAAAACAAAAAAGAGCCGCAAAGACAAAAACGCAAAATTAATAGCAAAAACAGACAGACCTCAGCGTAACACTCAAAACGGAAGCATAACACTCAAAATGGAGCATGTTCGGCTTCCGAAAAAAGTTTGCAAGCTGGAACACTTACTTCCAGTTTTGCAATGTTTGGGTTCCAAGTTGTTTGAGAACCAAGGTACCACCGTACCGCTTTATCTCAAATTGCCAAGAAAGGTGCTGCGATAGAAAAGGTGCAAAAACTCCAACCCTGCAATAATTGCAGATCATTCGGCTTTTTCGCAGGCATGCCACGAGGAAACCTCAAGCTTGATGGGTGACTGTAAGAAAGGGGGGGGTGTCACACAGAGACAGGAGATGTTTAAATTGCTGCCACTCCACTTTCCTTCAGCGGCCGAATCTATACACAATTATATCATCTGATGTCCATTTGGCAGTCAGGGCAGAGGACTGGCGTGCCTGAGAAGTGGCTGTCAGAGTCACTTACAGGGAGACGGGGAAATGAGTGGACATTACGCTTTTGAATCACGGCTCAGCAATTTACGCCAAAGGATGAAAAGTCATCTTCATAAAATAGCCACATGCACTCTTGCTGAAATGGCCGTAATACAGTCTTCACCCATGTAAGAAATTAATATCTGGGCAGGGTGGGGGGAGGCAGCAAAAAAGGCTCACAGAGGAGAATCAGTGTCATAGTGACCCAAGTCTTGTCCACCAGCCTCTCTTGCTAAAACAGACAAGCATCTTGTAAGGCGGACAGACTTCCAAGCTCTGCTTTTTTCAGGATGATGTCTTAATGCACCTCTACATGAAGGTGTAGTGGGACGCGGGTGGCGCTGTGGTCTAAACCACAGAGCCTAGGGCTTGCCGATCAGAAGGTCCGCGGTTCAAATCCCCACGATGGTGTGAGCTCCCGTTGCTCGGTCCCAGCTCCTGCCCACATTGTTGTTGTTTAGTCGTTTAGTCGTTTCCGACTCTTCGTGACCCCATGGACCAGAGCACGCCAGGCACTCCTGTCTTCCACTGCCTCCCGCAGTTTGGTCAAACTCATGCTGGGAGCTTCAAGAACACTGTCCAACCATCTTGTCCTCTCTTGTCCCCTTCTCCTTGTGCCCTCAATCTTTCCCAACATCCAGGGAATCTTCTCTTCTCATGAGGTGGCCAAAGTATTGGACCCTCAGCTTCAGGATCTGTCCTTCCAGTGAGCACTTAGGGCTGATTTCCTTAAGAATAGATAGGTTTGATCTTCTTGAATGGATAGGTTTGATCTTCTTGCGGTTTGAAAGCACATCAAAGTGCAAGTAGATAAATAGGTACTGCTCCAGCAGGAAGGTAAACGGTGTTTCCGTGCGCTACTCTGGTTCGCCAGAAGCGGCTTAGTCAAGCTGTCTGCAGACAAATGTCAGCTCCCTCGGCCTATAGAGCGAGATGAGCGCCCAACCCCAGAGTCGTCCGTGACTGGACCTAATGGTCAGGGGTACCTTTACTGTTAAGTTGTGGGCGAACATATCAGACGACACAGCGATTCTTCCAAAGCAGCTCTTTATTGTAAGCTGGAACAGAACTAAGCTGAGGAGCTCAGTCAGCCTGCTTATATAGAGCTCCAGAACAATGTAACTGTTGCCATTTTCTAAAACTATCCAATCACTGAACGTCACTTTTCGATCCTTCATTTGCATAACTATCTACAGTATCCCCCTGCTGGCCCAGGATGAGAACTTCAGTACATAACATTTACCTTTACCTTCACATGAAAGTATAACTCCAATGGTCCAAGCCCCAGCATCTCCAGTTAAAAGATTCCTGTAGCCCCCAAGGCTGCATTAAGGTGGGCTTGTTTTACTGCTGTTTTTCTAGAAAAAGAGGTGCCAGAGTTTACCATGAACTTCTCCCCTGTTCTCTTAAAATAGCAATGCCACCCACCTGAGAGGTGCCGGAGCTGAGCTTTGGTGAGCTCTGGCTGAAAAAAAAAGCTCTAGTTGGTCCCCAAAATAGTGCTCCCCCCACCCCACTTCTTTCAGGTATACAGAGCCAAAGCCATTTAGGGCTTTAAAGGTCAGTACCAACACCTTAAGGGACGCAGGTGGCACTGTGGGTTAAACCACAGAGCCTAGGGCTTGCCGATCAGAAGGTCGGCGGTTCGAATCCCCGTGACGGGGTGAGCTCCCGTTGCTCGGTTCCTGCTCCTGCCAACCTAGCAGTTCAAAAGCATGTCAAAGTGCAAGTAGATAAATAGGTACCACTCAGGCGGGAAGGTAAACGGCATTTCCATGCGCTGCTCTGGTTCAACAGAAGTGGCTTAGTCCTGCTGGCCACATGACCCAGAAGCTGTACTCCCGCCAATAAAGCAAGATGAGCGCTGCAACCCCAGAGTCGTCCATGACTGGACCTAATGGTCAGGGGTCCCTTTACCTTTACCTTTACCAACACTTTGAATTGTGCTTGGAAACATACTGGGAGCCAATGTAGATCATTTAAGACCGGTGTTATATGGTCACGGCGGCCACTCCCAGTCGGCAAGTCTAGTTGCCACATTCTGGATTAGTTTCCAAGACAGCAATGGAGTTTCTCACACCATCACCACAGGGCTAGGAATCTTATGGTGTGTGTGTGTGTGTTGTGTGTGTGTGTGAACTGTCCATTGGCATCACTGGAGATTTATTATTTTGTGGCGCCCATCCGGGCATTGCCCAGTCCCAGACCTGCTTAGTTTGATGCAAGGTGGCACCTTCATAGATAATCTCCCATCACCTTCAAAACTTTGCCACTTTTGAAACCCACCTCAGAAGTTTCCAAGTGAATCAGTGAATTATCACACGGAAAGGAAGGACTCTGTTTCTTTTTTTTAAAACTGACCGCCGTCCCAAGTGTGGCTTCTAGACTTAATGCACACACTGCGAGACCAGACCAGACTTCAGATTACTGTATCTTAAAATTACATTAGCAGGAATTATCCACCCTTAAATGACTCCGTCTCCAGAATGATAATGTAGGAATGAAAGATTAAAATGCAATTACACTCTTTAAAGCCAAGGGAGGTTAATGAAAATGTTTTCCAAGTTAAGGAAAACGCTCTCACACACAGCCTGGAATCACTTAATGAAATCAGCCAATGCATCAGCTCAGAGGCTGAAGGTGAAAAACAACTGTTATGGGTTTGCGGGGAGCAAGCGCCCCTAAAATTGCTGGGTGCCAGCTTGCCCCCATAACTTCTGAAATTAACCAATGTGGGATTTGAGCAAGGGATTGAGCAAGGGATTTAGCATGGTTGGCGAACCAGAGCAGCGCATGGGAACGCCGCTTACCTTCCCACCGGAGCGGTACCTATTTATCTACTTGTATTTTGACATGCTTTTGAACTGTTAGGTTGGCAGGAGCAGGGACCGAGCAACAGGAGCTCACCCTGTCGTGGGGATTCGAACCACCAACCTTCTGATCGGCAAGCCCTAGGTTCTGTGGTTTAACCCACAGTGCCACCCACGTCCTCTAGGCACCCTCAAAATCTGCTCTGGTGAGTTGGGGGAGCCCTTGACATGGGGGGGGAGGGCGGACACAGAGGCAGCTGAAGGGGGCCAAGAGAAACTGGAAGTCCTGTTGCAGAAGCCTGTGGAAATCACCTAGGGCTGGGCGATATATCGTCCAAAACCGGTTTGAAGTCCACATTATGATATCGGTTTCATAATTATTGACCTGGCAATATATTGTGAATCATGATGTGTGTGCTATGCAAATATCAGTGTGGGGGGAAAGCCAGCCAGTGCCTCTACATAGCTCCATCCTTATTTCAGACTAGAGCTGGGGAGGCCTGAAAAAAACCTGGAAAATTGGGGGGGGGGGAGTATTTTCCCCCAAAGCTGTTGTTTTTTTTTTTTTTTCTGGAAAAATTGGTGTGTGTGTGAGAGAGTTTGATATAGTTTGAATATTCCACACACTTTCCCCCCAATTTTCCAGGAAAAAAAGTTTTGGAAAAAAACAAAAAAAACTGGGGTCCCCCCATTTTTATGCTTTTTCCCCAGGCCTTCCCATCTCTATTTCAGACATCGTGATATATTGGCGTATCACAATGTTTAGCTGGTGATATATCATTATATTGAAAGCCAGATATATCGCCCAGTCCTAATGTCACCCACTGCTTTTCAAGGAGAGTTCACATTCAGCGGTTGAGCAGCCCAGGCTTGGAGATGCAAATGAATCGTGGTACATGCATGTTATAAACTACGCTCCTGGCCTTGCATACAAGTGGGATTTTGCTGTTTGCTATAGCAGTGACCATTTCAGAAAAGGCAGAAAAATGGCTGGGTTTTAAGGTGGACACTAGGCAGCATGCTCAGCCCAAGCAAAGCCTGCCTGTCTGGCAAACGTCCTCAAATGAGGTATGGAGGAACACTAATAGGACAACAGGGAGCATCTATTCGCAGGCAGGGATGCATCACTGAACTCTCTCCCACTGAACATTCGCAACTAATGGATACCATGGAGGGCAGCAATGAAAAGGCAACACAAATGTCCTTATTGAAGGTTGCTTGGGAGAATTCTACTCTAGGAAGCCTGCTCCTCCAAATGTGCTTTAACTACAATGTCTGGAGGCTACAAGGGGGTGTCTCTCTCCAGAGGGAGTCACCTACTCTGATTATGGAAGGTGTCAGGTTCCACCAACATATCCATCACCAATTAAAAAGAAAAACAAGTCAGCTGGCCAGAAAAGACCAAGGCGTCAGATCTTGGACAACAGCTACCAGTCTTGGGAGAAGACAATGGTGGCAAGACCAATCAGTGGCCTTAGCTGCCGCTGAAAGGCAACTTCTTATGTTCATATGTTATTGTGTTTGACAGAATAGTGATTGTAAAGTTTGTTTCTTAGTGCTTTTGTGATTATCATGAGCCGCTTTGAGCTCTACGTTTGTAGAACAGAATATTAAATAAAATCTAACTAGGTTTGAGGGGAAGAGGGATTTAAATAAGGTGTGTACTTACATTGGGGCAGGTGTGTTCTACAGCAGGACCTTTTTAGTGGTTGGCCCTATATTTATGGAAGGTCCTCTCCCAGGAAGTATGGTCCCCCATCACTGGTGACTTTTAAAAGAACGCTAAAGACATCCTCTTTTCAATCTGCTTGTGATTATGTTTTTAATGAAGTTGTGTCACTCAACTGAAGGGGAATGATGTAGATTTTAATTTAACTTTTTAAATGCATATTTATTTTGCACACTGTCTTGGGAGGGCAGTTCCACTGAAAGGCGGCTTGTGAATTAGCAATAAAACACTTTCCCTTGTGTAAAGAAAACCACGAGATTTGAAAGCCCAAAGGAGATCAGCAACTTCTGACCATCATTTTTATTAAGGCTTATTATTTCCCCTGCTTCTATAGCCACCCCTCCTCTCCAGTTGCATAACAGAAATCAAGAGTGACAACAGATGTGTGTGTGCTTGCGTTTGTGTGTAAACACGCTGGCTTTTTATACAGATTGCACAACTAATGAAAATGGCCAGTCACCGTTCAAGCGTCTCATATGGAGAGTTGCTTGGTTTTCGGAAGAGGCAACCTATGGTTTCTGCAAGCTCCCCCCCACTCAGGTCGGATGTCAAATTAAGTGGCGGGTGCCACATCAGGTAGACTTTCCTTAACCACCTACTTTCCTTTCTATAACCAAAAAAGCTCCCTCTATTGACCAGAAGGCAGGGGAAATGAGGAATAAAACGCCGCAGAGGCCTGAGCCACCTGGAAAGTAGCAAAATAATGGAGCACTTACATGGACACACCACTTTTATATACAAATGACCTTTTTAAATTAGAGAAGCATATGGCTTTATTATCCTTTGATCGCTTTAGCTCTGGCACAACGCGCAACGCTGTAGCTGCATCGAGATTCTCTCCAAAGGCAAAAAGTCCTCTTCAGAACCTCGCAGAGTTTCCTTTTGCAAGGTCTCCCATCCTGGCACGACTCAAAGGAGATGGGGGGAAGCGTGTGGAACAGCCACGGGTCTCTTCTGCTCCTTGGTCCCCCCCCCCCAACAGCTCACTTTTGTTTTGTTTTTCATCCAAATTCCAGAGAAAGCGTCGTGAGAACGGTGTCAGAAGTGGACCCTCAGGATGTCGTGCGTGGCAACCAGCCTCTTGCAACTCATGCACAGTATCGATAAGGACTTCTGCTTCTCAGCCAAGCAAGAGCGGCACACCAGGTGGCCGCAAGGGAGCTGGTAAACGGGCTCCGTTTTGAAGTACACGGAGAAGGTCCGGGAGCAGGAAGAACACCCTTGGGCCGAGTCACTCCTACTGTGCTCTGCAAAACAAAGGAGGAAGAAGCACATGTGAGTGCCCTTGGGGTCTCCCGGTCAGAGTTACAAACCCAAATAACGGGAATTCCCACTCACTGTTGGAAAACGCCCTGGGGGTGAGCATGCAAGGCCCCAGAACTCTGAGCATCCTCCAGTATGCGCAGCTCTGGAGAAGGCATTCTCCCCTCATCTCCAGTGCGCTCAGCAGCATAAACCAGCTGGTATCATGCACACCAATCTTCTAGCTTACACAGCAAGAAGCTTGAAGCATCCTAGAGCTAATCTGCTATTTATTTACACACTATGTACAGACAAAGGCATAATGGCGTCTGTTCTCTCCAGCTCGGAGAGAACAAACAGGACAAGTAAAAGTGAAAGTACATTACAGTGGAAGCTCGGGTCGCGAACGTGATCCGCGAGGGATGCACGTTCGCAACCCGCAGCGTCGCATCTGCGTATGTGCGGGTTGCGATTCGGTGCTTCTGCACATGCACAAAGCGTGATTTAGCACTTCTGCGCATGCACGACTGCCGAAACCTGGAAGTAACCCATTCCAGTACTTCCGGGTTTCAGAAGGTGCGTAACCCGAAAAAACGCAACCTGAAGCAGCTGTAACCCGAGGTATGACTGTACAGCGGAAGAAATAAGACTGTCTTCCGTTTCTCACGCTCTTCTCAGACAGGCCTGTGATTTATAACAATCTCATCTGCAGAATCGGGCTGTGTGAAATACTAACACTCACTGCAGACACCACCAAGTAGAAGCCTAAGCACCTTTTGCAAGACCCAGCCTTTGGAACTCTGGTCAACGTGAGTCGGGAAAGGGTGGGGAAGTTTGATAAAATATTATGTATTATTGTTACTGCGTTTATATTCCCCCTTTTCTTCCAGGGAGCTCAAGGATGGCATACATGGTCCGTCCGTCCCCTTCTCACTTAATCCCCCACAACAACCCTGTGAGATAGGTTAGGCTGAGAGGCAGTGACAGGCCCAAGGCGACCCAGCAAACTTCAGCACAGAGTGGGGATTTGAACCCTGATCTCTCCCAGGTTCCTAGTCTGACACTCTAAACGCTACACCACCAGTCTGTTTTTCAATCTATTTTGCTATTGTCACCAGCCTCTGGGATGGAGGAAACTATCATCTCTGAATACAGCCTGACTCTCCTGAGACATGCACTCAGAACATAGGATCTGTATATATCAAGGAGAATGTCAACATGCATATTAGATAATGAAACCACTCAGAGGATTGTTTCCCCGCCCTCCGAACTGAGGAGCACCTCTGAGGCCACCGTTTTCTGGTTACCTTCTTTTAAACATATAAACATGACTTGAGGTCCCGCCTATTTGACCGCAAGTGCTCAGCAAATCTACACAAGTGAATAAGCCAAATTTGCTTCCTGTCTTTTAAGGCATGCCAATCTTGCAGAGCACACATATCCTGGGTGGATGAGGTCCAGGGCTTCGTCTAACGGCTCTCTGATGCAGCTTCTCTTGGCAGGAGAAACACCACATCGTTGTGGAATTCATAGCCACAAGATGTGGCTGTGGCCACAATCTTGAGATGTTTCACCCCTTCTCTCATAATACTAGAACTCAAGAACATCCCGTGCAGCAGAATGCTGGAAGGTTCAGGACAGGCAAAAGGAAGTTCTGTTAGGATATTTCCGTTCCACCTTAAGAAGTGGACAGGCTGTTGTGAGTCACAGCCTGTGTACTTCCTGCTCTCAGGAAGTTTCTGTTTTGTATATAGCTTTTGTTTTCTCTCTGTTGCCTGGACAGGAAGGCAGGCAGTCATGTTTTTCCTTTTTTCTGACCAACGCTGAATAAAGTTGTAAATATGCTCTCCTGGGTGCATCTTTCGTTGTGGAAGCTCTGCGAAAAGGGCGTGCATGAGTCCTGGAATGTGGACAGCTATTTCCGAGGCTCGTGTCGCTAATTGACTGATACTGTTTCCATGGGAGACCGGGAGACGACGTGGGGGCACGATGGCCTTTGTCTCCCTGGCAGTATCCCAACAAGTTCTTCTTCCTGCAGCACGTGGTTAAACTCACACCCGCAAGAGTGATGGCCACCAACCATGGTCACAGTCTAGTATATGGTCACAGTCTAGTATATCTGAAGGAGCGTCTCCACCCCTACCGTTCTACCTGGACACTGAGGTCCAGCGCCGAGGGCCTTCTGGTGGTTCCCTCACTGTGAGAAGCCAAGTTACAGGGAACCAGGCGGAGGGCCTTCTCGGTGGTGGCACCCGCCCTGTGGAATGCCCTCCCACCAGATGTCAAAGAGAACAACAACTACCAGACTTTTAGAAGATATCTGAAGGCAGCCCTATTTAGGGGAGCTTTTAATGTTTGATGCATTACTGTATTTTGTTGAAAGCCGCCCAGAGTGGCTGGGGAAGCCCAGCCAGATGGGTGGGGTATAAATAAATTATTATTATTATTATTATTATTATTATTATTATTATTAGGCTTTAAACAATTAGACAAATTCATGAAGGGCTACCAATGGCTACTAGCCAGGATGACTATAATCTACTTCCAAGGCTGGAGGCAGCCATCCTTCTGAATATCAGCTGCTGGAAACTACAGGAGGCGAGAGGGCTGTTCTTGTGCCTTGAATCCTGCTTGCCGGTTTCCCACAAGCAACCGTGTGACCACCGTGAAGACCAGATGCGGGACTAGGGGTGCCACTGGCCTGATCCCGGAGGCTCTCCTTGTGTTCTTATGTGTGATGGCCTGGGACTCGGGCTCGGAACTGGAGGAGTCTCAGTCTGCACCGGATCCTCTGCCTCAGGCGGCATCTGAACAGAGTCTTGGGCCTGATTCTGAAGAGCCCCAGTCTGCACAGGTTCCCCTGAAACAAGCACCAGCTGGGCCGAGTCAGGGGCCTGAGCCTGCCCTGGCTCCAGATGCGGGGATTACCTCCTTGCCTCCAGCTGGGCCATCACTTACAGCTGCTCCACCACCGATTGGGTCAGGGGAGGCTGAGGCGGCCTCTGGGTCTAGTAACACACTGACGTCTCCCGAGCTGCAGACTCAGGTCTGAGAGAAGGAGAGACCTGAGTACTCGCAGGAGGAGTGCTCGCCTTCAGGTAAGACAGGGAGGTGAGTCGCTGGGGGATCAGGACCAGCCGTTACCCCGTCAAGAGATAAAAGGTTGTCGTACCCTGCCCCAGGTTGCGGGAGCAACATTGCTGCTTGCTGGAACCTGCCTGTTACCCTGTGCCTGACCTTGCCTGGTTTCCTGCCTTGGCCCTGTTGGACTGACTCCTCGTGGAATCCTTGGATTCAGGACCGGACCTGGAAAGCGTTGCTTGGGTTAACTCCCGGGCCCAGCACAGTATGAAGTGATCACTTTCAGGAAACATTTGAAGTTAGACCTGGGGCTGCAAGTTGCCCACCTATGCAATCCACGTCTAGCTAGGCTGCTGGGCAGCCGAGGGCTCTTCCTCACACAGCAAGCATTAGGAGCGCTTTGCAAACTTTGCCTCCCACCACCCCTTTCCGAAAGAGGAAGGCAAGAACCGCCGTTCCCCAGGCCAGCAACCTTGCAGTGTCGTGCTGCCTCTTTACCGTGTCCACTGCTCGCGTTCCACGGGCCAGGGCAGCCGCCGCCGGTGTGTGGTTGCTGCTGCCCTTTCGTCAAGCTAGCTGTGAACAGCGGCATGGAGCTGAGCGCAGAGTTCAAGGCGCTATCTAAACTGTCCGAAAGCCTCTGTTCGTGAGAAAGCAGATCTGCGGAGAGATTTGCAAAATCAAAATCATCATCATCTGGAAATAGTCACTCTGGATTTACAAAGGGAGCAGGCAGCAAAACAACGGGCAATTCAGTCTTTCATGCTGTGCTGCAATAAAAAATTAAAAAGGCAAGTTTAAAAAATAAAATGGAAGGATTCCAGCGCTCTTCTTCCTACCAGCGGCTAGGATCCAATGTTCTCTGTCTGCTAGCGCAGGGGGTCGATAAAAGGAGTTGCACAGCAGAAGAGTCAAGGCAGAGACTCTGATCTGAATTCCCTCCTTTCCACCCTTCCAAACACATGTTCAATTAATGTTTTAAATCCTAATTAAGCATGTGGTCAACCAATACCCAACACCCCTTTTTGACAGCCCTGGATCTCCCCAGGTCAATACAGGCTGCCTTGACCCACTTAAGGAAAATCACACATTGACCTGACCTATGTCTGGAGGTTGTGCACAGCCTAGCGATAAGGGGGAAATGGGATGGACTCCTTATGAAGCAAAGAGCAATCACTTGTAAACAAGAAGCAGTGGAGGGAAGAAGGAAAAGTAAATAGATTTGGCAGAAGTAACTGACTTGCCACTGCTCGAATGTGGCAACAAACTATGGCTGTGGCGTATCACGAAGCTAACAAGCCGCCGTGAGTTTTCGGTTGACGGACTTCCTCCTCTTCCTTGAGGCCAGAAGCTGAATAAAAAACAATAACCGCAGCTTGCTGTATCATCCCAACCCAACCTTAACTTGACCTTAACTACGGCTAGCTTGAAACAAGCCAACTTCAAACGGAAGTTCAAGATGCTGGCTTGTTTTACCACAACTTACTGGACAATGTAGCGATTTTTCATTAAGGAAAAGTGAAAGCTTCCGAACACCCCCTTGCAGATAAGTTGGAGGGTGGCAAGGGGCACAAGCCCAAGTCTTGTTGATTTGAAACAGGAAGAAGAAGCCTGAAGACCATGAAGCTGTAATGAGCTTTGTGGCAAAATCACAGTTACTTATGCATGTTTTAGAAAACAAATTCTGAAAATGAAGCTAATCCTTTTTCTTTTTCTTTTTTTTTTTAAAGGAGGATACACATTTTGTAACCTCATCTCTGAAACAAATGCATTTCCCCCAGGGGTTATTCAAGCGTGCACAGTACTGGCACCCTTTTTTTGTTGTTATTAAATAGTGCAGCACTTACTGCAACAACTTGATGTACCGGCACCTATTTTTCTAGAAAAAACACACTGTCTGATACTGTATTATTCTGGAAAGATGAGGGCACTTCAAGACTGTTGTTCTTTCCAAGTGGCATCCAATCACACACCAGCAAATTTAGGGCGTGCAATTGTACCTAATTAGTGCTCTTCGGCAACAAACCACCCCAAAATTGGACTTTTTTGCAGTAAGGAAATTGAACTGCAAAGTGTGAGATGACATTTATTTTGATGCAAGGTCATCTCCCCACCAGGCTAACAAATCGGGATGAATGCTCAACGAACGTGATTGTCTGGGAATGCCATGGGATGGTAAGCAGAAAGGCAGGAGGCAATCCACAAGCTGACAGACGGCTAAAGCTGGGCAATAGAAAACCTGGGGTGGAATATGGCATTTTTACCTCCTGACCACTATAGGGACAAAAATACTGAAATATTCAGTGGACACTGCCCAGTTTTGTTTCTTATATTTGAAATGATGGGGTCTAAAGACTCTTTTAGAGAGGTTCTCAGATACTTTTAAGATCAGAATTCCCTATTGCCCAATGGAGACGGGCAGAATGAACAGGCCTGGAAATATCAAGGCTCAAACAAAACAGAAAAGGAGGCAAAGAGTAATGGAGGTCATAAAATCAACCAGCAAAAGAATGCAGCAGAGTCAAGAGGAAGGATGCGTCCAAAACAGAAGACAGCTCCCTGTGAAAATGGCCGGGACATGATGCCACTCTAACCATCTTACAGCTGCGGCGACAAAGGCGTAGCTTATTCCTGCTGCAGCGGTGCTTAATTTTCCAATGCTGAAAATGCTCCCATTTTGTGAATTCATTGGTAATAATCTATGGATGCCAATTGCAAATGCAACATTAGGAAAGCTGGACAGCTTCAAGGTTTTTAACTGTTATCTGCTAAATTAGATTGCTCTCCAGGGCAGTCTTTGCCAACCTGGTGCCCTCCAGATGTTTATTTATAAAAGCATTTCTGTGCTGCCTTATCATAATGGTGCACAACGTTAACAACTTAAAACACCATCCCAAACGATGCAAATAACCATTAAAGTGACTGGTTAATCAGTTTAAACAGCTGCATGGGCCCATTGCCAAAAAAATGTCCTCAAGAGATGTTTGAAACTCAAAAGGCAAGGATGCTGGCTGAACCTCACAGCAATATGAGACCAGCAAAATTGCATGCCTGACTCCCTAGTTGAAGCCATCCCGGCCTGCACAACACTGGGGACGACAACAACAACACCACCCCTCTGAATGTTCTTGGTGCTGGCAGGAGCAGATGGGACTTAAAACATCTGGAGAGCAGCAGGTTGACAAAGGCTGCTCTAAGGAGCCAGAAAATTTCCTGATGCAAACTGAAAATTTATCCATGCAAACTGCCCCATGCAAACTATCCAATAATATAGTTTGCATAGGAAAGTCATTCCCCCCCCCACTCCCACAGCTCTGCTCCCCATCCACTCGCCATTCAAAGAGTCACATTATAGACCCGTACAGTCAAATAAAGCTTTTTTAAAAAATAAATAAATAAAAGGAAAAAAGAGGATTTGAATGAAGCAGCGCCAGCAATCCAGGCTGTTCGCCAACAGGCTCCTTCTGCGTATTAAGAGGACAGAGGAGTACCTGTCGAGCAGTCCATCTGGGAAGAGTTGGCATCGCAATCGGTTTTCATTTTTTTAGCACGGGACTCAGAGGTAGACGTGGCAACAAGGTTTGTCGCGGGGAAACGGAAGGGCTCCGTGCTGCTGCGTTGGCCGCCCGGCTTCTGCTCTACGAGGTCCATTTTCCTTTTGAGGGAAGACATGGCTATGGAGGAAGCTACCACCGTCCCCGTGGCCTGAGCCCTCCCCAGGAGGCGAGTGCTGGGAATGCTGTGCTGGAGCAGGAAGTGGTCTATCCTCGCCTTGAGAGAGGGGTGGGGCAGGGGCTGCGAGTGCTGGCTGAAGGCCACCCCCGTGAAGGGGTCACTGGGCACTCTCCCCCAGGACGCCTCGCTCCGGTTGCACTTCTCCAGCGTGCTCTGATCGATCACTTTGCCCGAGGGCAGCAGCATGGGGAGAGTCATTACCTCCAGGGTGATCGGGTCCAGGAACTCCTCGGGAATGTCCGGGATGGCGTCCATCAGCTTCTGCTCCTGGCTGTCCGGGTTGCCAAAGGGCGCCTGGTCGCTCTCCATTGGCGACGGGAGGCCGGCAGCCTGCCCTCCAAAGCCTTGCACGGCCCGCAGCACGTCGTCCACCACCTCGTGGGGGCAGGATTTGGCCGGCTGGCCCCAAACCTCCACTTTCTTGATGCAAGGGAGACCGCCACCAGCCACATGGGTGATGCAGATCTTCAGGTGCGAGACGCAGCTCAGGGAGCTCGGGCCTTTGTTCCACAGGTCCAGAGACGCTGAGCCAGGGAAGGAGAAGAGTGTGTCCATCTGCTGATGGAATGGAAGCCTCGGCCGGAAGCCTCGGTGGCTGAAGGTCACTTTGCTTTGATTCTTCAGCACCGCTTTGCCCACCAACGTGAAAGCTTCCTTGTCCAACGGGGGCTGAGCATCCAGACCTGAGAAGGGAGAGTCCGAACTGCTCCAAGAGGCTTTGCTGGGTGAGGTAGAAGTGAAAATATCCAGCCCAGTGATGTTCTGATAGCCGCCGGAGGAGACGTCTATATTAATCCGGAAGATTTCTACGTTGAAGGGGAAAGAGAGAGTCACGTGGACCGGGGGCTTGATGAAGTATTCGCAGCGGAAGCCTCGGTTTCGTTTGGCAAGGTCTTCTGAGACCAGGTTTTCTACTTCGTATCCGTCAGCGGAGATCTACGGGTAGAGAAGAAGAGAAGAAGAGTATGGATTTGATATCCCGCTTTATCACTACCTGAAGGAGTCTCAAACCGGCTAACATTCTCCTCTCCCTTCCTCCCCCACAACAAACACTCTGTGAGGTGAGTGGGGCTGAGAGACTTCAGAGAAGTGTGACTAGCCCAAGGTCACCCAGCAGCTGCATGTGGAGGAGCGGAGACGTGAACCCGGTTCCCCAGATTACGAGTCTACCGCTCTTAACCACTGCACCACACTGGCTCTCAAAGAAAAGGACTGACAATCTTTCCCGTAGTCTTTGCATGCCATGCCGGCGTAACAACACAGAAAGAGACTGGAATCCTGCAGCAGCAACAAAAAAGGACTCGCCCTCAATGAAAGCTCCCATGGATTTCAACAGGAGAGTTAAAGCACATGCTTAAAATTCTCCGATTGAAATAACTGGGAGTGGAACATTTAACTTTCTTTACCACATGCCCCTAATCTCTCCACCTTTTTATTGTGGCTGATTGGCTCGAGTTACACAGACACACTTTGCACCCCACCGAAAGAAGAAAAAGTTAAAGCGGGGGGCATCTGTTTCAAAAGAACCTCTCATCACCCCGCTACCTTATTCTAAATCTGCAAGTCCCCCTCCTCAAAAAGTGGGATGCCCAGCTTAAATATCCCAAGCAGATACACTCGTACAACCTTCTCTTGAAAAACTGGAGGAGGAAAAGCGTGCAAGGAGCTCTCTTGGATCAGATCAAAGGCCTCTCTGCTCCACCATCCTTCATCCTTCTCCTCAGTGGCCGATGTCTCCAGGTAGCCCTCAACCTCTGGTGGTGTTCAGGGGAAGACTCTCTCTAAGCCTGAAGGTCCCACCACAGGGGAGCTTTGGTTTTTCCTCCAGTACTAAAACATCTGCCTACAAGAGAGTGCAGCTGACCAAGCTGTAAAGTAGCAAGGCCACTGACCTGTCTTGCTAGTACTCTAGTTTCTGATCTTCCATTATGATGTCACTTCCCTGGCCAGTGACTTGCAACAGGAGGCAGTCCAACCAAATTCACGCTTTTTTTTTAGCTCCACCAGAAACAAGTACAGTATCTGAGCCAGCTATAGTTGGGTCTATTTCTCCTTCAGGCTTTTGCTGAGCTACTGATTTTATTAGGGGTGGGGGAACAGCTGTCTGATCATGATTGTAGGGCCAAGGTGGACCTACCAGTCCAAGCCGAAAGTGGCAAGCTGGAAGAATCTAGTTTTTGTTTGCAGGGTGACGCTGGTGTGGTGACAGGATTACAGAACCCAACCACCTGCTGCTTGATTAGGCGGGTTACACTGCACAGAATGATCTGCTGCAGACGTTGACAACCCCGGGTGTCATTAAGTCACATTTTCTCAGAAAGGATATGCATGAGCAGCAGGGGCAGCAGAAGGAAGCCTCCATGCATAAGCAGTGTCAATTTAGTTCTGCAACCAGCCGCTGAGTCAAAGCACTCCTTGATCTCTAGAATGTTAACTCCTTTGACCCTGAGATGCTGCAACCAAGTCTCCACCCTCTGCTTTCTTAACCTGGAGCAAGGAGGGTTGTTGGGGGGCGGGGAATACCTTGTTGCAGTGAATTCTTGGCTTGAATTGCGGGAGGCAAACATTTATCACCATCTTTGTGGCTCAAGGTGGAAACCAGCTCCCCAATCTTCAACTTGGCTCTAAAATAAAGCACATAAAAGTTTTTTAAACAAACAAACAAATAAATAACTGTGGTGAACAAGTGATGTGACAGAACTTGCCGCTTTGATGATAACATTTGTTTTGGTGTTTTGAAGATTGCATTACAGCACAGTAATGTTGTGTTTTAACAAAGCGATGCCCAGGTCTAAATAGGGCTTTCCAGGCCTTGGAAGATCGACTCACCAAGCCAAGGTTGCAGTCACCGAAATGGAATGTCTAGTTGCCATTTTGGACGGCTCTAAAGTCCTATTTTTCAAATGATGGACTGGCTGTGATTGATTAAACATCTGGCTAGTTCAGAAGACAACCCTGAGCCAGGTTAAGAACTCAGAACTTAAAGAGAAGAAAAGTCATTTGATCCAGGGACAGTCCACACACACATATAGGCTCATTCCGACCTCTTTTTCTTAATGGCTGCTGCTCCTGCTCAGGCTGCACGGAAAAAGCATTTTGGTCCCAGAAATTCATTCCAATTGTGCAGACAAAATATAACAGATAGAATTCTACAGGACGTGGTATTAGTGTGTGAAAACAGTCCAGATCCAGTGATCCCCAGGCATCCACCTCTGGATGACGGAGTTGTCAGGCGCCATCCTGGCACCCAGGCATCTTCATTTGGTCTCATGTGGTCAAAAGCAAGGTGCAAAATGTGCCTGGTGCCCTGCTAATTTTGAACACTGCACACCCCTTACTACCCTGGAGCGTTTGGGCAGGTTGGCATGTGTGCTTGGACTCTGTTAATGCCTCTTGCTTGTCTGGATGAAAAACAGAGGTGTGTGTTTGTGTGTGTATATAAAAACCAGCCAACTGTACCATAATATTTACGTTCATTGATCCAGCCACAACTGTATGTGCCCCCACCCCCAGAAAGGGAATAAGGGCCTTGGAATAAGTTTCCCCCACCCTGGATGTAGTGCATGAAAAACTGATGTAGCTAGGACCCGCCGTACTACAGTATGGTTACTAGATTTTTTTCAATGAATCCGGGGACACTTTTTTTTTTTTTTGAAGCCGAGTAGCAACAGGGAGTCAGTAGTGGGGATGATGAGGCAAAAGACCCTGGGCCCAAGCACACATGCATATTGTATAAAGGTGCAAAGGCCTTCTTTTGCACCCTGTGAAACATAAATGCGCAGAGGTTTTTTTAAAAAAACTGGGCAACGGCACACCGCCTGCCCGTGACTCCCGTGCCTTCCCCAATCTCCTTCCCCCTTCCCCCTTTGTTTTGGCAGATCAGGGGAGGCTTGGGAGCCATTGCCCAGAAGGCGCCATCCTGGTAGTGCAGTTGGCTCTGGCTGGCTTCAGGAGCTGCTCGCTGCCGTGGCGCAGGAAAAATGGCGGCCGCCACGGCAGCGAGCAGCTCTTCAAGCCAGCCAGAGCCAACTGCGCTAACAGGCTGGCTCCAGGCTGCGGAGGCTGCCACTGCCACGTTTCCCAGGAACAGATTTGCAAATCTGGGGACATTCCGGGGACTGAATTTGTCCAGCGACAGATTTGCAAATCCAGGGACTGTCCCCGGGAACCAGGGACGTCTGGTAACCCTATACTACAGCTCTGCTTCTATCATATCAGCTCAAGCAGGATGGATGAAAAGATAGTCCTTGGATGTGAGAGCAGAACCTGCAGTCACAGCCAGGGTTGATGACCACCATCCCTCTCCTCAGGAAACAGAAGAGCCAGTGTGGCATAATGGTTGGAGTGTTGGACTAAGACATGGGAGACCAAGGTTCAAATCCCCAGTCAGCCCCGAAGATCACTGGGTGACCTTGGGCCAGTCACAGCCAGAATTCTACAGGACGTGTTGCTGGTGTGTGGAAACAGTCAAGATCCAAGGTCCCCAGGCATGCACCTGCAGATGTTTGAGACGTCAGGCACCATTCCTGGTGCCCAGGCATCTTCCCTTGGTTGCAAGTGGCCGATAGCCAGATGCGAAATGTGCCTGGCTAATTTTGAACACTGCTTTCAGCTTGGTATCCCTTTTGAGTTTCGTCAACACCCTCCCTGGTTTAGCTCAGCAATAACTCCCAATATACATTTAAATGAAAAGGTCTTTGAGACGGATCTCTGATCCATGATTACGTTGACACTGAGAAGGCTCGGTTAGTTCCCTCCTCAAGCACGAAGCCTGCCTACTGGCAACATCTTCCGATTCCCTTCAACAAGCAAAATCTTATCTGTTTGGGAAGGGGGAATCCAGGACAGCAAAGGCTGAGTGCTGACAGAAAGGTAGCAGGTCTAGCACAGTAGATCTCAAAGGGTGAGGAAGGAGACGGCAAGTGCAGTGGGAAGATTCAAGGACAATCAAAGAAACATTTAGTTTGGTTCACTGGCTGTCGTGCAGAAGTTTTAGATTGGGTATTGGAACTGAAGAACGAATTAAGAGCTTTTGGAACGAGTAGCACCAACTGAATGCCAAGGACTGGTGTGCAAGGCTGGCATACTTGGTCAATATCTTTACCCAGCTGAATGAGCTCAATGCCAGTATGCAAGCCCACAATGACAATATCCTCGCAGCTACAGACAAAACAAGCTGCATTAAAAAAAAAAAAAAAAAGCTTCAACAACATACCCTGAAAATGTTCCCGCAGGTAAAAAGACAATGAATTACATGGCCTCGTACAGGAACAGCTTGCAACACTGGTAGAAAAGATTGACCATTACTTCCCATCATCTGCAGAAAATTTAGACTGGGTTAGAGACACCTTTGCAAATTGCAGCTGTTCAGGACTGACATTGAATGAGGAGGAAATGGCCTGCGTTTTAAGTGTTTGTACCTTGAAAATGAAACACAGGAGTATGCTACTGGACTCTTTTCGGATATACAGCCAGAAACCATATCCACACCTCTCTTCAAGAGCATGGGCTATTGTTCTGCAGTTCTCCATGACATATTGTTGTGAACAGGGATATGACAAGTAAAGAAAGATTGGAAAAGAGAAAGGCTTCTTTGTGTTGATGAGATCAGAGTTTGCCTCAAATTAGACCTAATATGAATGACATTACCTGGCAAAAGCAATCTCACACCCCTCATTGAGTTTGTATACCTGCTTAATGTACATACCTGTATGTAAGAGGCTCATTTATAATTATATTTTGGAAATCACATTCTTATTTAGCTGGACTGTTTTATACTTTCTGGATGTCCCATGATCATATTATAAAGTAGTTGTGTTCTATGTTATGAATCAGGCACTGGTAGTTGTTTCTTTTTTTGTCTTCCAATGTATTTATCATAATTTTAAAAATGGTGTGGTGCAAGGAAATTTTTATTCTAAAGGTATGTCCCAGAGAAAAACGTTTTGAGAACCACTGGTCTAGCAGGATGCAAGGGGTGCTACGCTCAGCTTCATGTTGTCATGGAAGGCCAAAACTAGATTTTATTCTACTTGTGCTGTCATAAGATCCCACCCCTCACTTAGCCAATGGGAGCATCTCCCCTGGCCTCAAAGTGGTGGAATTTTCATGGGGATCTCATATGAGAAGGAAAAGGTTAGAGTGACCTTGCCCCCCTGGGCACTGCACTCCCGGTGAACAATGCTCCTTCACTTATTAAAAAGAAATAAAACCTGTGCGTATTGAAGAGCTGACCAAAGACCCATCTAGTCCAGCATCCTGTTCTCACAGCGGCCAGCCAGATGCCTGTAGGAAGCCAGCAGGCAGTTTCCTAGCCACGCAGTTAAGAATGATGTCTACTTTGACTCCGAGTGCTGCAGCAAGGAGCGTCTCCTAAAGGTTTTCCAAGGAAGGTATCCCAGAAATCTAACAACTTGAGGTCATGCAGCAGGTGTTGCTTGTACCTTCCTATTGCAGGAGCGATGATGGGTGAGGAAAGGTCCCTAAGGTGGGAGTGCAGAAGCAGGTATAGAGATGGAAAGGCATTCATTCCACTAGCCCACAGATGAGATGCTTTGAGGGGAACAGGGTGGTGCAACAAGCCTTTCCTCTCCATTATGAGGCTGCCCAAAAGGACCCTTGCTGTCCCAAATTCGTCATATGTCTGCTGATGCCCATTTTCTCCTTTGAGTGAAAATTCCTTGTGTGGTGTTCTACCAAATCCTTGCTTGTTACCCAGCTCTACATCCCACCCCTCTCCCCCAAAACCTAGTTTATCTTAGGAGCTTAGCCACAAAAGTCAAGTGAAATGCAAGAAACATTTTGCTTTCAGCCAAGCCTATGTTGTAACAGACTACATAAGCCTTGCAAACTAGCCAACAGAATATTCTTTTTTTAAACAAGCCCGTGTGAGCAAACATACCTGCATTGCCATTTGTGGCACATCAAAAGCTGTTTAAGGGTCAGGGGCTTCCATTTTACAAAAGCTTCCTTGCTTGAATGAGATTCATACTTGCCAGAGTGGAGTAGCTATTGACAACACTGCCCCGGGCTGTCCAGGAAGCTAAAAGACACCACTACCACATTTCTGCATTTGAGAATTATGCCCCTTTGCCAGGAAAGCATTCAGCTTATGGAGCCAGATGAAAATATGTATGAAACTTGGAAACAGCTATAGGTCACAGCCCAATTTTAGCTTTAAAGTAGAATGCTGCTGCCTGTGCCCCTGCCAAAAAAAATAATAATCTGAGACTTTCTAAACCCTACAAGCCTTGACAGAGGGAAGCATGCAATGCTATAGGGATGTTGACAAAAAAAATCATGAAAAACCCCTTTCAAAAACTATATGCCACCTGTAAAGCAAAGGCAAGGCAATAAATCCCATGCCACAGAAAAACTGTGTATGAATAGCAGTGGCTCTTAACATTATTTGCCTATATTTCTGAAATTGGGAATCTTAAGTGGGCAATTCCTTATTAATTAAGGAATTGATTAAGGATAATTCATTATTAATCACTGTTTTGTGCACTCAAGATCAATAAATGTGGATTAATCCATTCAAAGTGTGTTCCAGTCATTCATTTGGAACAGCAGAAAAATCCACCCATGACCTCCACCCAGGAATTCTAAACAAGAAGGTGATTAAAGTGTAATAAAGGATGGTGGAAACCTATTAAGTTTATGTGAACACTCCATATTACCCACAATGCCTTTCCTAGAATCATAGAATTGTAGAGCTGGATGGGACCCCAAGTGCCATCTAGTCACAGCTAAAGAATCTCTGGCAGATGGCCACCCAAGCTCGGTTCAAAAATTTCCAACAAAGGAGAGCCTCTTCTAGAAGAGATTGTAAAAAACAAATACACAGTTTAAAATGCCAAGCACTTTACAGCATCACTCTCGCTCACATTTCTCCTAGCCCACCCGGTTATGTAGGCAAAGGTAATTCTCATTTTGCCGATGGAGAGTAAGACTCATTTAGAGTGATAAGTGAACTGGGGATTACATCTAAACATTACCACTGGACTGCATTGGTACCATTAACGCTTGAAGAGCTTTCCCTGCTCCCTGTTCACTTTCAAATAAGCTAGCTGTCACTCCAGGGAGGAAAAAGAGCACATTTAAAATTCTATTAGAATAAACATTTTATTTACAGGATAATCACTGCGAGACATTCGCAAGCTAGGGACCATTTCAGGGGTATGTTGCCATTCCTAAGAATGCTGAAGCACAGACCCTGCAAAGAGATGCTGGCAACCAAGCAGCTTCGAAAAGGTACATTATACAGCAATGCTAAACTACCTAGCTACATTGCCCGAGACCAAGAGCATCAGTGTGTGAGGAAACTTTTCAGAATTTTGGTTCTGAAAACCTGCAGACGGGTCACTGACTACCTATGTCATCTAAAGCGCCAAACACTTTGTGGTGTAAATAGCTCAGCTTTTCCGACCGGCTACGTCTGAGCAAAGGCAGCCACTCCCAGAAGGGCAGTTCTACCACTACATATCCCATTTGATGGAGTTGCCTCCTTTTCAAACTGTGGAACCCCAGAAGGCGTTTGGTGCTGTAGCAGTAGTGGTTCTTGCTAGACACCTGGACGGCTAGTTTCACATCCTGGCCTTGCAACTCATTCAACCAAGGGGCTGGAGCTTCACACGAAGAGGCCTTGGGTTTGGTTAAAGCATTCAAGATGGCGCTCGTCAGTGGAACTCCGTTCGAAAACATAAAATGATCCCAAGTGGGTGGGGGTGGATCCTGTGGCAATGGGGTAGACGTTTCTATCTTGCTTTCAGTATTATTCATGGGCGATTGGCTACTAGATCTACTGTTTAAAAGCTGACTCATCAAGTCATCTGTAAGGGAAACTCCACTTTCTTTCAGCTCCAATTTTACAACTGCCTGAGAGTTAAACGGCAACGGCTTTCGGTCAGAGTCGAAACGAATCTCCAAATCAACAGATCTGGTATGAGGCAAGAGCATGTGACTTTTGACATACTGGGGCCCACCCAACATCTCCCCCAGTAGAGAGAGAGCTTCAGTCGATTCCGGCTTCGTTAAAATATCCTTCTTGGCAACGTTCCACAGCATCTCTGCTACCTCTTGCCTAAGCCGCGGCTCAAGGCGATGGCCTGTGTAACTGGGGCATTCAATCTCCACCGTGCCATCCAGAGTGAACAAGTCCTTGCTAAGGTCAAATTCACTCTTGCTGATTAATTCTGCAAACTCAGGACCCAAAGCGTAGTCTATCAAGTCGTTTGGGAATCGCTCTGCAAATGCCAGAGCTAACAAAAAGGTGAGGAAATGCTCCGGGAATTTCTGGATTTCATGCATCTTTGCGCGCATCTCTTCCTCGAGGCTGGCATAAAGCTCCTCTGCATTGGGGGGCTCATAGTTCAAGCACCCAAATGACCACAAGAATTTGGCAATATCTTTGCTCCGGCAATAAGAAACTCTGGAAGGCAAAGAGGCAGCAACAGCGTTCATAATCCTTTCATCCAGATAATGCAAAGCCGAACAGGCAAGGGTGATGTGCATAACACCTTGAATGCCTATAGTTGGTATCATGGGAGGAACAACATTCCCAAGCTGATTCATAAAGTCAAGATGAATAACATGAGTGTAACGGTACATCTTGAGGACATTCACCAAGGCAAAAGAGCTCATGTCTGACATACGGGCAGAGACTTTATCTCCAATTTTCCGCATGGTATGTTCTGAAAGACCATTGTGTGACTTGAAGAACCCTAAGCAAATGGCACCCACTTCCTCTAGATTGAGAGAGTCCAACTGTTTTAACACCAAGAAGTCTAATTTCTTCATTAACTCTTCAGGGGCTTTACGGCCTTCGCCTATGATGTAGACCAGCTGGACCACGTGGGGCAAAGAGAGTTCCTTCCAACGCACGTTGACACAGCTCAGCATGCTCTCCAAGTACTGGGGGACGCTGCGGCCTAAGCAGCGCCACAGGTCAGCCACCATCAGCTGCTGGTCTAGCGTCATGCCCCAGACCCGGCGGCAGCACTCCGCTTCGTACACATTCAACATAGAGTGGGAGGGTGGGATGGCCAGGCAGACAAATGCTTCTAAAACCATCATGAGCTCAGAAATATCAAAGAGCTGGACCTTCTCAATTCCATAGCGGCACAGCACAGCAAACCTTGGGTTAGACTTCATGCTTACTTGTTGTTCAGCTGGCAAGCAGCTCAGCTTGAAGAAATGCTCTGCGATTGCTCTTGGTTTCAGGCTACTTTTCAACACAGAGATTTTCTGCAATATCCGGTCACGTTCTTCCATGGAAATGGGCTGAGGGAACTCGTCTCGGTTGTAGCACAGAGATCTGTATTCGGGCCTTTGCTTCTGGAACAGCCTGATATCTTCCTTAGGGTCATAAGCCTCCACGTCAGCTGCTTCCCCGTTGTCTTTCACAGGGTCCAGTTTAGTTGGCTGCTCCAAAGAAGGTCGGATGGGCCGAGTGCGATTGCCTTCCAAATCCAGCAGTGTGTTCTGCGTGCTCGAAAGCTTCCGTGAGCAGGTAACGTTGCAGGCATTCTGTAACGGTTTGGCACTAATCCTGGGACAGTCACTTTCTAGCGAACCCTCCTCCAAACTTCTCGAGGCTTCCTCACGAGATACGGCTTTGGTTCCTGGGTAGGCGGATGGATTAAAAGATACCCGGTATTCTGCAGGCTTCCAGAGTTTGAGCATGGTGGCGGGTTTAGAGCTCTCTCCCGCCTCTTTGGTGGGCTGGCCGCCTTCTTCTGCCTTTCGGAAGAATACTGTCTTGCCCCCAGCCTTGCTTGTAGTAGAAAACGCAGCTGCCCTGCAAGGCTGCCCTGCAAATCTTCGGCATATTATCCTCGTAGCCATGGTCACAATTACCAGGTCAGAAATGGTCCCAGGTACTGAAAAAAGGGCAGATGAAGAATGAGTGGCTTTCATCCGTCATGATGGCTTCTCTTTTTCTTTTTTAAAAAGACTTAACCGTTTAACACTATAGTAAGACATGCCCTGAAAGGCAGCATTTACCCAGCACTTCAAACAATCTCAGCACATGGATATCCACCAGAAAGTTGACTATACTCAGCAGCCAATAATCCTGCTCCATCCTCTCACGCAACCAAGGTATTCTGCAAAAGTGAAGGGCAGGTCCCTTATCTTAAGAGATTAGGTGCTCCGTTACTACAGGAATCTCTTTCAGGACTAGAATACGCTATGAATCCATACATTAGTGCATGTCTATGCAGATAATATCGTACGTTAACTTCTAATATTTAAGGTTTGTGCAAATCTTTAGTATGAAAGAAGCAGCAACCCCCCTTAGCAGTATGCGGCCTACAGTGGTTCTCAAACATTTTACAGAAGAAATTCACAAATAGCATTTAAACAAAGATTTAGGACACACCAGTTGGGGTCCATTCCTGACCATAAAGTAACAACTCTTTGTGCTGCCTTTATCCTGCCTTTGCAAGCTTGAATGACTAGTGTGATCAAACCTCCCACATCCACTATCAGCGGCTGAAGCTGTTGCTGGCTGAAGTGGAAATGGATCCAATCCAAAGTCTTAAAAAGTGCAAGAAGCAGGGCTGTGATGTTCAGACTTCTGACTGACTAATCAAATGCCCTGGTTAATTGTTTTCAAGCAAAAGTCCTTAGAAAAAGCACTATCAAAAGCATTCTCACTCCCTTGCAGGACTATTGTTTTTATTCTTTTGAAATGTTTCAGGTCTTTGGAAGACAAAGGTACTGGAGACATGCTGGCCCCAGAAAATGAGAAATAAATGATAGTTTAAAATGCCTTTTTTTTTTAACAGGATCACTCAGGTATCTAGAAGCTGTGAAGCCTTATCTGGCTGTTCTTTAGGCACAGATGCTCAACACAAGATGTAAAAAAATGGAAGAAGGAAGTTCTTGAACGCTCTACCATGGCTGAGGGCTACCTGAATGCCCCACGCACAATGGGCCTGCTGATTCAGTAACAGTCCATATGGCTTTGGCAAGAGAAGATGTCTTTGGATTCATGCCCGAAGAACCACCTTACATTCAGCAACATCCAGCTTTCAAACAAAATGGCAGTTCCATTTTGAATGTACAGTGGTACCTCGTTGAGCATCCAGGATCCGTTCTGGAGCCCTGGACGCTTGGCGAAAGAGACGCTTGACAGAGCGTCACTGTGTGCGTCAAGCGGTTTTGCGCTTCAGCACATGTGCAAAGTGGCAAACCCGGAAGTAACCCGTTCCGGTACTTCTGGGTTTGCCATGGACGTCCGCCAAAATGTACGATCAAGGGGGTGGATGTTCACGGAGGTATGACTGTATTTCCAATGAATTCATATTGCTCTGGATGCAGCAAAGACCAGAGGCTTTCAGCACATTTGTATGTCTGCTACACAATGACAGCGTGAGATGTCCCTGGTTTGGTTCAGACATAATCTGGTTCAAACTATGATTCAAGCAAGCCAGGAAATCCATATGTAGAAAGAGGAAGAATAGGGAGGTGGAAACATGATGTCTGAGTTAAGTCCAAAGGATTTTGCTTAGCGTTAAGCACAACTTAAAACTACTACTGCAACGTTGATTTCAAATGCTAAACCACAGAGTTGATGCAGTGTAACTGATGGTAAGGAAAGTGAGCCAAAAAAATGGATTTGGTGTTAAAAAGGTTTTCAGTTAGCACTCCAGGAACTGCCACCACTTCCCAGAAGGCAGTTTTTTCAAAGTCAAGTCAGTGAAAAAGACCCCCACCCCCAGCCAGCAAAACCGCCATTAACTCTCTTCTGTGTCTAATATGCTTACACAGAGGGTTACTTAGAATCAAAAGAATGGTGAAATAACTTAACAGACGCCAAAGTCTAGATGTAGTACTATAACTAAATTTATGGTGTGACCATACTTGGAATACTGTTTACCACATCTCAAAAAGCATAGTGGAGGCCTGGAAAAAACAGTAACCAAAATTTTCACTGGCCTGGCACAACTCTCCTTTGAGGAAATATTACAAACATTTGAGACTATTTAGTGTAGAACAGGCGTATGGAAAGTCCATTTCGGGGGTGTAATCCAGCCCGCCAGTTGGTTTAATATCTGGCCCCTATGGCAGTCTATCTCCTGGGGTAAAATCCTAAAAAAAGCTCAACAAGCCCAATCCTAAAAAGAAAGGTCAACAACATTGGTTGGCCCTCACACATGTTCACTTCATCAAATCTGGCCCTCTTTGAAAAAAAGTTTGGGCACCCCTGGCATAGAAGAAATGTGAAAAGAGGGAGCGTGGAAAACATGTGGAGTAGAGAGATATTTTTCCCCCCTCCCCACTCTGATATAATACTAAAACCCAACGAGGTTATCCAATGAAGATGAATGGTGGGAGATTCAGGACAACAAAGTAGTATTTTAACTGTACAGTGTTTAGCTAATCTGCTGAATTTGCTTCCTCAAAATGTGAACGATGTGTCAGAGTGGGGAAATAATAGCTATATAATCATATAATTGTAGAGTTGGAAGGGATCCCGAGGGTCATCGAGTCGAACCCCTGGCCATTCAGGAATCTCAACGAAAGTATACATGACAGATGGCAATCCAACCTCTGCTTAAAAAGCCTTAAGGAAGGAGAGGCCACCACCTTCCACCCCACGGTCGAACAGGTCTTACTGTCAGAAATTTCTTCCTCATGCTGAGTCGGAATCTCCTTTCTTGTAACTTGAAGCCACTGGTACGCGTCCTACCTTCCAGTGCAGGAGAAAACAAGTTTGCTCCATCTTCCATGTGTCAACCCTTTACATATTTGAAGATGGCTATCATATCTCCTCTCAATCTCTTCTGGAGACAGTACTCCAGGTGTGGTCTGGCCAAGGAAGAGTAGAGAGGTACTATTACTTCCATTGATCTGGACACTAAACTTCTGTTGATGCAGCCTAGAATAGCGTTAGCTGCTGCATCACACTGTTGACTAGGATTAAGCTTGTGGTCTGAGTTAAGTAGTAGCAGGGCTGGTCACAACTGAATTCAAGAACCCTATTACAGCTGCCCACCCACCTCAGGACAAATTAGGCTAGGAACCAAATGATCCACATGAGGATAGAGGCAGCTTATTTAGCGGACATATCAGGAGAGAGACTACTGGTACACCTAGCCCAGTACTGCCCATCTTAAACGACCAGCAGTTCCCCAGGGTGGGATACAGAAGATGGTTCTCAACACTTACTACAGGCTTCCTCAACCTCGGACCTTCAGATGTTTTGAGACTACAATTCCCATCATCCCTGACCACTGGTCCTGCTAGCTAGGGATCATGGGAGTTGTAGGCCAAAAACATCTGGAGGGCCAAGCTTGAGGAAGCCTGACTTACTACCTGATCCTTTTAAATTGAGATCACAGCAACCATGAAAACCCTATGATCTACCACTGTGTTAAGCTCCTCCCCAAGCAAACAAAACCCTGATGAATTGCAAAGTAGAACACCGTATTTTTGCATTGGCCTGAAATTCTCTTTACACTCTTGTTTTACAAAATATAGATAGCCTGAGACGCCAATCTGAAGGCTGATGAAGAGAAGAGAGGTTCTTTAAACCCTTGCTCTCCAGCCCATTTCCTCATCAAAATTAAGCTCTCAATGCAGCTCTTTCTCTGAGGAAAGGAATACATACAGATTTTCTGTAAAGCAAGTAAAATAAATTCTGTTTCAAAAACTAGCAGAACCACACAATATGCTGTTCTGTCAGTAGTAATTGATCATAGGCGAGAAGAAAAGAGTCTGTTGCTGCCACCTGGTGTTGAGAAAGTGGAGCCACCACAGAACCAGAAAAAAGAAAGGCCCAGAGCTTACATTTTATTTTATTTTTTTGGAAAACCGCTCATATTTCTAGCCCATCATGCAGTGGGCAAAAGCAAAAAATGTCAGAACAGTATGCCTATAATACGCAGGCAGGACTAATTGATTGGTTTCTTTTTCCTGCATTGCTACAAGAAGTTGCTGGGCTGGTGGGGAGGAAATAAGTGAATTGAGAGTAGGGAGGCCATATTTGTTAAGACAGTAGAGAGAAAACGGGGCTTCTAGTGCCTTTTTAGGGTGGCTCATGCACATCTAGGCAAGTTGAATCAAAGTGCAAAAGATGCAGAAAAGACTGCAGCCTGCAGTGGAAATGGGTTAAAAGACACCTGCCCGTATTCTGTGTTAAGAGGGCCCCATGTAGTTTCTATAGAAGGACCACTGTGCAGTGAAATGACTCATGGTTTCAGTTGTATCTACACGAATGCACAGAGTATAGAAAACAAGTAAGATGAATTGGAGCTTTTAAAACAGGATGGCAAATATGACCATGTAGGCTTTACTAAAACCTGGTGGGATGAGACTCGTGACTGAAATTGCAAAATCTGTTCAAAAGGAATACATCAAACAGAAAGGGAGAAGTGGCAGCATTATAAGTAAAGGATGTTTACACTTGTGAAGAGATGCATGACTTGGAGCATGAAAGACAGTTTGAGAGTATATGGGTAAAAACTGTAGGAGAGGGAAACAACAGTGACCTTACTGAAGGTGTCTGCTATAGACTTCCATGACAGACTTGGGTGATGCCCTCCTACAGAGAAGATTACAAAACATTCAAAAAGGAGTCATGGGAGATTTCAACTATTCCGATATCTGCTGGAACACAAGTTTACTGTTAGGTGGATTTGTAGCTGGTTGACCAACCGAGTGCTCACTAACAGTTCCTCACCATCCTGGGAAAAAGTGACAAGTGGGGTGCCACAGGGTTCTGTCAGAGGTTCACTGTTGTTCAACATCTTTATAAACTATTTGGATGAAGGTACAGTGGTGCCCCGCAAGACGAATGCCTCGCAAGACGGAAAAACCGCTAGACGAAAGGGTTTTCCGTTTTGGAGTTGCTTCGCAGGACGAATTCCCCTATGGGCTTGCTTCGCAAGACGAAAATGTCTTGCGAGTCTTGAGATTTTTTTTTCACTCCCCCCCCCCTTTATCTAAGCTGCTAAGCCTTTAATAGCCTTTTAGCAGCTAATCCGCTAAGCCTTTAAGCCTTTAATAGCCGCTAAACCGCTAATAGCGCTAATCCGTTAAGCCGCTAATAGGGTTGCTTCGCAAGACGAAAAAACCGCTAGACGAAGACACTCGCGGAACGGATTAATTTCGTCTTGCGAGGCACCACTGTATTCAGGGGATGCTCATCAAATTTGCAGATGACACAAAACTGTGTCCAGTTCTGAACATCACAATTTAAGGAGGATATTGATAAGCTGGAATGTGTGTAGAGAAGGGCAACCAATATTAACAAGGGTCTGGAAACCAAGCCTTATGAGGAACAGTTGAGAGAGCTGGGTATGTATAGCCTGTAAAAATGGAGACTGAGAAGAGATATGACAGCCATCTTTAAATATGCAAAAGATTGACACATAGAAGATGGAGCAAACTTGTTTCCTCCCACTCAGGAGGGTAGTACCCGTACCAATCAATGGCTTCAAGTTACAAAAAAGGAGATTCCAACTCAACATCAGGAAGAACTTTCTGACAGTAAGAGCTGTTTGACAGTGGAACGGACTCCCAGTAGAGGTGACTCTCCTTCCTTAGAGGTTTTTAAGCAGAGGTTGGATTACCATCTGTCACGTATGATTTAGTTGAGATTCTAGCAGTATAGGTGGTTGGACTAGATAATCCTTGGGATCCCTTCCAACTCTACAATTATATGATTTCCAAGAAAGAGGAATTTATCACCTTCTGTATGCATTCAGTTTGTTTGTCCTTGCCGGTGATGTATTAACAGATGATATATACCCAAAATAATTCACTTCACCTTGTGTGCCTTGTCTTATTTAGCTTATAAAAGTTCGGCCTCTGTATTTTATGTATAGTGCCTCATTTACAGAAAACCATTGGAAATGTGATTACTACTAATTTATTATTATAACGGAGGAAAAACATATGCACAGGCTCCACAGGGAATGTTAGGCATTCTTTATAATCATATTACACCATGCACAAGAAATCTGCAGGTGCCTGGTGTCTGGACATGTGATAGCTGCCATTGCAGTGCTGCTCTGCAAATGTCACCCCCGAAAAGGGCAGAATACACATGGCGGAATATCAAGACCTCCTTGGTTGGCCCTTCTCTGCCTGAGACCTAAGAGATGGCTGCTGAGCAGACAATCCTGGGCCGCTAGACGATGGGCGGCTTCACACGCTAATCCATAACGGTAGCATTAAGGAAAGTGCCTGCTGTGCAATCTGCATGCGACTCACTCCGCTGAGAACGTAAGAAAAGCCCCTCAGGATCAGGCCAATGGCCCATCTAGCCCAGCATCCTGTCCTCATGGTGGCCAACCAGGTGCCTCTTCTGGGAAACCTGCAAGCGGGACCTGAGCACGAGAGAAACACTCTCCTCTCCTGTGGCCTCTGGCAGCCGGCATTCAGAAGCATCACGGCTTCCGACCGCAGAGGGCAGGGCATAGCCATCGTGGCTAGGAGCCATTCATAGTCCCTGGTGCTCCCTGCAGGTGTTTCCACAGACACGAATTTGCTACCAATTTACCCTGAATTGTTATTATTTTAAGAAAAAGCAGCCTTTGGCCCCTCCCTGAAGGGTAAATTGGTATCAATGAAAGTCTGGAGGTGCCAGCAGAGAGATGGCATTGGGGGGGGGGAAGCACCTGGGGTCTATGAGGCAAACACGGGGGGCGTGGTAAGCGGGGGGGGGAGAGCACCGGCCAGATTACGTCACACCCAGATGATGACGTGTTCCCCAGGGTCCTATAGCGTAGAGCCGTGGGCGGGGGCTGAGGAGAGGCGACTGTGACGTGCCGCGCAGGGGCTCCAAGCATCGCCCCTCCCCCCTCGAACGCGTCACCCTCCCCCCGCTTTGTATGGTGGGGGGTGTATTTATTTTCGAGAGGGCCGCCCCCCCTCAGGACACCGACAGCGCCTCCTCCTCTTCCTCGGCCTGCCCTTCACTCACCGGGAACGGCGCTGCCTCCGTCCTCCTCCTCCTTCCTCCGCTGCCGCCGGGTCTGGCCCCTGTCAGGCAAGCCTCCTCTTTCCCCGCCCTGCGCGACCTCTCTCCTCAGGAACGCTTCCGGTGCCTCCCGCTTCGGCCGCGCACTTCCGGGAGAGGCCCTACGGAAAGCGGGTGGGCTCAGCTGCCTTCGCGTGCTTGACGTTAAGTGCTGGAGCTGAGGGAAGGGGGGGGGAGTCAGCATCCGCGCAGGCGCGCCGAGAGAAAAGTTCTGTTCTGCGCAGGCGCCCGGGTGCCTCTCAGCTGTGCGCATGCTCCAGCACGGGGAAAGGGGCGTGGGGAAAACCGCCGCCGCCGCCGCGCAGGCGCAAGAGGGCGCCGTCACCCCGGCTGTTGCTAGGGGAGAGCGCGGTCGGCGTCGTCAAGGGGCGCTTCCGCCATGGGGCCGGTTCAGACTGCCTGTTACCCAGCGCCGGGCCTTCCCGTTACTTTTTTGGGTTGCGTGACTTCCTCCCCTCCCCTCCATTTCTGTACAGGCCAAAGCCGAATGGTCACTGAGGCCGCTTACAGTAGAGGGAGTCTCACTGAAGTCTATGGAGGCCATTGGTCGTCGCGGGGGGAGGGGGGATTATTTATTTCCTGTTGTTGTTTAGTCGTTTAGTCGTGTCCGACTCTTCGTGACCCCCTGGACCAGAGCACGCCAGGCCCTCCTGTCTTCCACTGCCTCCTGCAGTTTGGTCAAACTCATGCTGGTAGCTTCGAGAACACTGTCCAGCCATCTCGTCCTCTGTCGTCGCCTTCTCCTTGTGCCCTCCATCTTTCCCAACATCAGGGTCTTTTCCAGGGAGTCTTCTCTTCTCATGAGGTGGCCAAAGTCTTGGAGCCTCAGCTTCAGGATCTGTCCTTCCAGTGAGCACTCAGGGCTGATTTCCTTAAGAATGGATAGGTTTGATCTTCTTGCAGTCCATGGGACTCTCAAGTCTCCTCCAACATGATAATTCAAAAGCATCAATTCTTCGACAGCTTATTTCCTACCCCGTCTTTTTCCTCCCAGGAGCTCAAGTCACCACACGTGGTTCTCTCCCCTTCCATTAATCCCCACAACAACCCTGTGAGGTAGGCCAGGCTAAGAGGCAGTGACTAGTTTTTGGCTAATAAAATTCGAGCTGCAGTTGTGGCATACAAAAACAATCTAACATATTTTGGGGGGCAATTCCAGACCTATTGTTCAAAGAAGAAAGGCCTCTGGTTTCTTAACAAATGTGTATTTCAGCATTTTTTTCAGCTCATAAATCTTGTCCCAGAAGGCTTTCACCTTGGGGCAGGTCCACCACATATGGTGAAAGGTACCCTCCTTTTCTTTACATTTCCAGCATAGATTATCACTATTGTGATGAATCTTTGCTAACTTTACAGGGGTCAAGTACCATCTATATATCATTTTCATTATATTTTCCTTTAACATTGTACATGCAGTAAACTTGACCCCTTTCCTCCACAACCTTTCCCAATCTTCAAACATTATGTTACAGTGGTGCCCCGCAAGACGAATGCCTCGCAAGACGGAAAACCCGCTAGACGAAAGGGTTTTCCGTTTTTGAGTTGCTTCGCAGGACGAATTTCCCTATGGGCTTGCTTCGCAAGACGAAAATGTCTTGCGAGTCTTGAGATTTTTTTCCGCTCCCCCCCCTTTTTCTAAGCCGCTAAGCCGCTAATAGCCTTTTAGCAGCTAATCCGCTAAAACGATAAGCCTTTAATAGCTGCTAAACCGCTAATAGCGCTAATCCGCTAATAGGGTTGCTTCGCAAGACGAAAAAACCGCTAGATGAAGACACGCGCGGAACGGATTAATTTTGTCTTGCGAGGCACCACTGTATGTCCCACATCTCTTGCCCAATTGGAAAAAACAAGAAATACCAACAGTGGAGGAATGACAGATGAAGATGGTGGACTTTTCGGAGCTAGCCCACCTGACTGGAAGAATCCGTGACCAGGAGGAGGAGGAGCATCAGGAAGAATGGAAGAAATTCAAAGGCTATTTATCTAAATATGCTAAGATAAATTAAATAGAAATACTTGCAAAATAATAGGCTAAGGATCTGAATATGTGAAATTATAAAACAATATGTTTAAAGTTAAGATGAAAAGAGATAAAGATGTTAAGAGGATTAAGTAAATTTTATGAGATATTATTTTGGAAAACCGTTACAATGATACATAATGAAATTCAGTCAAGGGAATTTGAGGAAGTCATTTAACTATGATATTAATATTGGGTCAAGTTCAGTTATGATTTGTGTTTGTGTTTGAGAGCCAGTGTGGTGTAGTGGTTAAGAGCGGCTGACTCGTAATCTGGTGAACCGGCTTCACTTCCCCGCTCCTCCACATGCAGCTGCTGGGTGACCTTGGGCTCGTCACACTTCTCTGAAGTCTCTCAGCCCCACTCACCTCACAGAGTGTTTGTTGTGGGGGAGGAAGGGAAAGGAGATGGTTAGCCGCTTTGAGACTCCTTAGGGTAGTGATAAAGCAGGATATCAGATCCAAACTCTTCTTCTTCTTTGTCTAAAATGTGGAAAACTAATAAAAAACAATTTGGAGGGGGGGAGAGGCAGTGACTAGGGTTGCCACCTTTGTTCTGACAAAAAAAACAGGGTGTGGTTGGGGGGGCTTCATCTAGTGCTGAAGCAACTTCAGAGCAATCCGTTACAATCTATTGCAGCCTCATAGGATGCCCCCTCTGGAATTTGTCTCACACACGTGAATTTGTAAATCTGTGCTTGGTCACCCAGAGCGTAAGTGCATGACCTTTAACGTATCCTTTCAATCACATGCATTTGGAGAGGATCCTTAACTTGGCAGAGAGAGAGAGAAGACCTGAAATACAGGACAAAACTATCAGTAAAGGATGTAGCATTTTACATTGGGATACAGGAGAATCTTGTATTATACGGTGCAGGTGGCAAAACTTACTGGACCCCCAAGGTCACCTTTCATGGCCTAGTGGAAATTTGAACCCTGGACACTCCCAGACCTTTAGCCTGACACTGTCTAACCACACCAAGTCTCCAGTGTGTTAACATGCAAAATTAAGTGCCTAATTGGGATTAAAGTTTCGCCAGGACCTGGAGTTTAGCCTTGTGCAATTAAACAGGACAAAAGCGCTCTGGGTGACCTGTTTATTGAGTGTGTACCCGAATTTGCTATTTATTGAGCATTCATTCTGATTTGTTTGCAGGGAGGTTAGATGCTGTTGCATCAAACAAACAGCCCATGCTTTCCAGTGTGTTTTCTTGACTCTTCTAACCAGATGTTTTCAACCTTTTTTGAGTCCACGGCTCCTTTGGCCAACGGCATTCTTTTTGCTGAACCCCTGTGGGGCTCAGGAGCCCAGTTATGTGAGCTCTTGCCTGCAGAGCTGGCAGCCTCTCACCCTTTTTTGAATACCCTCCCTTGTGGGATGTTCCCTCTTCCCCCCTCTCCTTGGGAGCCACTGCTGCTGCCCCTGGTCTCTGAGCTGCCCCCCTCCCATTTGCCTACAGAGCTTATGGCCAGGGCTGCTGCAATAAACAGCTGTGCAAGCCTTGGGGAGGCAGAGATGCAAGAAGGCATCAGGGGAGGGAGGAAAGGAAAGAGAGACAAAGGCCAGTGTTGCCCACGGCACCCCTGACCATCATTCAAGTCACCCCAGGGCGCCATGGCACACTGGTTGAAAACCACTGCTCTAGACCAATGGTTCTCAAACTCCCCCCCCCCCATCCCACGGGTCACATGGGGGACCACTTAATGATTTTGCCCTGAATGGCAGGGGCAACCCAGCAAGATGGGTGGAATATAAATAGTAAAATTATTATTAAAAATAATGCCTGTTGTTGCATTTGCAATGCCATGTGCTAGATGTTGTATGACTACAGACCTATTGTATTAACATCTGTAGTGATGGAATGCTTTGAAAGACTGGTCCTTCAACATCTTAGAACCTGCTTTCCACAGGACTTTGATAAACATCAGTTTGCCTATAGAAGAAGTAGGTCCACAGACGATGCGATAGCCACCACCTTTCATCTTGCAGCAAGTCATCTTAGAGAAACCGGAGAACTATGTCAGGATGTTGTTTATATATAATTTATACTATATATATATATATATATATATATATATATATATATATATACACACATATATATACATATATATAAAATTTATATATAATTATAGCTTGACTTTTAATACCATCCTTCCGGACAGCCTCATTAAAAAGTTGACATGAACCTTTCTTCTACCATCTGTGACTGGATTAAAGACTTTCTGATAGATCGGACACAAACAGTGAGGATTGGACATGTAACATCTAATTCCTTAAAAATCAGCACTGGCACCCCACAGGGATGTGTGCTAAGTCCCTACCTGTATTCATTGTATACATACGATTGTGTATCATCTGACGCGTCTACTGCAATTATTAAGTTTGCAGATAACACTACCATAATAGGTTTAATAACAGGTGGAGACGAATCAGCGTATAGAGGGGAGGTCCAAAAAATATCTACATGATGCCTAGGGAACAACTTGCACCTTAATATCAGCAAGACAAAGGAGATGGTGTTGGACTTTCAGAGGAAGAGAGAACTAGCCCCGCTGTACATCGGGGAGGGCTTTGTAGAGAGAGTCTCTTCCTTTAAATTCCTAGGAGTTTATCTCAGTGAAGACCTTACTTGGAAAATCAATACAACCCAGGTGGTTAAGAAAGCCCAACAGAGACTCCATCTCGTCAGTGTATTGCGAAAGAACAATGTCAATCAACATTTGATGATCTTCTACCGGTCCACAATAGAAAGTGTCCTTTCATACTGCATCATGGTGTGGTACGCTGGTTTGACATCAAACCAGCAAGGAAAATTCTCAGGGATGATTCACACCCTGGCTGGCACTTTCTTGCTCTCCTGCCCTCAGGCAGAAGATATAGAAGCATGATTAGTCACACCAGCAGGGTAAAGAACAGCTTCTATCCGTGGGCTGTTAGGCTGCTGAATGAAAAGATAACAACAGGGCAACTGACTTTTGGGTTTGGTGTGTGTGTGTCAGTAAATGAGGGGAATTAAGACAGAGAGCTGAGTGGGGGGTGCTCGTGTAATCTCACTGTATACAAGTTGTACAAGTGACAATAAAGTATTTCATTTCATTTTTACAGATTCTGAGGCCACCTTGCATTGTGTGCTTTTATTATTGTTTTGTGTAATTTTTGTGTAAACTGCTTTTGAGCTTGTCAACAGGCCATATAAAAATGTTTTATGATAAACTGTACCATGCACTTTTGGGCATGTGAAAGTTTATGCCACAGTATATCTGTTACCCTTTGAAGTATCACCACGCCTTTTAATGCAGATTAGAATCAGGCTGGGTATTTCTGTGCTAGCCATTAAACTCTTAACAGTGTCCTTAGCAACAGAGGAGGATATGTAGCATATATATATTTGAGAGCGGTTGTTCACATCCATCTGTACTTCACGCTTGCTGACCAAGGCAATAACTATGAAGAGCAGCAACTATAAAAAGAATGAACTGGGAAACAGATGGACGTTTAGACAGGCCAGGAATAATTCTGAAACTCGTGATAGCTATGCCATTATGGCAATTTATGGGCAATATATCCTCCCTTAGCTGTGTTGGGTTTTTTTCTCCTTTTCTGCAGTTTATATTCGGGGGGGGGGGGGGGTTGACCACAGCTGTATTCCAAATGTGCCCCCACCATCTATTTGAATGAAGTTGCTATGATATTTGGAAGACTGAAATCAAGACAGCTGGTAATACCTAACGTAGAATTTGTTCCTACCACACACCAATGTTTTCAAGAAGCTCACCATTATGCTCCCAATATCTCTTTCCTGGAGCCAGCTCAGACCCCATGAGTGTATACTAGATGTGAATATTTTTTGCTCCAATAGACATCACTTTACATTTGGAGCTAATCCACATGCCAAATGTGAGAAAGGCGTGATAGTTCTTTGCTAAATTGCAGTTCTGCGTAGGGGTGATTTTGCAGCTGAGAAACAGTGACGGAAGACTCCTAACTGTTGTTGTAAACATAAATTGCCCTTTCCCCTTCTGGGGTATCCAAGAGCCCATATAGAGTCCTTACATAGGTCTCCTATCGGTAGGAGAAAATAAAAAAGGCCAACCAGAGAATATTGAGAAGCAAAGCAGCTAGTAAGCTTGATCTTTTATTGATCTGTTGCAACAGGGTGCTCCCCTCACCCGCAGGAGAGGAGGAGGAACCCAGAACAATGGCGCGCAAGGCCTTATAAAGACTTTTGAAATTGCCACCCTATAGATCAAGACCACCCCCAGAAACATCATACATACATCACAGAAGGGGTGTAACCTAAGACCACCCTTAGATACATCATACCTACATCACAGAAAAGGCGGTCTAAAACAGAAATTTGAATGTTGTTTTTCTCCTGTTGTTTATCTCCTGTCTGCCAGGTTACTTGATTGGATTGCCTGGGGAGCCTGGCCAATCTTTTGTAGTGATAAATACTTAGTTCCTGGGCCAGGTCACAGGATCACACCCTATTCATATCTTAAATGTGCCTTTAAGACAGGATTTGTGAGGAAAGAGACAATGGGAGGTTTCCCACTTTGACCTTGCAGAGAAAACATTTGCTCAGTTTAGGAATCAAAAAGGTTCCAGGTTGGTCTTCCTGTGCTGATCTATGTACGTGCTTGGTTGGTACGCTTATGAACATTACCATATACCGGTATCTAAGACCTCAAAATTCCTATCACACTATCCATAGCCCCCGCCCCACGCTTTCCACTGCAACTTCCCCCTCCTCTCCTCCAGGGTTCCATACAACCATTCTACTACCTTCAGTGCGACCTTTTGTTTTCCTTTCACCTTGGAGATGTCTTTGGCTGGGGAGTGGGGCAGGGCATTTACACTCTGTATGGGATTTTCCTGTCTTGGAATAATTTGGTCTTGCCCAGAAGTTTGGTTTTGTTACCGGAAAAATCCGAGGGCTCCCTTGGACAAAAACAAAGACACCAACCAGGATAACTTGGAGCAAAACAGCAGCCTGTAGGCTTGGCCTTTATTGAACTGTTGCAACAGGGTGTTCCCCTCACTTGCAAGAGAGAGGAAAGACACAGAAAGATGGTGTGCAAGACCTTATAAAAACTTTTGAAATTCCCATCCTCTAGGTCAAGCCCACCCCCAGAAACATCATGCATACATTACAGAAAGGAGGGTTGAGGGAGGAGTTGTGGTGGTAACCTGAGTGTCCTGTCACCTGGCTGGTTCCTCCTTTCCCCCTGCCCACGAGTCACTTCCAGGAGACAAAGGGGAGTTGGCAGTTTCTTGCCCCCAGAGGGAAGATCTGATCATTGTCCTTTGTTTCAGTCCATGCTGAATCCACTCCCATATGCAAGTTCTTTGTGATCTTGATGGTCTTCTGTCTAGGACCATCAGGGTTGGCATAGCAACTGGGCAGGGCTCCTGTGGATGTGCTGGGATGGTGAAGGGATTATGGCTGACCAGAACCAAGCCACCCCCTTTGATAGTCCTTGTCATATGGAGTAAAATAAAAATGGAACAGTGCAAATCCGATGTATGGTTGATTTTTCTATGAATTTATAACAGAAGTGTGGCATATGTAGTGTGTAAGTGTGAGTGTGTGAAGTTTGTACAAACTGAATGATTGGGGTGGGGGGTTCCTGCTACAGTTTAAGGGCTGTTTTTGAATCCTAAGCTACTAGCCCTCATGGCTGCAAACATGAGCGTTTTTTTTTGAGGGGGGGCAGGCATTATGTTAGAGGGGGCAGAACCGAGTTATCTGCAATGCAGTTGGTCAGTTAGTTAAGTAGTATGCCTTCACCTAGGAAATGTAAGCATCAAAACTTCCTAAATTTACATAATTTTACACTTGCTGTTCTTTTAAACATCAGGGGAAGGGCAAAGGGTACGGAAATGGATTGAAATGAATTATTAGTGTTTTCCACTGTACTGAAAACTTTCCAAGAGACCCACCTAGCTCAACACCCGGGCACCAGACCGAATTTTAGGACCAAGTATCTTTTTTTCGCTACCTTTGTGGCCTTTTACAAGCCATATAGCATCCCTGTGGCTGAGGGATGTTGCTCTGTGCCTCTGGGTCAATCATTTGTTCATTTCCTACCCTTAAAAAAATAAAAGAGGCACCCCACCTTTCTGCTTCAGGCAGTTTCAGAGCTCCCAGAGCTGCTGCTTATGTAAAAAAATAAAACGGTTGCTCACGGTTATAATCCCAGCTAGCTGAGCTTCATGAAAGCATTCGGACATGACCACAACTAAATGCCATGCAAATGCCCAGGCAGATCCATTAATTAAATCAGCTGTTCAGCAAAGGCCTTAATTGGGCTGTGACAAGCTCCCGGAACAATTGTGACGAGAGTTTATTCCTTGTCTGTTGTTCTTATTAACTGCCACTTCCTCTGCAACGACAGGCCCCTTACGCTGGAAAACTGCGTATCTGTACGAGGTTCATCGCCTCCCAGGAACCTAAGAAGAGCTCTGAGAAATTAGGCCAAGGGTTAATCTAGATCAGGGGTAGGTAATCTCATGCCCAGGGGCCAAATGCAGTCCTGTCTGGCCCTCAGAAGTCTCTCCATGCCACGCTCCCATCTTCCCAGGCTGCACCCTTCACTGGCCTTGTTTTACACCCTCCTTGAGTGTTTCTGACTGGCTGGGATGTGCCCTTGAACCCGAGATGCCTCTTTCTTCTCTAGATGGGGGATAAGGAAGAGGCTGCGCAGGTGGGTGCACAAAATCTAGCCTAAAGGTAAAGGGACCCCTGAGCATTAGGTCCAGTCGTGGCCGACTCTGGGGTTGCGGCGCTCATCTCGCTTTATTGGCCGAGGGAGCCGGCGTACAGCTTCTGGGTCATGTGGCCAGCAGGACTAAGCTGCTTCTGGCGAACCAGAGCAGCGCACGGAAACACCGTTTACCTTCCTGCCGGAGCGGTACCTATTTATCTACTTGCACTTTGATGTGCTTTCGAACTGCTAGGTTGGCAGGAGCAGGGACCGAGCAACGGGAGTTCACCCCGCTGCGGGGATTCGAACCACTGACCTTCCGATCGGCAAGTCCTAGGCTCTGTGGTTTAACCCACAGCGCCACCCGCGTCCCTACTGTGCACTTAAAATTTATATGAATTGCTTTTGCCCACTTTTGTCTCTGGCTGCATCCAGCACCGACAAGTGGCCCTTGGAAGGTTGACCAGAAGAGAATGCAGCCCTTGGGCGAAAGGTTACCCACCCCCTTGAATTCGATCAGCTCCCAAGAAAGTGTGCACAACCTTAGCATCTTTGTAAGATACGTTGGCGAGACTTCGGTCGGGCCTCTTTATAATCGTTCATGGGCTTAATGCATTTCTAAACTGGACTGAATTTAGAGGCAACTGGCCCAGGGTGGGCAGGGTGACTGTCATATGATACAGCCGCTGAACAACAAATTCGACAAACAGTGGAACATGTGGATCTTGCTCCTGCCCCAAGGTTCCCTGCAATACACAAATTTCCCCTCCCTCCCTCTACACGTGCGTAAGTGCCTGTTTTTGTAACTGCAGCCACTTTTTCCAGTCATAGAAATAGAGGCGGATTCATTCATAATCCCATCAACAAAAACACTGCAACAGCTTTCAAATGTTTAAAGGGGGTCTTTCTCCATTTTTAATTTTTGCTCAGATAAAACACCTTGTCATATGGAGATATAGACAGACAGATGTGTGTATTGTGTGCGTGTGCATATGTACACACCAACATATACACATACCTCTCTCTATATATATTTACATTATTTTAAAAACCACTATCCCATGGCAACAGCTGTTCTTGTCTTTAAAAACCAATGAAGACGTACAAGAAAAGAGGAGATGGTGAAACAAGTTTATTATTTTTAAAACTATTATGTCTCTGCTGCACATAAAGAAAAGGACTTTTTGTTGTGGCCTTCCCCATCCAGTTGTTTTGGACGACAGTTCCCATCAACCCCAGCTGCACAGCTGGGCTGTCTGGTCCAAAACCTCTGGAGGGCATCAGGTTGAGGAAGGTTGCTTCAATATTTTAAACACAATGACCAGCAAGGCAAAGTTGGTGGGTCAATGTCTGAAAGCAAGGGTTGGAAAGGATACACACCTCAAACTTTAGAGTGTTAGTTCTGAAAAGATTCTTTAAAAAAATAAAAATTGTGTTTCAGTCCCTTCCGCCCCCCTTCTTGTGGGTTTTGTGGTTTTAGTTTGCAAATCTCAGGTAGACATAGTTCAAAGAACCATCAACAGTCAACATGTGACAAAAAGATCAACAGTTTTGATTCAGTACACTTCTGGCTTAAATTCACAGTAAGAGCAGATATACAGAAACAGATTGAGGCTTATGGTTTGTTGTTTACTTTTTAAAGAGGAGAAAAATAACATCTAGGCCATTTTGCTTCCAACGTGCTGACCCAGGGCCAGTCTAGATTTTGTGTTTTAAAAGATACTAGCCATCAGCAAAATCTAAAAACATGCAAAGGAGCAGAGTTCTTATTGCTGGTGAAATCGCACTGGGTTATCCTGTCAACTAATTAAAAATCCTGCAGCTTCACTTGTGTTATTCCATGTTTTCCTAGAGCAGACGTCCCCAACTTGGTGCCCCCCGCCAAAGCTTTTTGCTGTCCTGCAACTCCCATCAGCCCCTGTCGACGCAGCCAGTAGTCAGGGACTGTCTGTTGGAGAAGGTTATTCCAGACTGTCATCTCTCTGGGAAAGACTAGTCTGAATAATGACTAGTCATTATTTGGGTCGTCTGAATAATGATGCTTCTTTTGTGTCTGAACACCTTTCCCCACCTGCAGGATCTAGCAAAGATTCTCCCATTTGCAGCCAGCCAGGGCCACCACAATTGGCACAGTGGTCTCAGGAGGCAGGTATTAAAGAAATTGCCAGTTATTTAATGACTACATTTAATTTTATTAGGCTTTTTACCTCAAGGGGGTGCCATCTGACTTTTCTCCCTCAGATGATGCTAGATCTGGCCTGAACTGTAGGAAGCAAAACTATTTTTGTCATTGTTTTTGACTGGTGGGTGGGAACTCTGGTGTCACTCAGCCTAGCAAGTGAAGTCTCAGCTCCATTCAGTCTCTCCAAAATTGATGCAACACACACCAGAAATTAGCCGGGGGGAGGCATCCTTTCATTGATTTCATTCCCAATAAACTTCAGCTCCAGCACAACTTATATGGAGTCTTGCCAACTTTTGACATCTAAATTTCCTCACTTCTCATGTTCCAGCCAGCAAAGGCTTCCCGTGCAAAAGAATTCCACAGCCCAGAATTCCACAAGTCCGGCAAGAAATGAGTCATTACTGGACGCAGCCTTTCAAGACTTTTGTTTGGTAACATACTTAAAATGAGCCGTAGAATGGAATTCCCCCATGCGTTGCTTGTTTTGAACTGTGACCATGCGTTGGGCGACAGTACTGTAGGTGCAAAAATTATTGTGTGCATACAGCCTTGCAGGACTTAAACACACAGCAAATTGGGAAACAGAGAACTCCCCCAGTTCCCTGGTTTAACACAAAGCTGTGAGCCCTCTTGCCCTTTCTGCTCTGTCCTTTTCCATGTGTGATATCTGCAGAGTGGTTTTTGCTATGGGCAGCAAAGTGCACACACACTGGGCTTTTGCAGATGTCTCTGTATTACCTAGCTCTGAATACAGAATGATGAAACCATAGAATTGGACAGGACCCAAAGAGTCATCTGGGCTAACCCTCTGCCATGCAGGAATCAAATACAGTGGTACCTCAGGTTACGTACACTTCAGGTTACATACGCTTCATGTTACAGACTCCACTAACCCAGAAATATTACCTCAGGTTAAGAACTTTGCTTCAGGATGAGAACAGAAATCGTGCTCCGGCGCCACAGCAGCAGCAGGAGGCCCCATTAGCTAAAGTGGTGCTTCAGGTTAAGAACAGTTTCAGGTTAAGAACGGACCTCTGGAACGAATTAAGTATGTAACCAGAGGTACCACTGTATTTCCTGGCAGATGTTTAAAAACCTCCAAAGGAGAGCCTACCTCCTTCTGAGAGAGCCCATTCCACTGTTGAGCAGCTCCTACCACCAGAAAGTTCTTCTTAATGTTCAGTCAAAATCTCCTTGTGATTTCAATAAAAATGTCCTTGTAATATGCCCGATTACGATTTTGTTTTGTTATCTGCCATACTGTGCAAACACACACACAACCAGTCCTTTTGAGGAATCTCCAGTTGGAAGCTAGCTATTGTAAACTGAAAAGTACAGAACCAATTCCTTCTGGTCAGTAGTTTTCCTGCTGACCAGAAAGCAGAGAGAAGCATTTTGAAGCAGGGATTCTGGGTGGAGATGAAGGATTGTAACTCAGCCCCCAAAAGTGGGCTACTGGGAAAAAATCATAACCACGCAGAATGGTCAATATAGGTTTCTCTCGTTGGCAGCTAAGGCACTAGAGAGTGTGCCTTTAAGAGGACTTCATTTTAGTTCAGAGCTGACAGCTGCTGATTTTATTCCCAACTGTTAGGGTGGGGGAGCTGTAGGCTCTTTCTATTCTTATTTCCAGTTTTGTCTCATTTATTCTTACCAACTTTTGCTGGTTAATGTCCTTCAGGTTAGTGACAGGGAACAGTTTTTAAAAAAACATCTCTCTGAACACAAAGAACATCAGCCTCTAGAAAAAAGCCAAGTTTCGGTCACTTCTGCAAAAATAAAAAAAGGTTGAATTAAAAATAAATTCCTCTGAGGGGGAGCAGCAAGATTTACAAGAGGAGTAGGGTGGGAAAAGGGTATCTTGTTCCATTCTTGCCTCCCCACCAACACCCAAATCTCTCAGACATCCACAGCAACAAAAGGCTCGCTACCCCTTTCATCCAAATCACAGTGGTTATTTCCCAGAAACTGGTATTTTAAAACAGTGCCTTTGTTTCAGCACCTAGGCCTATCAGTTTCCCCCTGGTGTTTAGGAAACATCTATTAAGGACCATTTCTCATGGCATCTGTGCACGGCTGCCTACAGTGGTGCCTCGCAAGATGAAATTAATTCGTTTCGTGAGTTTTTTCATCTTGTGGTTTTTTTCGTCTTGCTAAGCACGGTGTCGGAAAAGTTTTGGAAAAGCTTCAAAAATCACCAAAGTCTTCAAAAACCTCAAAAAAGGCTACCACACCGCGTGCTATGAGTTGCTCCTCGAAGTCAAGTCGCAACTGTATTAACGGTTTTAAGAAAAAGGAAACAAACTTGCAAGACGTTTCCGTCTTGCGAAGCAAGCCCATAGGGAAAATCGTCTTGCGAAGCAACTCAAAAAACCAAAAACCCTTTTGTTTTGCGAGTTTTCCGTCTTGCGAGGCATTCGTCTTGCGAGGTACCACAAAGATGAGGCCTTTGCCATAAAGCCAACTCGCCATTCGGTATCGCAACGCCTAGCGTGCCAAGCAGTGGCTTAACGGTTGCGACAAACGATTGCGCTAAACCGAAATCCTGTGCAGCATCCGACTACCTGAGAATCTCAGCTTTTCGCTTCGGAGAACAGCAAGTGTTTAGCCCTCATGGATGCAAAGAGTAGCAACTGGAAAATGTGCTGGCGGCCACCTCCTCACAAGGGAACCCACAGCACGCAAAGCCCAGCAGGGATTCTGTCAGTCGCCAAGGCCTAGAAACCCCATAGAAATATGGTTCCGGTAGCATCCTGAAGGCTCATCCAAGCAGGTCTTTGGTCACAATGGCCAGGTATCAGAAGCAAATATTATAAAGTGCTGTTTCAACGGGGCAACGGGTGGGTCCTCTTGGGTTTTTTGCCCCCTGGGCTGCTTCCGTCCACAATGAACCTGCAGGCAGCGGTGTCTCTCAGGAATTTCTTCCAGGCGGAGGTGCCTCAGGAGCAGGGGTGGGGGAAATCTAAATGGTCTTGTTCAAGTGAGCTTGGTTTCAAACCACAAGTTAGAAGCAACAGCACACAGACACTTCAAAATAGCTTAAAATCCTCAGGTTCCCCCCACCTACCTACAAGATTATTGATGGGTAGACAGAAGACATACACCAAAACAAGACTGCCATGTGATTTGTAACCCCCAGGAAGGTATAGTGTAATCTCTAGAGCGCATGAAATCAGTGGGGCTTTGGAAAACCCTCCAAGATGTTGTCTTCTTGCCAGAAATTCCGTTCTCGACAGCAAAGTCTGCTCTTTCCGCAAAGCCCAGTTACTCACAAGAGTTTTCTCTCTCTTTTTTTGTACACGTGTTTTGCTTTAATAATCATATATACATATACAGAACAGTTATTTACATCCAAGTACACTTGTCTCTGTATAACTTAGCAGCATATAAGTAAATGATTTGCTTCCTAGTTCAGTTAATAAGCACTTTCACATACAGACAACCCGGCAGTGATTTTCCTGCAGATGCTAGCAACAGTAGGGTTTGCCCGACGCCGCCACCACTAGGCAGAAGGCCTCTGTCTCAGGTGGTAGAATCTGGGCACCATTGTAGAGCGGCAAACCATTTCGTTCCAAAACCTATTTATATATATTTAGAGAGGGTGACTCTGCGCACGTTTGTGAGAGTGTTGTTTCTTAGGCACCAGAATGTCTGAGAAGGCCTGACCCTGCGTCTTGCTGTGGTGGGTGATTGGGAAAATTGGTGTAGATTGGGGAAATTGGTGGGTTCTTCTCTGATATCTATCAAGGCTCTCCCCACCCAAAAAAGCACCATAAAAAACCCTCTGAAGAAGGCATTGACCACTAGGCATTCTGGAGGCAAGCTAAACCATGGATTGCGCAAAAAAAGGAAGAAGACCCAAAATATTTTATGCAGCCAAATCAACTTACAGAACAAAGTTTTTGCTGCTGTTACTGATTCGCTGTGGAAGATGCAAGGGTACATCTGCACCCCAAATATAAACCATCTTAAAACTGAGTTTAACTATCGTGGTTTCCCTGTAAATCACGGGAAGGGTAGTCAAAGCCCCAAAGAGAAATGTTTTGTCTCCTCTCGTTAATACGAGTGCTCAGGATTTAGTATTAGGTAATAAAACGGGGCTAAAGATTCCAGAGCCAAAAACCTTTAACCACAGAATGTAGACTCTAGCTTACATATTTCATGGTCAGAAGATGTGGCAATAACAGCTGTGGGCTTGACAGGGGAATTTCACAAATTGGCGAGACACGGGCCAATTAGGGACGCCAGCTAAATGGGCCTGACATTTAAAGCACTATGATGCCACTTCAAACAGTGGCATCGCTTCCCCCAAAGAATCCTGGGACGGTGCTGAGAGTTGTGAGGGAGACCCCAATTCCACTAACCAAGCTACAATTTTCAGAGTGGTTTAACAGTCTACCCCCCTTCCTAAAGAACTCTTGAAAACTGTAGATTTGCAAGGGAAATAAGGGTCCCGCAACAACTCTCGGCAGCCTTAACAAACTGAACTTCCCAGGATTCATTGGAGGAAGCTGTGATTGTTTAAAGTGGCATGGCACTGCTTTAAATGCATCATGCGGATGTAGGCCTTAGTTCCCATGGCAGGGGAGCAATAGGGCTGCTTTGGGGCTTCCTGAGAGCACTTGGTTGGCCAATGCGAGATGCAGGTGGCTGGACTAGAGAGAGACTCCTGGCTGACTTGACCTTGAAAGGCTCTTCTTGTGTTTTTATGGGTTTCTTGTTTGGTTGGGTGCCAAATCAGCTACCTGAGCTTGAAATGGGATTAGCTTTGCAGTGCAGACAGGCTCCAGATTTCCTGCTTCCAGGCAGCACCTCCTATCGCAAGGATGCCACGTTCCCCCACACACTTAAATTGGCGACGTTTTGGTATTGGAAAAATGCCACCGCCCTTTCCTGTCCCAGCTAGCAAGCAGCCTTGGCTTTTAATTTTTTTTAAATCACTTTAAACGCAAGTCCAACAGCACAATGGTAGCCACGAACTCCTTCGGGTGGCCCCCTCCTTCAAGTAAGGAATTCTGAGCTCCCAATCGCTTCCAAGAATGATTGGTTCTTTTATCGGCCTTGCATAGCATTCATTCCTTTCCTAACCTAGGGCAGATAAGAAGGTCCATTAGAGGGTGTGGAAAAGCTGGGAGGAACTGGCTAAGTTGGTACAGACTAGCAAAATACCGCTTTTGAGCAAATCCATTCGCTCAAAAGCTCTGCCGCAAATATGGGAGCCCAACTCATATTCCTGGGACCTAATCAGCACTTGCTAAATAAATCCAATTGCATGCAGCTGAATCAACAGGGACTTGATGGCAGGAACTCCCATTGCAAGGGAAGAGGAAGGTTACCAACTGCACTGGCTAGAGTACAGGGTTAGGTTTAAGGTACTGGTTTTGACCTTTAAAGCCCTATGCGGCCTAGGACCCACATACCTACGGGACCACCTCTCCTGGTATGCCACGCGGAGGACCTGAAGGTCCACAAATGACAACACTTTGGAGGTCCCAAGTCGCAAGGTGGTTAGATTGGTCTCAACTAGGGCCTTTTCAGTACTGGCCCCGACTTGGTGGAACGCTCTGTCCCAAGAGACCAGGGCCCTGCGGGACTTGACATCTTTCCGCAGGGCCTGCAAGACAGAGCTGTTCCGCCTGGCCTTTGGTTTGGACTCAGTCTGACCCTTATGTTTCCCTCCCCTTATGGTCTTAATCTATGGGCTACCTTTAAAACAAGGCTGCATTTTAAATTGCATTTTAACCTGGATTTTTAATTGGTTTTTTTCCTATTATGTTTTTATTGTAATTTTACTGGTGTTAGCCGCCCTGAGCCTGGCTCTGGCCGGGGAGGGCGGGGCATAAATAAAATTTATTATTATTATTTTTCATGCAAAAGGACTGGATGGTAGAGTCAGCGGCAGAGGAAACATCTCAGGCACCTGGGGCAGACCCATAGGGACGAGACATGATGCGCGGCTCCCATAGAGATGGGGCGCTCAGCAGGGCCTCAGCCACCCTACAGCTGGCGGGGAGGCAGTGGGCGGACAGCATGGAGCCTGCGGGCGCAGAGAAGTGTGGCCCGTGCCACCCGCTCTTTTGTCACCCCCCGTCAGGGTGGCACCCGCGGCGGACCGCACCCCCCTTCCTACGCCCCTGGGTAGAGCACCTGCTTCCCCTGGGCCAACGCCCAGAACCGCCATGCAGGGCTGGGGATGCCTCCTGCCTAAAATCCCGGAGGGTTGCTGCCAATCAGTGTAGACGATACTGAGCCAGACGGACCAATGGGCTGTCTCAGTATAAGGCAACCTCCACGCGTGTGTGTTTCTGCTACTCAACAAAAGCAATGTTCTGGGGGAAGGGCCCAAGGGGAGAGAAAAACCACCCATCTCTCGATTGAGATCATCTCTAATTCTAAATACAGTCATACCTCGGGTTACAGACACTTCAGGTTGCTTTTTTTGGGTTACGGACCACCGAAACCCGGAAGTACCAGAATGGGTTACTTGCGGGTTTGCACATGCACAGAAGCGCCGAATCGCAACCCGCACGTGCGCAGACACGGGTTGCAAACGTGCATCCCGCACGGATCACGTTCGCAACCCAAGCGTCCACTGTATGTTTGGCCAAACCATCTTCCCATTAAAAAAATACAAACCCACTCTAGTTTTTGGCTGAGCAAAGAGCAGTGCAATGATCTAGAACAGCATTTCCCAGAATGGGTGAGTGGGATTGCCTAAGGGGCTGCTAAGAGCCAAGGGGGCGGCCAGGGTGGGGGGAAGGCTCTGGAGGTGCAAATGATGATTAGCCTTTGAAAAGCAAGGGTCACTGGATCATCCATATTGTTGAATTAATTTAATGTAATAATTTTAATTAGATTTTCCTTTATAAAAATAAATGTTTTGAATTTTATTGTGCTCTTATCTTCCTTGGTGGGTTGTGCAAATCGCTGTCCTGGAATACTGGTTTTTTATAGGGTAGGGGGGCACCAGGGATGAATTTAAGGAGCCCAGGGTGTGTGTGGCTTGGAAATGTTTAGGAACTATTGACCTAGGAGAACGCCTGTGCTCCTGCTTTCATGCTGGACAAGGCAGATGACCAACTGTGTGTGTGTTAGCATTTGGAGCCGGACTAGATGCCCCACATAAATTCCTTTCCATCCCGTTCTTCTGCCTTCTCCCCCAATTCCAACTACATGTGGTAGCTTAGTTCTTGCCCTCCTGGCTGCATTAAAGGAACGAGGTGTTAAGTGCCAACTATCTAAAATGGTAAAAGGGATGCGGGTGGCGCTGTGGTCTAAACCACAGAGCCTAGGACTTGCTGATCAGAAGGTCGGCGGTTCGAATCCCCGCGACGGGGTGAGCTCCCATTGCTCGGTCCCTGCTCCTGCCAACCTAGCAGTTTGAAAGCCCATCAAAGTGCAAGTAGATAAATAGGTACCACTCCGGCGGGAAGGTAAATGGCGTTTCCATGCGCTGCTCTGGCTCGCCAGAAGCGGCTTAGTCACGCTGGTCACACGACCCAAAAGCTGTATGCCGGCTCCCTCGGCCAGTAAAGCGAGATGCGTGCCGCAACCCCAGAGTCGTCCGCGACTGGACCTAATGATCAGGGGTCCCTTTACCTATCTAAAATGGTAGTCAATATTAAATAATGCTATAAATGTTTGGGGAGGGGCGGTTTCATTAATGCAGGCCTATTGATGCCACCTCAGTTCATGGCCCTCTCATTGGGATATCTGGAGCACTGCCTTTGAGAGAGTTGTTTCGATTCAGTCCACGGTGCAGAGCATAGATTGTACATGTCACCAAGGGAGTCTTGCCCTCTCCTACTGTCTGTGCAGCCTCTCTCACAGCTTGTGTGTGTAGATGCCTGAGGGCATAACCTTGCAAGAATCAAATAACCTGCAAACTGCTCCCATCCGCAGCATATGAACGCCACCACAAACTAAGACGGAGTGTGAACCAGGAAGTAAATAAACACGCCTTGCTTCCAATTTATAATCGGCTTAGCCTGGGACCGAAGGTGGCACACATGAAGCCCGTAATTGAGAACTCAGAACTGGCTTTCATAGGGAACTCCTTCAAAAGGGGGCGGCAGACAGCAACACTACAAATTCGTATCACTGCTATACTGGTCATGGCTCCTCTCAAAGGATCCTAGGAACTGTAGGTTTTCTAGGTGCTGAGAATTGCCTGCAAGTGATCTGCATCCCTTTCTCCTCTCAGAATGACAGTATCCAGAGTTATCTCAGGAGCAGAATTTATGATTTATGTCCGGTTGTGACACAGAAATGCTTCAGGAAAGCCTTCCCCAACCTGGGGGGGCCTCCAAATGTTCTGGACCGCAGCTGCCATCACCCCCAACTCTCGGCCACGTTGACAGAGGCTGATGGCAGTTGGGAGTCTGATACCTGGAAGGCTTCCTCAGAAAATAGAGACGTTCTGCTGATGTGGAAGAGAACGTCCCTTTTCCCCTGAGGAATGTCGGAGGGATTCCGCCCTGGGTTATGGCAAAGATGAGGCAAGCCTGAGCATGGCATGAACTTCTACTAGCCAATATGGCTAAAAAATGCCCTGGGAAAAGAAGGTGGGCCAGAAGACCATTAAGAGAGGTGCTGCAGTAATGGCAGACACAGAAAACTCTGCGGTGTCTTTGTCAATGGGGCTAAGGGAAAATAAAATAAAAACCCACAACAGGCACGCCAACTCCTAGGGGCAGAGGGCTCTTCGGCCCGCCTCAATATTTGCTGGCAGGGGACCGGGGCCCCTTGATGTTGTGGGGGCAGAGAAGGCCGAGTGCGGCGTGGCTCAATGGCTGGCTCCTCCTGAGTGCGAGAGAGGAGGCCGCACTAGGCCGCCCAGTCGGCCTCTTCCTGAAAATGCACGTCGCACACATGTGATGTCATACATGTGATGTCATCCACGTCACGTCGAGAGGAAGCCGAGTGGGGAGCCCAGTACGGTGCGGCTTCCTCTAACTCGGCCATTGAACCGCACCATGCCGGGCTCCCCACTCGACTTCCTCCCGCCAATGTGCAATGACATCACATGCAAGTGACACACGTACGATGTCACGCATGCGACGCGCGTCCCAAGCATGACATCACACAATGCGACGCACGCTGGCCCCCCAATCTTGGGTGCAAGACTGCACCCCTGACCCCTCCCCACATACGCACACTCAATCCACCCCACAATACTCCTGATGTCAGTTCATCCCTAGAAACACAGAAGATACACCTGTCTCTATTTTTCCTTTATCACCTGAAAAGCACCAGAGCATTGTGGGAGATGCCCAGGGCAGACGAACTTACACTGCTGGTTATATAGCATATTATTTCTCCTCGGGAAGATCACCGGCTGAAGTACATGCACAGTAATTTGGGGAGGTGGGGTTGGGGGGGGGGGGACAACGTACTTTGAACGCCTCAAGTCCTTTCCTCAAATCTCTGTGGACTCTATCCTCTCCAGCCTGGAAGGAGTCCATGTTTTCTTCTCGTCGGTGTGTGGCGGGCTGGTGACCTTGCTGGTCATTTCGCTGACTTTGTGCTCGAGGATTTGGTTCTTCTGGTACATCTCCACGTAATTCAGCTGCAGCTGCTTCTGGTACTTGATGACCTTCTCCTTCTCCTCCTGCCAGGTGCGCCGCTCCTCCTCAAAGTCCAGGACCTGCTGCTCCCGCTGCTGCCTCTCGGCCTTCAGCTCCGCCTGCAGCCGCTCCACCTCCTTCTTCAGCGCGTTGACGTTCTCCTCGCTCTGCCGCTTCATCTTGGCCTCGTCGCTCTGGCAAGCCAAAGGGTCCCTCGCCAGCTTCTCCGCGAGCTCGGCACCAAAGTGGCCATGGGCACCGCCTAGGCTGGTGAGGGTCTGCTTCAGGTTGGAGACCTCCAGCTCACACTGGTCAAGTTTCTCCCTCAACATCTGCACCTCGCCCATCTTCCGCTGCAGTTCGCCCTCGGAGATCTCCAGGCTGACGCTCTTGGTGCTGTAGGAGTCTTTCAAGGTCAGGATCTGCTCCTCCTTCTCCCTGAGGAAGCTCTTGCCTTCCTTCAGCTGGGTCCGCAACCCGACGATCTCGTTGAGCTTCTGGGAGACGTCGGACTGGGAGTCCTTCAGCTGTTGCTTCAGCAGAGAGATCTCACCAGCCTTTTGGCACACCTGGAAGAGAGGCCTTGTCATGAGACAACTCAAACAGGATTTGCTTTAGTGCATGCTATGCTTCAAGCAATATCATACCACTCTGATCAGTCATGGCTCCCCCCAAAGGATTCTGGGAACTGTCGTCTGTTAAGGGTGCTGGGAATTGTTAGAAGACGCCCTATTCCCCTTCACAGCTACAGTTGCCAGAGTTTCCTGGGAAGAGGGACTGATTGTTAAAACACTCCGGGAATTGTAGCTCTGGGAAGGGAATAGGGATCTCCTAACAGCACCCCCAACAAACTACAGTTCCCAGGATTCTCTGGGGGAAGCCATTGATTTGTGAAAGTGGTATAGCACTGCTTTAAATGTTAAGGCCTACTTTAAGCGGCTGCACCAGCCCCACAGAATGAAAAGCACAAGGCGCCACAGCGCTCCTGCCCAATGTACTTTACCCAGGCCCTCCACATGCAGAAATGCCGTTAGAGACGGACACATCTATCAGTCTTGCGATTGCTCAGTTTCTCATTTTTTCCACTGGTAACTTCCGTTTCCCACATTTTCATTTCAGCTAGTGACCTATTTATTTTTAAGTCCTCGTGAAAATTCATCAGCACCCTAATGCAGATTTCTTCTAAGGCATGCTGTTTTCACTAATATGCACATTTTTGCAAAGGAGATTGCATAACACATGTTTTATGCTAGCTTACTTGAACATTACTTAGCTGGGGAACCGCATTGCAAAATTCAAACGAATGCACATTTCATACGAGAGCCTTTTTTTAAAAATGTGCATTGGTTTGGAAAATGCAGATAAGGTTGGTTCACCTTTAAATCTGAACTAAATCAAATTCCCTCCCCCGCCCCTTTGCTAAATGCTAACCACACCTATTGCTGCAGAAACCAACAACTCTCACCTCCCAGGCCTAGTTAAACATCCAGCTCTCTTTGTGTTGGAGCTTTGAATTCTCATCTAGTAACAGCTACTACAGGCAGTCAGGCTGGAGGAGCTCACAGAACTCTCAGAGAAAAGAAGGGGAGGAGAGACCTTTCTTTGCCCTAAGGGTGTCAGACTAAATGATGTATAGCAATTTTAAGGACTGCTCCTGTTTTTGCCAGGGATGAAGCTGCTCTCCCTGCAAGCCCGTCCCAGGAGTATTCTGCACCCGTCTACCTGTAGTGGCTGTTGGTAGACGAAACTGGTTGCCTTCCTCCAGCCTTCCAACACAAACCAATAGTTGTTCAAATAAAGGCATTCCCTCATTAGGATGGGAAGATTATGAACTAGCTCTGAGAGACAGAACGGCTGAGAGTTTGCAGCAGAAAATGTAGCTTGAACCTCTATGCATGAGCCCCAGGGTGATAAACAAGGACTGTTCCAATAAGCAGAGAGGGGCTCCAATGCACACGCCCTCATTGTGAAAGTTATATGTGAAGTATACGGCCTAGGACCCTCGTACCTACGGGACCGCCTCTCCTGGTATGTCCCACGAAGGACCTTACGGCCTTCAAACAAAAACATCTTGGAGGTCCCGGGCCACAGGGAGGTTAGGCTGGCCTCAACCAGAAGCAGGGCTTTTTCGGCTGTGACTCTGATCTGGTGGAACGCTCTGTCACAAGAGACTAGGGCCCTGCAGGACTTGACATCTTTCCGCAGGGCTTGCAAGACCACCAGGCCTTTGGCCAAGGCGCAGTCTGACCCACTCTCTCCTTCTGTAATCCTCATAGCACTCTAGCCCAATGGTTGCCTTTAATTTGATTCTGAATTGATTTTAGAATGAATTGATTTTAGAATGTTATTTTAATTAATTGATTGTGATTTTATGTAAACTGTGTTACTTTTACTGTTGTTAGCAGCTCTGAGCCCGGCTTCGGCTGGGCAGGGTGGGATATAAAAAAAAATTATTATTATTATTATTAGCTAATAATTAGCAAGGTCTCGACTGACCTTGATTTCCACCAAAACTCCACTCTGCCACTCCTTCAAGCTTCCATTGGCTTCAAGAAGCGGGAGGACAGCATCAGGGTAGGATAAAATAGCACAGTGAGGGAATAATGAGAGAATGGGGAAACACAGCCTAAATGGCAAACTTCCGTCTATGTCTTGACAGCAAGGTAGCCTAATGGTACCCCTGCCGGAAATTCACGGACTTACAGAAATGAAGAGTTGGGGCCCTAGCAGTAATCCAACCTCCTGCAATGCAGAAACCACTGTCTTGCCAGAGTGGTGCATGCTCTGGTTATCTCCCGCTTGGACTACTGCAATGCGCTCTACGTGGGGCTACCTTTGAAGGTGACTCGGAAACTACAACTAATCCAGAATCCAGAATGTGGCAGCTAGACTGGTGACTGGGAGTGGCCGCCGAGACCACATAACACCGGTCCTGAAAAACCTTCATTGGTTCCCAGTACATTTCCGAGCACAATTCAAGGTGTTGGTGCTGACCTTTAAAGCCCTCAACGGCCTCGGCCCAGTATACCTGAAGGAGCGTCTCCACCCCCATCATTCAGCCCAGACACTGAGGTCCAGCGTCGAGGGCCTTCTGGCAGTTCCCTCACTCCGAGAAGCGAAGTTACAGGGAACCAGGCAGAGGGCCTTCTCGGTAGTGGCGCCCGCCCTGTGGAACGCCCTCCCATCAGATGTCAACTATCTGACTTTTAGAAGACATCCGAAAGCAGCCCAGTATTGGGATTTTTTTTAATGTTTGATGTTTTATCGTGTTGTTAATATTCTGTTGAGCCGCCCAGAGTGGCTGGGGAAACCCAGGCAGATGGGTGGGGTATAAATAATAAATTATTATTATTATTAAAGAATCCCTGGCAGATGGCACATGCAACTCACCTGTGCTCATGCCATCAAAGAGAAGGATGTGTCTCTTGGCTGGTGATTGAGTTCCTGGTCACTGATACCCACCTGTGGTGTAGCCACAACCTTGAGGAATCTTGGTTTGCCATTGGCACCTCCTCAAGGTTCCATACTAAGGCAATAGCTTTGACTGAAGCGTCCAGAACAGCCTTCACCAGTCTGCTACCTTCCAGAGACCTTGAACTAGAACTCACATCAGCCCTGCCATGTTGGCAGGCACTCATGGGAGTTGTAATCCAAAACATTTGGAAGACTCCAAATTAGGGAAGGTTGGTCTTGGGACACCGGGGTTAACGTTGGCCTACTTGTAACAGAATGGAGGCCTTTTTTGCAGAGGTGAGCACCTAAGTCTGAGCATAGCTGTCAACTTTCAGATTTGAAAATAAGGGATCAGCAGCCTCACGTGTCCCGGGGACAGTCTATGGGATATCTAACAATCCGGGATAGCAGCAGGAAGCAGTGGGAAACTGCGCTGGAATAAGGGAATTTCCCGCCAAAAAAGGGAAAGTTGACAGCTATGAGTCTGAGGAAGAACAGTATTTCCAGTTAAGTTGGGCCAACATAAAAGGATACATTTAACACAGTCTCTCTTAAGTGCTTTTCAGAGGGAGTCTTTTTGGGGGGTCAGGCATGTTTGCTCAGGCGCACTCTGATGCTTTCAAAAGGCCCGTGGAGACTCACAAGCTCTTCCATCTCATTTCTCTCCAAAGGGCGTATGGAACACCTAAGCCACAACTCGGCCGACAAAAGAGCATGGTTCATTGTGCTGGTTTCCTGCTAGTCCAGACAGGGCACAACTCAAAAGAGACAACATTATAGACCAAGCCTAAGCTGCTTGATGGATGCGGGTGGCGCTGTGGGTTAAACCACAGAGCCTAGGACTTGCCGATCAGAAGGTCGGCGGTTCAAATCCCCGCGATGGGTTGAGCTCCCGTTGCTCGGTCCCTGCTCCTGCAGTTCAAAAGCACACCAAAGTGCAAGTAGATAAATAGGTACTGCTCTGGCAGGAAGGTAAACGGCATTTCCGTGCGCTGCTCTGGTTCGCCAGAAGCGGCTTAGTCATGCTGGCCACATGACCCGGAAGCTGTACGCCAGCTCGCTCGGCCAATAAAGCAAGATGAGCGCAGCAACCCCTGAGTCGGCCACGACTGGACCTAATGCTCAGGGGTCCCTTTACCTTTTTAAACTGCTTGATACTCCTCCCCACTGTCTCCTGAAGCACAAAACCTGAAGGAATCTGCATTCTGTGATCACCCTGAGTTGATCTCAAACAGCAGCTTGCAGACTTTTTAACCAAGCCTGCTGTCTGCGGAGAGTCAATTCTGCAAGTTGCGTTTTGGTGGCAGCACAACAGTGTTTTTGTAAGAACCTTGTAATGTTAAGGGGTGCTTCCAGATGACCAGTTTAATGAGGCTGCACCCAGATTTGCTTGCAGGGAGATTAGACACCATTGGCTATTTAACGTGCATTCATTCCAATTTGCTTGCAGGGAGGTTAGATGAGATTGCGTCAAAGCAAGTGTTATTATCTCACACTTTCCAGTGCATCACCCCCCTTCCTTATCACGAAAAGTCCAGATTGCTGCACAAGACCTCCCAATCCACTATAATTTTACAACCTGAATTTACAGTGGTGCCCCGCAAGACGAATGCCTCGCAAGACGAAAAACTCGCTAGACGAAAGGGTTTTGCGTCTTTTGAGCTGCTTCGCAAGATGAATTTCCCTATGGGCTTGCTTTGCAAGACGGAAACGTCTTGCAAGTTTGTTTCCTTTTTCTTAACACCGTTAATACAGTTGCGACTTGACTTCGAGGAGCAACTCATAGAACGCGGTGTGGTAGCCTTTTTTGAGGTTTTTGAAGACTTTGGTGATTTTTGAAGCTTTTCCAAAACTTCTTTTGCAGCCATTTGGTAAGTTAAACTTTTAAAACTTTTTGGGGGTTTTTTGGATTTTGGGTTGGGGTGTTTGGAATTCAAGGACTTGGTGTTGGGGAGGGGTTTGCAAGAATCTGGAAGCTTGTGGGGTTTTTTTCTGCATTTTTATGATTTTCTGTGACCACTGGGCCACTCTGCTGTTTTTTACAAAAATTTCTGGATTTGAATTTCTGTGTGGTGGGTGGCTGGGGGAACAGTTGAGGAGGGGGTTCTTCAGCAAGAAGCAAAGAGTGGAAGAGGAACCTTCTTCGAGTTGTCCCCCAGAATCTTAGAAAATGTACTGTACACTTTGTTGATTTTTAAATGTTTTTCTGTCATGTTTAGAAACTTAATTTATTGTTCCTTCAATTTTTGAAATGCTCTTTACAGTATGTGTGACTTTAAAGAGCACTTAATAAACTCTTGTTGTACCAAATTTGGCTTTGTTTGGACTTTTTTTGACCATAGGAACGCATTAATTGAATTTCAATGCATTCCTATGGGATTTCGTGCTTCGCAAGACGAAAAATTCGCTAGACGAAAAAACTCACGGAACGAATTAATTTCGTCTTGCGAGGCACCACTGTACCAGTATGTAATGGAATCCAACCCCAAAACACTGATGAAAGTCGAAGCACCCTAAGATTTGGGTGCCTGAGTTTAATTTGTTTCTTTAGATAATAAACCGCAGGATTGAAAGAAATTATCCAATAGAATGTTGAAAACATAGCTAAAACCCATGAACCACGGAGAAACAAATAGGCATAGAATCATCATCAAGCTCACCACTATGAAAAGATAAAACTAGCAAGTCTTTACAACAAATATAAGTAACTAAATCAGGGGACTGGACAGACTTGCTGGAACAGAAATGTTTTCAGGAGGCATCTAAAACAATCCAGAAAGGCACCTACCTAACATCAAGGGGCAGGGAGTTCCACAGCACACGTGAAGGAAAAGCTCCTTGCAAATGTGTAGTGGACGTAATGTGGCACTTGTAGGAATGCTAGTTTGGCAGAGTGAAATGATCTAACAGGCATGGAAAGAGGCAAGTCAATCCCATAAGTAAATTGGTTGCCAGCAGTTGGGGGCTTTATATACTAATACAGTACTGTTTGGTACTTGAACAGCTTGGCTCCCGAAAAAATCGGCTCCCGAACGCCCCAAACTTGGAAGTAAGTGTTCCAGTTTGCAAACGTTTTTCGGAAGCCGAACATCTGACGTGGCTTCTGACTGAGTGAATGAAGCACCTGCAGCCAATCGGAAGCCGTGACTTGGTTTTCAAATGGTTTTGGGAGTCGAACGGACTCCCGGAATGGATTAAGTTCGAGAACCAAGGTACCACTGTAGTAAAATACAAAAGAATAAATATAAATAAAAGTAAAACCACCACCACCACAACCTTTGGCACTCCAAATATTGCTGACCAACAAATCCCATCGGAGTTGTAGCTCTGCAACATCTGAAGGGTCAAAGGTCGCTCACACATAATGTGGGCCTTCAGGACGCTTCTAGATTACACCCCCTCCTCAGACCAACATCCTCTTGAAAGACCTACACTGGCTCCCAGTACATTTCCGAGCAGAATTCAACTTGTTGGTGTTGACCTTTAAAGCCCTAAACGGCCTTGGCCCAGTAGACCTGAAGGAGCGTCTCCATCTCCATCATTCAACCCGGACACTGAGGTCCAGTGTTGAGGGCCTTCTGGCGGTTCCCTCACTGGGAAAAGCAAAGCTACAGGGAACCAGGCAGAGGGCCTTCTTGGTGGTGGCACCCGCCCTGTGGAACACCCTCCCACCAGATGTCAAAGAGAACAACAACTACCTGACATTTAGAAGACATCTGAAGGCAGCCCTGTTCAGGAAATTTTTTAATGTGTGACATTTTGATGCATTTTTAATCTTTGTTGGAAGCCGCCCAGAGTGGCTGGGGAAACCCAGCCAGATGGGAAGGGTACAAATAATAAATTATTATTATTATTATTATTATTATTATTATTATTATTATTATCATCATCATCTTGAAGGCCCCCATGTTGGCTGACCGTGACAGAGACCACACCTGCCTCTCACCTCCCACTTGGTCTCCTCGATCTTGGGAAGGAACTCGGCCTGCTCCTTCTTGAAAGCCACGAACTTCTTCTCCAGCTCTTCCCGCTGCTGGAGGAGCTGCCCCACGTCGTCCTGGAGCTTCTTCTTCTCCTGCTGGAGCTTGAAGATCTGCAGCTGCAGAGCCTGCTGCGCCCTCTGCGCCTTCTTGGACACCTGCTGCAGCTTGTTGGCGTAATTCTGCCGCAGGTCCTCCATCTCGCGCTCCCAGATCTTCTGCTTCTCCTCAAAGACCTGGTAGATGGCCGCTTCGCTCTTGTCGAGGTTCCTCCTCATCTGAAGGACCTCCTGCTCCTTCTCCCACAGCCGGTCCTCCAAGTCCTGGATGATGTCGTCCGTTGAGGGCGAGTGGAAGGGCATCGTCTCATTGAGGTGGTTGAGCCGGCTGAACGAAGACGTGCTCTTGCTGGAAGACCGGCCGCTGTCTGAGGTAGATATCCCATTGTAGCCCACAATGTTCTTGTCCACGTAGGTGGTCCCGATGCGGTTTATGTGGCTGGTTGAGGCGCTCATGGGCCCGATGTGCTGGCTGTAGCCTGTGCCGTAGGTGGGCAGGCTGGTCAAAGAGTTCCGCCCGGAATCGGAGAGGCCGCCCGCCTGGTTGGTAGTCCTGTTATGGCTGGCCTTCTCCATCCCACTTTTGACCGTGGAAGGGCTATTGCTGTTGGTGTGGTTCAAGGTCTTCCGGGTCTCCGAGATGCCGTTGTTCTGCGGCGGGCACAGGTTCTGCATGGAATGGAAGTTTTTAGGGACTACGGGCTTAAAGGCTGAAGGTCTAACTAAGGGCTCATTGCTCTGCAAGGAGGAGGGAAAGAAAAAAACAGGACAGCAAATTAAACACGAGAGGATTGACACATACCTGGATAGCTCGGTTGGCTAGAGCATTGGTTTTCTTTAAAAAAAAAAAATATTTATTTTGTTTCTCAAATTAAAATTTCACAGAGATATATCAAGCATAAATCATAAACACAAGATTCCAAGAAATCTTCTGGACTTCCATCGTCCCCTTAGTGCAGTGGTTCTCAACCTGTGGGTCCCCAGATGTTGTTGGACTACAACTCCCATCATCCCTGAGCTCTGGCCTTGCTAGCTAGGGGTGATGGGAGTTGTAGTTCAACAACATCTGGGGACCCACAGGTTGAGAAAGGCTGCCTTAGTGGGTCCTATTATTTATCATTTCCTCCTTTTATGATAATCCAAATCCTTTACCTCTTCCACTATGTCCAGAATTCAACCTTAAACTACAAGTGATAATCCAATCCTGAGCACTGGTGTTCAACCGGTGTGCCATAGCACCGTGGGGTGACTTGAGGAACATTCAGGGGAGCTTGGGGGGGGGCACATCTTTTCATTAACTTGCAGCCCATAATTTCCTGTGTTATCTCTATTTCTCTCTGAGGAACCGGCAGCTTTAACTTGCAGTCCAAAATAAAGCAATGGCAAAAAAGTGTGAAAACACTTTTGCATGACTGTTTCTCTTCTTAAAATCTCCCCCAACAACAAAAATCCTCCCCAGCTTCAGTAACTAATAGTTCCTTGGTTTTATACAGAGACCTTGAGAAACGCAAGGAAATGGCAAAGTGGTAGCTTGATGGTGTGTGTGCTCTATAAGGAGGGATATAAATATAACCCTGAAAGTGAGGATTGTCTTCTGCGTTTCTTTCTCCTTCTACCCCCAACATCCCTCCCCTCCTTCTTCTCCACCTCTCCCCCCAGGCAACCGCCCTCCTCCTCGACAGTCACCCGGCTTTATGGGGACAGGGAGAATGAGGCAGGAAAGGACAATGTCAGCATGTGATTCCTGCGCTATGTGTGTTTCTCATTTTTCTTCTCCAGCTCCGAGGGCCTTCTGGCGGTTCCCTCAATGCAAGAAGTGAAACTACAAGGAACCAGGCAGAGGGCCTTCTTGGTGGTGGTGTCCACCCTGTGGAACGCCCTTCCATCAGATGTAAAACAGATAAACAACTGTGTGATTTTTAGAAGACAGAAGGCAGGTTTTAGAAGACAGTATAGGGAGGTTTTTTTAAATATATTTTTTATTTTGCTGGAAGCCGCTCAGAGTGGCTATGGCAACTCAGCCAGATGAGCGGAGTATAAATAATAAAGTTATTATTGTTATTATTACTACATAAAAACTTTTTTAAAAACCCCAACCCGAAGATGTGTACAAATCAGACACAGGTTTTAGCAGATCCTGCCACGCCAAAAGAGGCCGCAAATACATAACACACCTTCACATTAAGGGCCAAAAGCCCTGGGAAATGAGAAACTTGCTTCTAGCTCATCAGACCTGCAAATGACGCCAAGTTGGGAGGAGTAAGTAATGCCACGGAAGACAGAATTGAGAGTCAATACAACCGCAAGAGATTGGAGAACTGGGCCCAACCCAGTTGAATGGATTTCAATAGGGACAAATGTCAGGTTCTGCACTTAGGCAAGGAGAACTAGATACACAAATATAAGATGGGAGACACCTGGCTTACTAGTAGTACATGTGAAAAGGATCTAGGGGATCTTAGTGGACCACAAGCTGAACATGAGTCCACAGTGTGATGCAGCAACAAAAAAAGCTCATGCTATTCTAGGCTGCATCAACAGAAGTCTAGTGTCTTGGTCAAGGGAAGTCATAGGACCACTCTATTCTGCCTTCGTCAGACCACACCTGGAGTCCTGTGACCAGTTCTGGGCACCACAATTTAAGAATGTTGACAAGCTGGAAGGTGTACAGTTTAGGGCAGGCATAGGCAAACTCGGCCCTCCGGATGTTTTGGGACTACAACTCCCATCATCCCTAGCGAACAGGACCAGTGGTCAGGGATGATGCGAGTTGTAGTCCCAAAACATCTGGAGGGCCCAGTTTGCCTATGCCTGGTTTAGGGCAACCAAGATGGTCAAGGGTCTGGAATTTCTCCACCAATTGTTTGACTTGGCAGCTTCCTATGTTCCTAGGACATCAGGTCTCAAATTCCAACCCCCGGCCATGCCCCACTTGAAAATTGTGGGGGTCTTGGCGGACCAATTAATGAGGATGATGGTGATTTATTAAATTTGTTCGTGTCACTGAAGGAGCGTCTCCACCCCCATCGTTCTGCCCGGACATTGAGTTCCAGCTCTGAGGGCCTTCTGGCAGTTCACTCGCTGCGAGAAGCCAAATTACAGGGAACCAAGCAGAGGGCCTTCTCGGTAGTGGCACCCGCCCTGTGGAACACCCTCCCACCAGATGTCAAAGAGAAAAACAACTACCAGACATTTAGACGACATCTGAAGGGAAGCTTTTAATGTTTAATAGGTTACTGTATTTTAGTGTTCTGTTGGAAGCCGCCCAGAGTGGCTGGGGAAACCCAACCAGATGGGTGGGGTATAAATATTAAATTATTAATTATTATTATTATTATTACTACTACTACTACCTTGCCCAAGGCAACTCCATGTAAATTGAGTCTCACCTGGTCTAGTTTACCAGAGACTGGCAATATCTTTGGTGGGTTACTGGGTTCTCTGTACTGGGGAGGAGGTGGGATGTTCTTCTCGTTGTTGGCTGTGACGTTCCCACAGAGGTCCGCCTTGCCTTTCTCGCTCTTGCGCAGGTCCCCGTTGATGAAGATGGAGTGGGAGATCTTCTCCGTCTTGTAGGTCTTCTCCTCCCCGGAGTAGCGGTTCGAGATCTCCCGCGTGGAGTAGCTGTTCCGGGACCCATCGACCTGGCGGCCGCCGCTCTGCGTCCTGGTACCCACGCTCTTCATGGCGAACTCTTGCTCGCCGGCGACGCCGCTGCCGACGCTTCCCATCGTGCCCTGGGAGGCGGGTTCGGTGAGCCTGGGGTCGAAAGGGTGGAAGGCTTCTTTGTTGTGGTAGCTGGCGTCACTAAGGACGGAGAGGGTCTCTAATTTGGCCATGGCAAGGTATGGTAGTGGAGGCACAAGACGTCAGTGGCACTGGGAGAGAGAAAGGGGAAAGAACAGGACGTCACAAAAAGGGGTTCCTTGGAGCAGCCATTGAACACAAGAAAAGCCCAGCTATGGAGGCACAAGAGGAATAAACGTGGGAAGACCTCACCAAAGGCCCATCTAGCCAGCCTAGCATCCTGTATTCCAAGTAGCCAAAGAGATGGCCACAACAGGAAGCATCCAAGTAGGACCTGGGGGCAAGTTGGTGCTGACCTTTAAAGCTCTAAACGGCCTCGGTCCAGTATATCTGAAGGAGCGTCTCCACCCCCATCGTTCTACCCAGAAACAGAGGTCCAGTGCCAAGGGCCTTCTGGCGGTTCCCTCCCTGCGAGAAGCCAAGTTACAGGGAACCAGGCGGAGGGTCTTCTCGGTGGTGGCACCCACCCTGTGGAATGCCCTCCCATCAGATGTCATAGAGAACAACTACTACCAGACTTTTAGAAGACATCTGAAGGCAGCCCTGTTTAGGGAAGCTTTTAATGTTAATATTTTGTTGGAAGCCACCCAGAGTGGCTGGGGAAGCCCAGCCAGATGGGCGGGGTATAAATAATAAATTATTATTATTATTATAATTAGTGTCCTTGACTCCTACTTGAGTCCCCTAGCAGCTGGGATTCAGAAGGCATATTGTCTCTGACCCTGGGGGACAGAACACGGCCATTGTGGCCCACATCCACAGATGTCCTCCATGGTTTTCCCGCCTCCCCCTTTAAAGCCATCAAGGTTGGTAGCCATCATTACGTCCTGCGGGAGCCAATTCAACCGAATGGCATGCTATCGGGGGCTACTAGCCACAATGGCTTGTCTCCATCTCCACCGGGGAGGCAGTAAACCTTGGAATCCCAAACTGCAGATGGAGAGAGGGCTGTGGGCACTCATGTCTTGCTTGCAAGCTTTTGTTTCAGGGTTGGCCACTGTGGGAAAAAGGATGCTGAGAGCTAGATGGGCCATGGGCCTGATCCTGCAGGGCTCTATTTGCATCCTGACGATTCTTGTTTCTGGGCCGGGGTAAGGGCCAGGGGCTGGCGCACCGCAACTCCCGCTCACCTCTTCCACAGTGTTTCTGAGCTGCTGAACATTTAAAATATACATAAGCAGTATGAAACAAAATGCAGCGAAAAACAAAAGGAAAACGGAAGAATGGTATAAAAACAGTACACATCACAACAGCAGAGGTGTAAAAATCCAGACTTTATTGGTCAGAGAGAGGAGGGTGTTCCAGACTACAGTCTCCCTGTGCCTCGCCCCCATAACAGGAGTCAATTCTTAGGGGCCGAGGTCCCTGCCGCTCTCAATAAAACATTTGAGGGGGCCAGCCCCCCAGAGTTGATGGGCATTGCCATTCAAACAATGGGTGGGTGCCACATCTGGTGACTGATTATATGGGGCGGGGCTTACCTGGCCCCCCTCCAATGTTTTATTCAAGCTGGCACCCCTGCTTGCCCCTCTTGGCAGTAACCCCTGGTGCTGGGAAGCTGGGAGAGCAATGGAGACCTACTGTGACCACTAGACGCTACTGCCTGCCATCCCCCTCTCGTCCTGTCCCCTTCCTGACCTGTTAGCCTGCTCACCCACTTGCCTACCTGTTAGGGACTGGCTGGATGAGGAAGAATGGGGGGAGCCGCCCACCCAAGTGCCCCCCGGGAAGGGCACAGTAGATGACAACTTAGATCCTGGATTCCAGTGATGGGATACTGGCCACACCTCATCCCAGACCCACTTTGGGTGGGTTTCTTACCACTGCCCTGCACACTGACCCTCATGTAGACCTACTGCAGTCCAGTACAGGATCTAACCAGGCCAGGCCCCTGAGCTCAGCTGCCCACAGTCCAGGGCTAATAATATAGCCTTCTGACCCTTAAGTAAAGGTAAAGGGACCCCTGACCATTAGGTCCAGTCGTGGCCGACTCTGGGGTTGCGGCGCTCATCTCGCTCTATAGGCCGAGGGAGCCGGCCTTTGTCCGCAGACAGCTTCCGGGTCATGTGGCCAGCATGACTAAGCCGCTTCTGGCAAACCAGAGCAGCGCACGGAAATGCCATTTACCTTCCCGCCGGAGCAGTACTTATTTATCTACTTGCACTCTGACGTGCTTTCGAACTGCTAGGTGGGCAGGAGCAGGGACCGAGCAACGGGAGCTCACCCCGTCGCGGGGATTCGAACCGCTGACCTTCTGATTGGCAAGTCCTAGGCTCTGTGGTTTAACCCACAGCGCCACCCGCGTCCCTCCTTCTGGCCCTTACATGGGTGCAATTTTATAAAACAGAGCGAAGCTGAAATCGCCCTCCAGCCTGCCAAGGTCATCAAAACAACTGGGAGAGAGCCATTGGGGGCCCCAACCATTGCAATCTGTCTCTCCCCCCACCCCAAGGTCTGATACTGGCTAAGCACTTGAGCAGCCTCACCTGAATTATCTGCCTGCCATCTCCTCCCCCATTCCATCTTAGGAACCTAGGAATCTGCTGCTGTAGATGTTCTGTGAGATTCTCCTCTTTGCTCATCCCAGGGCTTAATGGCAGCACCTGAAGGAGATTCCAGGATGCCAGCTGTGTACACCTGACTCCTTGCAAAGGGGGCATCAGCGAAGGGGCAGTTTGGGTAGGCAGCAAGCTAGCAAAGTGCGGCAACCCTCACACTGAGACAGCAGGGAGTAGCACAACAGCAAACCGGACGTAATTACGATTGCTGCATGTAGAGCGAAACCACAGCTACCAACGCCCCCATGCTCCCTTTCCAACACACACGCACACATGCACACACACACCAATAGCATCCTGCAGCAAGGATGTTAAGTGCACTGGCGTTCGGAAAACCACAACAGCTACACACAAACACACAGATAGAGCCACAAAACAACATGTCTAGTCCCCAGTGCCGTGAGAAAAGAGCTGTTGGATTGGGCCAATCTCCAGCTGTTTTTGGACTACAATTTCCATCTTCCCTGACCACTAGGGCAGATGGGAGTTGTAGTCCAAAAACAGCTGGAGACCCAAGTTTGGGAAATGCTGGACACCTTCGGGGTCCCTTCCAACTCGCCGATTCTATGATCCTATGAATGCTGTTCCAATATCAGGTGCTAAATGTCAGGGAGGCTGGTAGTTAATTGCATCATAATCTAAGGAGAGCCTTGGCTGCTGGATGAGGCCACAGACTCGTCTGGTCTCTTATCCCCTCCTCACAGTAGTTAAACAGGTGCCTACAAGCAGGTGATGAAACTGGAGGAGCGAGAGGAGAGACATGTTCTACCAAACAGGTCGAGATCCACAAATGTGATAGCCTGCAGCTCCTCGCTGCTGCCATTTGAAAACCGGGGAAGTTGAAGACTTAACCATTTAGCTGTATGCATATGCATGAAGTGGGGAGAGACAATGTGTGTTTGTGTTTATGGGTGTGTGTGTGTAAGACATTTCTTCAAGGTAGCATGGAGTCACAGGTTCCATGTGACCAACTCAGGCACCTTTCCATACCAGGGCATGTCATTTTGGGGGTGAAACTTAATTTTTGCCAATTTCTTCAACGGGGGGTGAGTCTCTAAATCTGCTGTTATTTTTGTGACTGGAGAACATTTAGCTCGGCAAGTCTGTGCTTCATGAAGAAGCACATATACTGCTTTAGGAAAACCAAAGACTTTCACCTTCTGTAAACACGTAATGCTAAATAAATAACAGCAACAAGAAATGACTGCAAGTACTTGGCAATCATTTTTAATGATTTCTATGCAATTTTATGCACACTTTACTTACCAAACAAAACGAAATTGTATTAATTTAACTGACATATCTTTCAAATTCCCAAGTCAGGTTAATATCTTTCTTTCTTTTTTTTAGCATCCCTAGTTTTTGGAATTTGAAAGGTGAAAAATTCAAGATGCCTTATTCCCATATACCTGAACCCATCCTCTTTCACTAAGTTGTGGCACATTCAAAAGAACCAATGGCCACCGTGGAATGACAAGTTTACTCACCTAGCAGGGAGAGATAGCTATTATAACCCCCATGCAAACTCACTGACCAACCACGGGGTATGCAGATTCTGACCAGGGAAATGTCAATCAGCAAAAGGGACGAATTGGGTTGACTGCGGGGGCAGTGAGGAAGAAAAGGAATTAGCTTAGGATGCGGTGCTCTCGTGGGTTGGCCTCGAGGTCATCGTGTCCTTATCCCTCCCTCACACAAGACAGAACAGTGATTTTATTTACTTGAATGAGCCGGCTCAGGTCTAAATCTCCGGCTGCGACACAGCACCTCCTAGGTTCCCAAACGATCCCCGCTCATTCACAGGCCTGGTTATAGGTGCTAAAAAAATGGAATGGAAGAAGATAAAACAGATTAAAATAAGGCCTGGAAAGTCTTGAAAACAATACAATTTTCATTCTGCCCCTCTTACCCTGACATGTGTTCGCTTCAGAAGCGTCACCCAAGAAGCACCTCTGGAGAAACGGGAACCACAAAAGCCACCTCAGATATTGCATACAAGCAAAAAAAATGGCATTTGCCCAGGTAACCCTTCACCACCTGAACACAGGATGTGTCTGTTCCCTTCCACACTCATAAATGACTGGTTCACTGAAACAAAATAAACAAATTCCTTCCAGTGGCACCTTAGAGACCAACTAAGTTTGTTCTGGGTATGAGCTTTCGTGTGCATGCACACTTCTTCAGATACACTGAAACAGAAGTCACCAGACCCTTATATATAGGGAGAGGGTGGGGAGGGGTATTATTCAGAAGGGTGGTGGGAATGGGTGATTGGCTAATAGGTGTGGTAGACCTGTTAACGACTGCAATTTGTCTTACAGGAAAAAGCAAGGGGTGAGATGGCTAAAAATAGCTTTATCGTGTATAATGAGATAAGAATCCAATGTCTCTATTCAGACCAGGTCTCTCCATGGTTTTAAGTTTGGTAATAAGTTGCAACTCAGCAACTTCTCTTTCCAGTCTATTTCTGAAATTCTTTTGTAACAAGACAGCGACTTTGAGATCTTGTATAGGATGTCCTGGGAGACTGAAGTGTTCTCCTACTGGTTTCTCTGTCTTGCGATTCCTGATGTCAGATTTCACTGAAGTCCATAATTCATTGGCTCCGAATACAAATCTCACTTATTCATAATGCTACTTTCAATACAGTGGAACCTCGTATTGCAAACGTGATCCGTCCGGGAGGCACAACCTGCACCGTCTGCAACCTGCAGCATTGCGTCTGCGCACGCGCAGGTCGCGATTCGGCGCGTCTGCGCATGCACCGAAACCTGGAAGTAACCCGTTCCAGTACTTCTGGGTTTGGCACAGTGCGCAACCTGAAACCGCGTAACCTGAAGCGTCTGTAAGCCAAAGTACCACTGTACAAGGTGAGCATTAAGAATCCTGAGTTATGCCCCAACTTGGATTTAATCTGAGCCGCAGAAGAACTCCTCCTTATTCCCAACCACCCACTGACCTGACTGTTGTCAATGTCCTAAGTGCTGGGAGCCCTGGGAGGTACCTGGTATCAGTATGGCTACCATTGCCTTGGGGAAATTATATTTCCCAGGGCTCTGAAATGTAACTATAAATGGAATTCCAGGCACCAAGGATGGTGGGAGAAAGGAAGAAAAGAGGAGAGTTGAGAATGACCTTCTTCTTCAGTCACTGAGCAGAAGCCACCATCTCCCTGTTAAGCAGCTGGAGGTCGGTCAACAGTTAGGAATCTATTGAGAATTTGGGGTTGAGAGGAGAGACGTTCTCTGTGAGAACGAAACACTTTTGTTTGGGACCAGCAATTACCGTCTAAGCCGAGCCTGGGAGTTCACCCATCAGTACTCTTGGTGTAAGGACAAAATGGCACCCCCTCCGTAGAATTACCAAACTGCACCTGTTTTTACCACCCCACGGTGAAACTCCAGTGGCATAAACTGCTAGAACCTTCGTGGGCAGTGGCTTCATCTAGGAGCCAAACGGCAAATGCAGACATTGTCAAAAAGTGCCCAATTCAACAACTCAAAACAGGCTTAAATTTTATTTAAATTAAGACAAACTTTCCAGCCCTTAGGGCTGTAAAGATACACCAGAAAGTATATATATACACACACACACACACACACACACACACACATATACTGCATCTTCAAAAGGACACCCCACACACACCCCTTCTGTCACACACAAGAAAAAAAACCTCATTTAGAATGGTTATCTGCAGTTTCTTTCTTTTTTTAAAAAATACTTTTTAATTGAATTTTCACTTTAAACAAAAAAACAATAAATTTCAACATCCATTTGTAGAACTCCTTTCCTCCCGCTCTGCCGAGCAATGACTTCCCTCGCTCCCTCCCGCCAACAGTTTTCTATTTCCAATCTATATCTCACAGTTTCCTCTTTATTCAAGTCCATGTCATAAGATTTATTTTAATCCTGCTAGTGTCTTCAAACTTCTACAGTTATTATTTAGATAATCAGTAAATTTGCTCCAATCTCTTTGGAATTTTGATTCCTCCTGGTTTCTAATCCGTCATCTGCAGTTTCTTATAGGTATATAGATTGGGTGTTGTGTTTTCTTTTTTTTAAAATGCACCCTTTTAGTCATTCAAAATGCTTTTATCGATTAATCTAAGCCAGGCATGTCCAACTTCCAAGAGACTGCGATCTATTCCCACTATAAAAAAACTGGCAGTGATTTTCCCATTGGATTAGGGAAGCTTTTAATGTTTGATGTATTACAGTATTTTAATATTTTTTTGGAAGCCGCCCAGAGTGGCTGGGGAAGCCCAGCCAGATGGGCAGGGCATCAATAATAAATTATTATTATTATTATTGTTATTATTATTATTATTGATTGTCCAGAGTTGTTGAGCTTTCGGGGGGGAGGATGAGGCAAAGTTATTGAGTTTCTTGTTTTTTGGGGTGGAGGGGGCGAGTTCCCGCGATGAACCAGGATCAACCGGGGACATCCTGCGATCCACCAGTAGATTGCGATCGACCTGTTGGACAGCCCTGATCTAAGCAGTTTCATTTTTGTCACCCTTATAATAATCAGGACATGTCTGATTGTCAACACTCCCCGCCCAAAAGAGAACTTAGCACCATACATGAAGATTCCCTTATGGTCAGTTTTGAACCACTGGACCTACAGACTTTAAAAAATATGGTCCTAACAGACCCATAATTTGCTCCTTGCACCTGCAAGAGAAGAGACCATAAAGCAAGGGAGTGACGACGCAGCCAAGGACTTTCTCGGATCAAGGCCAGAACGCGCCTTAAATTTTGCCTTCCCTGCCTGGCGGCACAGCAGAGCTCTCAGTGTGGCAAAGACCAGCTATAAATCTGTTCGCTGCCCGTTGATGGCCGGTGCATGGTTTGTTCAGCCCTTGTAATAAAGGAAAACCAACAACCTGCAAAAGCTGCTCTCCTTCCTCCGCCGTAACGGATCCTGAGTTACGTTCTTCGGGAAGCAAAATCCTGCTCTGTTCCAACTCAAGCAGCCTTCGGTTACAGAAAAGGCCCCACTCTCTCGCCTCCAGCCCCCAGAATGCCCCCAGAAGGGGGCACACAGAGAAGGGGATCAGATACTGATCTCAGGGTCTGAGCAGGTTCGTATGTATTTATTAAAGTATTTATGTTTCGCTGTTCCATGTAAAATACAGTGGTACCTTGGTTCTCAAACGGCTTAGTTGTCAAACAAATCGGCTCCCAAATGCCGCAAAAGTGAGTGTTCGACACGGCTTCCAATTGAGTGCAGGAAGCTCCTGCAGCCAATTGGAAGCCGTGTCTTGGTTTTCGAACAGTTTCGGGAGTCAAACGGACTTCTGGAATGGATTAAGTTCAAGAACCAAGGTACCACTGCCTACAATATATGCACATATAAAGTGTTTAAACATAAAGCACCACAAATACAAATTAAATAGCAAGGCAGTCTAAAATGTATAGACATAAAGGTAAAGGGACCCGTGACCGTTAGGTCCAGTTGTGGCCGACTCTGGGGTTGTGGCGCTCATCTCACTTTATTGGCCGAGGGAGCCGGCGTACAGCTTCCGGGTCATGTGGCCAGCATGACTAAGCCACTTCTGGCAAACCAGAGCAGCACATGGAAAAGCCATTTACCTTCCCACCAGAGCGGTGCCTATTTATCTACTTGCACTTTGACGTGCTTTCGAACTGCTAGGTGGGCAGGAGCAGGGACTGAACCACGGGAGCTCTCCCCGTTGCGGGGATTCGAACCGCTGACCTTCTGATCAGCAAGTCCTAGGCTCTGTGGTTTAGACCACAGTGCCACCCGCGTCCCTAGGCATATACAATATTTAAACACCACAAATACAAATTAATCATTGAAACGACCAGCTAATCAAGAAAATTTAAGCAGCTGCCGAGACTCCTTAGCATCAAATATGTTTTGGTGTGAAGAAGTTCCTCCTTTTGCCTCTCCCGAATTTCCCAGTCCTCAGATTCATTGGCTATCTCCTGATATTTGTTATAGACCTCTACTCACCTTTTCCCTAAACTAAAAAGCTCCAAATGCTTCCTTCACAGGAGAGTCGATCCATCTCCTTGATGGGTTTGGATTGTCCCTTTCTTAACCTTTTCCAGCTCCGCAATATCTTTTTCGAGGCGAGATGCCAAGGACTGCACACAGAATTCCAAATGCAGCCACACCATCAATTTGTTCGACAGCGTCATAATATTGGAAAGGCTGTTTTCATTCCCTCTCCCAATGATCCACATGCAGCATGCCATTCTTTTTCACAGCCATCAAATACAGGGTCAACACCTCTACTGAGGCATCCTTTACGACCCAAAGGTCTTGCACCAGTTCAGTCACTGCCAGTTCAGGCCCCATGAGGGTATATGCAGAAATTGTGGGAGTTTTTTTGCCCAGATGAGCATCATTTTAGACCAGCTAAAACAATTGCATCGCATCGCATTCATCCAGTGCTTTACCAACTGCACTGGCTCCCAGTGGAGTACAGGGTCAGGTTTAAGGTGCTGGTTTTGACCTTTAAAGCCCTATGCGGCCTAGGACCCACATACCTACGGAACCGCCTCTCCTGGTATGCCCCACGGAGGACCTGAAGGTCCACAAATGACAACAATTTGGAGGTCCCAAGTCACAAGGTGGTTAGATTGGTCTCAACTAGAGCCAGGGCCTTTTCAGCACTGGCCCCGACTTGGTGGAAGGCTCTGTCACAAGAGACTAGGGCCCTGCGCGGGTTGACATCTTTCCACAGGGCCTGCAAGACAGAGCTGTTCCACCTGGCCTTTGGTTTGTACTCAGTCTGACCCTGATGTTTCCCTCCCCTTATGGTTTTCAACTATGGGCTACTATTAAAATGAGGCTGCATTTTAAATTGTATTTTAACCCGTATTTTAAGTTGGTTCCTCCCCCCCCCCCCAATTATGTTTTTATTGTGATTTTACTGGTGTTAGCCGCCCTGAGCCCGGCTCTGGCCGGGGAGGGCGGGGTACAAATAAAAATTTATTATTTTATTATTATTATTATCTGCCATTTTATTGCTCGGATTCACCCAGTTTGGAGAGATCCTTTTGGAGCTCCTCACAATCCCTTTTCCTTTTCGCCACCCCAAACAATTGGGTGTCATCAGCCAACTTGGCTGCCTCACTTGGCTCACCAGAAACCATCTGTCATGGATGCTTTAGCTGAAATCCCTGCAATGCAGGGGGCTAGACTAGATGACTCTTGGGGTCCCTTCCAAAGCTATGATTCTATGAAACTCCAGCTGACCGATGAACAGGATAGAAAGCAATGGTCCCATATCACCATGGCGAATAGTCATGGACGGAGCCATTTCTCTGGCTTGTTTTTCTGTATCAAAGAGCACCAGTCCTTGCTTGCTCTCCAAAATAAAACCTACCGTATTTTTCGCTCCATAAGACGCCCTCTTTTCTTCCTAAAAAGTGAGGGGAAATGTGTGTGCGTCTTATGGAGCAAATGCAGGCGGGAGGCTCTGCTCGGCGCTCCCTTTAAAGAGCCGTTCCTCCTCCCTTCCGTTCCTCCTCCCGCTTCGCTGGGAAGCCAGCAGAACAAGAGGCGCTGCGCAGCTATCACTCTTGCTCTGCTGGCTTCACAGCGAAGTGGGAGGAGGGACAGTGTGATGGCCTGGGATTCGGACTCAGAGGCTGAACCTGAGGAGTCTCAGCCTGCACAGGATTCCCCGCCTCCAGAACCAGCTGAGCCGGGGCTGGGGCATGAGCCTGAAGGGTCCTCATCTGTGCTGGATCCTCAGGTGCAGGCATCAGCTGAGTCTGCTCTGGCTCCGGAGGTGACTGAGGACCCATTGCCTGCAGGTGCTCCACTCTCAGCCCTGTCAGAGGAAGCTGAGGTTGCCTCTGGGTCCGGTAACCCTCCCGCCTCTCCTGAGCTGCAGAGGCTCAGGGCAGAGAGGCGGAGGGAACTAAGTTCCCGCAGGAGGAGTGCTCGCCTCCAGGCCAGGAGGGGCGAGTCACCTGTGGACTGGGGCCACCCTATGCCTCGGGGCAGATAAAAGCCAGCCAGTCCCAGTCCTAAGTTGCGGGAGCAAAGTTGTTGGTAGCCTGTTCCTGCCTGAACCCTGTCCTGCTCTTCTGCTGGAGCTCCTGACCTCACCCGACTCCCTGCCCTGCACCCAGCTTCAGCTTTGATGGACAGCCTCCATACCGCACACTGGACTCGGACCTCGCTGCACGGTTAACCCACGGGACCAGCACAGACAGATGGGAGCAAGCAAAGCAAGAGCCACTTACATGGCTTCTCTCCTGCTTTGTGCAGCTCTCACTTTGCTTGCCCATCCTTCCTCCCACCTCGCTGTAAAGCAAGCAACGCACCTGTCCCGGTGTCTCCTCCTCCTCTTTTACAGCGAGGCAGGAGGAGGGATGTGCAAGCAAAGCGAGAGCTGTGCAAAGCGGGACAGAAGCCATGTAAGCGGCTCTTGCTTGCTTTAAAGCAAGAAAAGCGACAGCCGCTTACATGCTCTGCGCAGAATGTTTTGCTTTCCCCCTCTAAAAACTAGGTGTGTGCTGGTCCCGTGGGTTAACTGTGTGGTGAGGTCCGAGTCCAAGACAAACTGGAACGCGTCCAGAGGAGGGCAACCAAAATGGTCAAAGGCTTGGAAACGATGCCTTATCAGGAACGGCTAAGGGAGCTGGGTATGTTTAGCCTGGAGAAGAGGAGGTTAAGGGGTGATATGATAGCCATGTTCAAATATATAAAAGGATGTCACATAGAGGAGGGAGAAAGGTTGTTTTCTGCTGCTCCAGAGAAGCGGACACGGAGCAATGGATCCAAACTACAAGAAAGAAGATTCCACCTAAACATTAGGAAGAACTTCCTGACAGTAAGAGCTGTTCGACAGTGGAATTTGCTGCCAAGGAGTGTGGTGGAGTCTCCTTCTTTGGAGGTCTTTAAGCAGAGGTTTGACAACCATATGTCAGGAGTGCTCTGATGGTGTTTCCTGCTTGGCAGGGGGTTGGACTCGATGGCCTTGTGGTCTCTTCCAACTCTATGATTCTATGATTCTATGAGTCCAGTCCGAGGTTGAGGGTGTGGTATGGAGGCTGTCCGTCAAAGCTGAAGCGGGGTCCAAGGCAGGGAGTCGGGTGAGGTCAGGAACTCTGGCAGAAGAGCAGGTCAGGGTGCAGGCAGGAACTAGCAACCAACAATGTTGCTCCCGCAACTTGGGACTGGGGCTGGCCGGCTTTTATCTGCCCCGAGGCATAGGGCGGCCCTGGTCCACAGGTGACTCGCCTCTCCTGGCCTGGAGGCGAGCACTCCTCCTGCGGGAACTTAGTTCCCTCTGCCTCTCTGCCCTGAGCCTCTGCAGCTCAGGAGAGGCTGGAGGGTGACCGGACCCAGAGGCAACCTCAGCTTCCTCTGACGGGGCTGAGAGAGGAGCACCTGCAGGTAATGGGTCCTCCATCACCTCAGGAGCCAGAGCAGACTCAGCTGATGCCTGCACCTGAGGATCCAGCACAGGTGAGGACCCTTCAGGCTCATGCCCCAGCCCTGGCTCAGCTGGTTCTGGAGGCAGGGAATCCTGTGCAGGCTGAGACTCCTCAGGTTCAGCCGCCGAATCCCAGGCCATCACAGTGCGTCTTATGGTCAGGTGCGTCTTATGGAGTGAAAAATATGGTGAATATAGAATCTAGGCTTGCCTGGAATTTCTCGGACACAGCTGGTATTCAGTCCTTGTGAACAGCGTCCGGCAGAAATCGCTGGATGCCTGGCAGCCCACGTTGGTAGTATAGATTTTTGAAATATGGCAACTCTCCCGACACTGTCCTGTCATTCTCCATGCAGCTTGGGTAAGGAGGAAAAACTTTTTGAGAACCCGTAAAGGAAAATAAAATGCTTGGCACCCACTGAGGCTGCTGAACAAAGTCTGTTTCATTGGCTAACAATAGTCTGGCATGCCCACCGGGCACTGGGAGTTGAATTGTCAGATTCTACTTATGATAAAGCCATGCTTTTAAAAGAGACGGGCAAAGGGGGGTGATTATGGGTGGTTTAAAAGAAGGGTACTCACCTACAGACTGAGACAGGGCAAGGGAGAAGGCTCCCATTTCCTTCTAGGGAACAGGCAAATATATCAGTTTCGGGTTCTCCCCATTTCCCATTCTTCCCATCTTGAATTCAGGTCTCCGTATTTCCTCAGAAAACCGCAAATTCTTTCCTCACGAAAATGCACCTAGTGCATTTAGTGCAATTTTCTCCTAATAAGCAAATCTCTGCATTCAGTTTTGTTTAAGACACATATTTCTGCAAAACATCGCCCCGTTGTAATGCATTTCTGTATGTTATTTTTTCACTAATACCTGCATTTTAATGCACACTTTATCCTTGTATATGCATTTCTGTACACAGCATTTGGAGAACTACATTGTGAAATTCAGAGGCGTGCAAATTTTGAAGAATAGGTTCATGCACTGGTATGGGAAGCGCAAATTAGCTAGTTTTTCATTAAAATTCAATGAAACCAATTTTCTCCCTATTCCCCCCCCCCCCCATTAACATTACTATCATGGGAAATTCTGTGCTAAGGAACTTAAAATTTCACAAGCGGAAACTTCCATTCTCACTATTGCAACGAAACTAGAAGGTCCCCAATTCACTCCTAGCGCTGTCACCACTATTTTCTTACTACTGGAAGACCCACCCTGACTTTTGAAGAATGCTATATGAACAGCAGAACCATCATATATTCTTCCCTTGCATCATGAGGACTATCACCTTGCTTGTTTTTTTTAAAAAAGAAAAAAATTCTTAAAGGAACCATGAAGATTATTTGGAACCTGCAGCACAATACTAAAGGCTGAGTTAAAAGATAACGTTTCAGGCTCCCGGGGCAGAGACTGGAAGCCTTGCTTCTGCATCATTTGTGCAAGAGAGACAGAACTTTCCCATCTTTATTACCGCCCCGTTCTGGTATGTGTTTGTTATGTTTGGCTGAACATGAGCAGGATTTAGTCTACAAAACTTGACTAAGCCAACAGTCAATATTTAACCAGCCCCTCCCTCACGGCTCCAAAAGGGTTTTGGTTTCCTCAGCTGAAAACATGCATTAAGGGAGATTTCGTGCAACTACAAAAGGGGAGACAAAAGAGAACTTCTCCATCATCGACGCTGATCGAGTTTTCTATTTCCGGGGAGCTGAATCCGAGGTCTTTGTTTAGCCTAATTCCTTTTTCTCCCCATGTTCAAGCGAGGCTGAAAAGAATCTCTTTGTTTGGGTTGGACTGTGGTAAACGGAGACGTCCTTTGCAAATCCTCTTTTTCAAAAAAAAAAGAGAGGTCTACGTACACTCATTGAACTGGTTAATGCTGTAATAAAAGGGATGTCCTTGCCCCAGAAGAAATTCTCAAGCTAAGACTGAACTCTCAGGGTGGGGTGAGAGGCTTGGCCGTGTGCCACGAAACAAAGGGACTCGCTTTTGGCCTCTCTCCTCCATCTGGTTTCAACTCTCATTTCTCTCCCAGGTCACAACCTTCAGCAAGCCCATCCTTCAACTTCCCCTCAATTGGGATGTACTTCCATTTAGGGCAGTTTTCCCCAAACTTTCTGGGGCGGAGAAGCTAATGGTTTGGAGCTTGTAAAGCTAAAGGGACCCCTGACCATTAGGTCCAGTCGTGACCGACTCTAGGGTTGCGGCACTCATCTCGCTTTACTGGCCGAGGGAGCCGGCGTACAGCTTCTGAGTCATGTGGCCAGCATGACTAAGCCGCTTCTGGCGAACCAGAGCAGCGCATGGAAACGCCGTTTACCTTCCCGCCGGAGTGGTACCTATTTATCTACTTGCACTTTGATGTGCTTTCGAACTGCTAGGTGGGCAGGAGCAGGGACCGAGCAACAGGAGCTCATCCCGTCGCGGGGATTCGAACCGCAGACCTTCTGATCAGCAAGTCCTAGGCTCTGTGGTTTAACCCACAGCACCACCTGCGTCCCTTAAGAGCTTTTGGGTCCACCAATTTCTGTGTGAAGCAAGGGTTCAGAACTACCCTTAAAAGAGGACTCTGCATCATCATCGTCATCATCATCTCTTTCAGGTTTTGTTTTCATTTAGATTAGTCTGGTGTTTTTTTTATTGTATTGCTTTATGAAAAAGCTTTAATGAAATCTCATGGAACGGGGGGAGATGGTCATGAGAGCCAGCCCTCAGTTGGCTAAAGCTGCCAACTATTTGAAAATAGAATTCCATTGAGATAAGAACACGAAATAAGCCCATTTTGGGCCTGGTAGGTTAATCATTAATGTTGTGCTAGCAAGCAGCTGTGTAAGAAATCCCTGGGCATCTTTCCAGTCCCAAAACACACCAGGAGGACTTAATCAGTGCTATTCTTGGGAGAAACTTGTAGTTACCGACAGCAAAGGAGCCCAGTGTGTTCTTGTTTACCCTTCATTCATGGCCACTGGAAGCGTGGACATTTGGGAATGTGGACATTTTGGGGGAAGCTTCCGTTCTCAGGCACAGGAGGGTCACAAAAGCGGATAAGTCTGTAGCCACGTAGACTGAGCTCTGTCTCCTGCGTCAGAGACAGACAGGTGTGTAAAGAAGATATCGTTTCACATGCTGCCCCGCTGCATTCATCACATGCACCACTGTTTCCGTTCTGCTGCAGTTATGCTTCCACCAGAAACCACGCTATTCGCCTTGCATTCCACAGTGGTGAAATCACGTTAACTGATATAGTTTACTGTCACGGACTAGTTGGACGCAGAGGAATGGTGGGAGGAACCAACTGGGGGACCCCAAAGGAGGCTGAGAGCCAGGGGACTGGTGGAGAGAGAACGATGAGTGGCCAGAGGGAGAAGAGGGAGATGGATGGGAAGAGGAGGTGTCAAAGCTGAAGAGGTAACAGGGCTTAGTGAGCGGGGAGAGTCTGTGGAAGAGAGAAGTGCAGAATCAGAGGCAGAAGCTGAAGCCGGAGAGAGGGGAGACCGAGAGGAAGCGATGAGTCTGGCTGGTGGAGAGTCATGGATGTCTCCTTATGACAACAAGCTCCCCGCAACAAGCTCCCCTACTACTGTTGTCTCCCAAAACCAGGAGAGGCATGAAAAGGGTGGAGGAGAGGTTGGCTTCGCACAGGCACAGTCTCTGATTGCTTGTAAAAAACCGGAGAGAGGAGGGGGCTTAAGACGGCTGTGGGGAGACAGGGACCTTTAGTCTCGGCAACTGATTTCATGGAGTAAGACACACAGGGAATGAGCTATTGTGCTCATTAAGCCTGACACTCAGCCAAGTCTGTGGGGATTATGTTTTTGCTAATAAAGAGTTACCTCCAACTCTGAACTATGTGATTTACTGACCGTCACGCTCTGCGACATTTACATCATTCATTATGAAGATCTTTTGTCAAAGATCGACAGGTTTTACAAGTTTAACCTCTGCAGTCAGGAGCAGAGATCCAGTAGAAATTCAATTCAGCTCACATTTAATTGCAAACCTACCTAATTCCTGCTTTCGGGAAAAATACACAAACCAAAACACAGCCATGCTTTAAAAAAAAATTCAAAATTTCGCAGTGCAATTCTCCGGCTGAGTAATGTGCACAAAAAAGCACATTCTAGGGTAAAAGGTGCATTAAAATGCAAGTGTTACGAAGGTAACATACAAAATGCACTATATTACGGGAAACTGATCTGCAAAAATGCGTATACTGGGCAATATTCCATAGAAAAATGTGTATCTTGGGATAGAATCTGCGCTAAAATGCTGATGAATTTTCGTGAGCACCTAAAAAGAAGTAGTCACAAATTGATGCAGAAATGTGGAGAACTCAACTGGAAGACCAAGAAAATGAGAAAGTGTGAGAAACCAGAATTGACAGATTCATCCATCTCTAAGTCAGAAATACCACTGAATTCAATGCCACCTACTGCCGCAAAACTACGCACAAGGTTGCAAGTGATGCTGACCTAAATAAATCTGGGATCATGCTATTTGCTGCTACATTTTGGTGTGTGTAAATAATGCAGGGACTGTGGAATTAGCTCCGCCCAGGAGGCCAGATCCTGGACTCTCCAATCCCCGGTGGTCTCTTCCACAGGTCAGGCAACCCATTTTTCCGTTGGCTGCACAACACAACGAAAAGACAAGGCAAGAGAGACTTGACGTCGCTGCCCATCAGCTGATCGGCAGTGACTTCCACAGCGCAGCCAATCCTGATGGGCTCACACTCCCCACCTCTCAGCTGATAGGCAGTGATGCAAAGCCTCCCTTACCAATGAATCCTTGGGAGAACACTTCCAGGCTTCTGAGTGGGCACTGGCCGACTTTGCCTATGCAGAGGCAGATTTAGGGGAGCGCACCTGGTTAGGTCGCACTGTGCGCGGAGCCTCAGGATCGCCACTGGCGATGCCACAACTAAGATTTACGATGGAGTCCAAGAGGCGGAAGGGTGCCAATTTGGGCGTCACACAGGGTGGCACTAAAAATCAAGGCCCCAAAGGGCAGGGGGTAGAAGGGTTTGGCTTCGGGGAAATGGCTTCACGTGCCGAATTGGGACCGGGCTCAGTTAGGGGCATTGCCCAGAGGTTTGCCACCACTGTAATAATGGATCAACACAGCTGTGCCCATTTTTGGAGTGTCCTTCGGAGCAGGGCTATGGGGCCAATATGATGAGCTCTTGCACTTCGAAATTTAACCTTTGCACCACTGGAGTCCTCGTCCTCCTCCTGAAGACTGTCACCTGCTCTGCCACCAACTCTAAATACCCGTGGGAAAACCGCCTCGTCCTCAGAATTGCAAACTGCCAGGGGTGAGCAAGATTCTCTCCAAGTGGGAATGCCTGTCTGCAGAAACAGCGTGACCCCCGCCCCCGGAGAAGTGCTGTGTCTGAAAGCCCAGATTTTAAGCGGGGTTCCCCCACCTATAAAATGCGAAATCCAAGGAGCAGAAATGACTACAGTGGTACCTCTAGATGCGAACGCAACCCGCGTCTGTGCGGGTCGCTATTCGCCACTTCTGCGCATGCGTGTGACGTCATTTTGAGCATGTGCGCAAGCACGAGCGGCGAAACCCGGAAGTAACGTGTTCCGTTACTTCCGGGTCGCCACGGAGCGCAACCCAAAAACGTTCAACCTGAAGCATATTTAACCCAAGGTACGACTGTATTTATGTACACGACGACTACTGGCCCAGAGATGGAAAGAAGATAAAGTCCCAACCAGAGATGAATGGCTGAATAAGACTACGCTGAAATGGCAAAATTGACCGGGTAAATCAGAAACCAGGAAGAGAGGAACTTTAAGAAGGAATGGGAAAAATATAATGTATTATATAAATAATAATAATAATAATAATAATAATAATAATAATAATAATTTATACCCTGCCCATCTGGCTGGGTTTCCCCAGCCACTTGGGCGGCTTTCAACAGAACATTAAAATACAATAGTCTATTAAACATTAAAGGCTTCCCTAAACAGGGAAGAGAACATTATAAACAACTAAAAACTTTGGCAGGATTTGAACAATGCTTGTAACATGTGAAAAACTATGGTAAAAATTGATTGAGAAACTAAGAGAAGCAGTTTGTGGGGGGAAAGATTGATAACGGTAACCCTGGAAGAGCGGAGGGGAGTCGAAGGATTCAGGGATGATTTTGATGTTTAATGTTTGAATTTAAATCAGCAATGTCAAACTCAATAAAAATATATTTTTAAAAAACAATGCAAAATCCATTTTGGAAAGGCAGCAGCTGAGCCAAAGTGGCGTCTCCTATGGGCGTGGGGAAATGCAAACAAACAAACGGTTGTGAACACAACGCACAGGCTTCTTTTTCTCCCTTTCATCCCAATAATAAGATAATTGTAGGCTTTTCTGTTCTGGAAGACAACATGCCCATTATAGGGGCTGCGTCGCCCATTTGCATAAGTAATCACAAGACAAAGGACAGGCAAGATGGAAAGGGGACTGGCTCTGCAATGAGAAAGGGGACGAACGACAAAGACACATCGCACACAAACAAGAGGGACATCCTTCCATCATCCCAAGGTCCATCCATCAGGCATTATTTAGTATTACGGTATTATCATCATCATCATTATTACTTGACCTTCACCGTAAGGTGACAGGGCGGTTACAGCATTACAAGACAATAGTAAAAACAGTTTTAAACTGCAGTCATTCCTTGGTTCTCGAACGGCTTAGTTGACGAACAAATCGGCTCCCAAACGCCAAAAACCTGGAAGTGTGTGTTCTGATTTGTGAACGTTTCTCGGAAGCCGAACGTCCAACAATGAAATTGAAAAAATCTACATCAGACATTCAAAAACCAACAAGCCTGCTATCCCAGCTATCCCAGCCTGGTTAACCCCCTAAAAACTCTGATACCCCATAATTAAATACAATATACTCCCATAGAGACGACCTTACACTGTGTTTAAAACCAAAATCGCACTTGGATAGAAACTGTTTCTCAGGCGGTTCGAGAACCAAGGTTCCACTGTACAGTGGTATCTCGGGTTAAGAACTTAATTTGTTCTGGAGGGCCGTTCTTAACCTGAAACTGTTCTTAACCCGAGGTACCACTTTAGCTAATGGGGCCTCCCGCCGCCGCCACGCGATTTCTGTTCTCATCCTGAAGCAAAGTTCTTAACCCAAGGTACTATTTCTGGGTTAGCGGAGTCTGTAACCTGAAGCGTCTGTAACCCGAGGTACCACTGTACATTGTCAAGAGACAATGGAGTGTGCATCTGGGGGTGAAGTCAAACCGCTGCGTTAGCAAGACCAAAGTGAGGTCCTGGGCTGCCCAGATGACAAGACCCCCCTCTCGGCCTCGCTGATTGGGGTCCAAAGGAAAGCAGAACAAGATTTCCCTCCCCAGGCTCACAAACCCCCTCTGCCCCCTCCACATCATGTCCAGAAACCATCTTTGTGACCGTTGGGCCCACTGGAGAGCCAGTGTGGTGTAGTGGTTAAGAGCGGTAGACTCGTAATCTGGGGAACCGGGTTCGCTTCCCCGCTCTTCCACATGCAGCTGCTGCATTACCTTGGGCTAGTCACACTTCTTTGAAGTCTCTCAGCCCCACTCACCTCACAGAGTGTTTGTTGTGGGGGAGGAAGGGAAAGGAGATTGCTAGCCCCTTTGAGACTCCTTCGGGTAGTGATAAAACGGGATATCAAATCCAAACTTTTCTTCTGTCTTTGCTTGCAAGAGAAGTCCCTAACTCACCGGGGGTTTGAGACCCATTGGCTACCCTCACCTGGTTTAGCTGACTAGTCGAAGCCGTTTCCCAAGCCACAAACCGAATTTGAACATTGGAAACAAAAGCGGCCAGTATCATAAACTGATCTGCACAATTCCTCATCATTTATTCTGCAGTGAATCCTTCGAACGCAGGTACTGACGGGTCAGCAGATATGAAGGCAGAACAGGGTTAGTCAGAAATGAAAGGAAATTATTAGTATAAGGGGAATACCCAAGTTTGCTAAGTGCAATTGAAAAAGAATTTATGAGGGTAATTCACGCCCCCCTCCAAAAAAGTCCAGGGTAATCTTAACATGCTCAATAGCCAAAGAATATTTGGTGGTCAGGTGGAATATTTTGTGGTGGGCCTTATAACTAGTTTGTAAAATTTACTCCGGTTTTCCTAGTCCCAGGAAGCGACAGGAAACTGTGCAGGACAACAAAGTCCTTCCTGGGTGGAAATTGTATTCAACTGGCTGGATTCCAATATTCCAGCTGATGTTGCCCATGCGTTTCCAAGCGTATCTTTCCCTCCAGAAGGGCTGTAAACAGAGGAGGAATACAGAGTGTTCCTCAAAAGAGAGATTCGTATTTTTTAACTTTGGTACCTGGTAGGTGAGCCTGGCTCCCGTTCCACTTTCATTCGTCACACATACCTGCCTCCACGGCAAACGCCAATTTCCTTGTCGAGCTTTGCTCCCCCCTTGTGCTTCTGGGGGACGGCCAAATATATAAGAACACAAATAGCTCTTCGGAACACAATCTGATTGCACCTGCTTAAAAAACAAAGGGCGAGGGGAATACCCACACCCGAACGCCCAGGGTCTTGCAGGACGGAGCAGTTTATTTGCAAATCATACCTAATGTAAGAAGGTCAAATCTCCCCCCAGTAGCCCCAGCGACCCTGGACGGCGAACGCATTACGGATTTGCTATTAACTTGGCATAAAGAAGCTGAAACGCAGCGTTGCACCTCTCACCTCCTGGTATGCTACTGGCAAAAGAAATTCGACGTGGGAGGGTCCGAAAACACTAGTTATTCATTGGTGGGGATTCAGCCAGAAACTGCAAATGTCAGGCCTTGAAACCAGTTTGAAAGCCGTGATTTTTAAGGCAGCCTTCGCTCAGCTGCTGCCCTCCAGCTTCTTTTGGACTATAATTCCCATCAGTCCCCAAAGCGTCTCTGGTTTGGCTTCACCCCTTGAGGCACACTCCATTGTTTCTCGAGACAGACGGGTGCCAACATTGCCGAGCATGGGCCTTGATAACTTATAGGGATGCGGGTGGCGCTGTGGGTTAAACCACAGAGCCTAGGACTTGCCGATCAGAAGGCTGGTGGTTCGAATCCCTGCGACGGGGTGAGCTCCCGTTGCTCAGTCCCTGCTCCTGCCAACCTAGCAGTTCAAAAGCACAAGTAGATAAATAGGTACCACTCCGGTGGGAAGGTAAAGGACGTTTCCGTGCGCTGCTCTGGTTCCCCAGAAGCAGCTTAGTCATGACCCGGAAGCAGTACGCCAGCTCCCTCGGCCAATAAAGTGAGATGAGCGCCGCAACCCCAGAGTCGGCCACGACTGGACCTAACAGTCAGGGGTCCCTTTACCTTTTTACCTGGTTATTTTGTTCAAAGATTTCTGCATTTTCAGGGTGTAAAAGAAAGATAAATAAACCCAGCAACTATTATTATTATTATTATTATTATTATTATTATTATTAAAATCACAGCCTGCAACCTGAACCTGTTATGCAAACTGAGCAAGTCGGCATTCATGTCCTTATTTTACCATGCAAATCAGGCTTCTGGCAGAATTTTGCAAATGAAAGCCAAGGAGTGCGGCACAATCTCTTGAATATCGGTGCCGTACACATCTATTTGCATAAATGCAAAACTGCCTTAACAGCCTGGCAGTTCCAGCCCAGCCCTGCGAGAAATCTCGCCAGCCAAAGTCTCTTGCAAATATCCTGCTTCTTGGGTTCTTTTTTTGCTCAACCGGGGGAGGCTTGGGTTTGAACCTGGGATTTTATGAGAGCGTGTGCCTCTGCTGCTGAGCTCTGAGCTATCCCTGAGATGGTAAACGATGGTGGATTTAGAAACACAGAAAACTACCACTATGGCTGGTCAGATTATTTGCTCATCTCAGCCCCAGCAAGCCAGGCACCCAGGGTGCATGGGAGCTGTAGTTCAACATCTGGAGGGCTAAAGGTTCCCCACTCCTGATTCTAATCCTATCCATGGAGGCTGGTCCATTAGGCTGAACTGCTTGCTGCCCCAGGAACCTCAGTCCGCCCTCACCTGTGTGACGCCAGGCAAGGGGTGTCTCTGCCCGCCAATGGGTCTGGCTTCAACTTCTGTTGGTCTCCTTGCCCACCAGTTGCAATGGGCACCAGTCCCTACTGGATCCAATCTTGTCTACTCGGACTGGCAGCAATTCCCCGGGGTCTCATGGAGGTCATTCTCTAATCCTTCCAACTGAAGCTACCAAGGATTGCATACCCTCCAACATTTCTCTAATGAAGATAGGGGCATCCTAAGGAAAAGGCGTGAGAGATTTTACTTTCTTGGGCTCCATGATCACTGCAGATGGTGACAGCAGTCATGAAATTAAAAGACGCCTGCTTCTTGGGAGAAAAGCAATGACAAACTTAAGCATCTTAAAAAGCAGAGACATCACCTTGCCAACAAAGGTCCGTATACTTAAAGCTATGGTTTTCCCAGTAGTGATGTATGGAAGTGAGAGCTGGACCACAAAGAAGGCTGATCGCCGAAGAATGGATGCTTTTGAATTCTGGTGCTGGAGGAGACTCTTGCGAGTCCCATGGACTGCAAGAAGATCAAACCTCTCCATTCTGAAGGAAATCAGCCCTGAGCGCTCACTGGAAGGACAGATCCTGAAGCTGAGGCTCCAATACTTTGGGCCACCTCATGAGAAGAGAAGACTCCCTGGAAAAGACCCTGATGTTGGGAAAGATGGAGGGCACAAGGAGAAGGGGACGACAGAGGACGAGATGGTGGGACAGTGTTCTCGAAGCTACCAACATGAGTTTGACTAAACTGCGGGAGGCAGTGGAAGACAGGAGTGCCTGGCGTGCTCTGGTCCAGGGGGTCACGAAGAGTCGGACACAACTAAATGACTAAACAACAACAAGAAGAAGGAAAAGCAGGACATTCCGGAATCAAATCAGAAACCAAGATGGCTTCTGGAAATCCAGGACTGTCCCTGGAAAACAGGGACACTGTGAAGATCTGGGGATTGAAGTCGAACCTGCGTTGTTCTGTAGGCCCCATGAGCATCTGTTCTGCTCCAGTAGCAAAAATACCTTTCCTCTGTTTTGTACACAACCCATCATTGCTCCTGATGCAATTGTTTATCTCGTTGCACCATTCCCCCTGGGAATAGCTCTCCTTCTAAGCAAAGGTATTCTATGGGGTATAAGCAAAGCTGACCAATTATTCCACTCCAAAGCCACAGAAGCAGTTTCGTCCCCAGAACCACCCACCCTTTCAGACAAGCGATGCCCCTCAAATAGCCCAATTCCATGCTCACGACGTAACCATACAGAACTGCAAATACACTCCCCCTCCTCAAAAACTGCAGGTTGATCTGCAAAGGGTTGTCTAAGGGTCCTTAAAAATCAAAATAAACCAGTCTCCTAAAATAGGAACGTAAGGATATAAGTTGAACCCTGATGAATCTGACTGGGTTACCACAGCCACTCTGGGCGGCTTCCAACAAATTAAAACACCAAACAGAGTAAAACATCAAACATTAGAAACTTCCCTGTACAGGTATCCTGGTCCCAGGCTGTACTGGGATTTAAATACCGAATCTTGAAAGCTAAAGTGAAGCCAGTATAACCCTTTGAAAAACGGGTGCAGCCAATTCCAGTTGCCACCATGCTCTGGACTAGCTAATGTTTCTGAACACTTTTCAAAGGCAGTCTCTTGAACAGAGCCCCATCAAGTCCCTTTAAAAATTTTGCTGCCTTCGGAAATCGAAACAGATCTTTCCAGCAGCTTTTAACTTGGGCCAAACACATCCCATAATCTAAAAAGAACTCCCCCCACAAGTAATGGAGCATATGATAGCAGTCTCAAGTGTTGGAACTAACACTGGTGAGGTGTGTATGTGTGAATCTGCCAGTGGCAGCTCTTGACAATTTGCTTGTGCTAGCATGCATGTAAAGTTTAGGGGGGGGGTCCCCTGGTTCTTAGAGACCCCAATCCTCACAAATGGGAGGGTTGGGTTGCCAGCTTCTCGGGGGAAGCAGCGCTCCCATGCCTTTAACTGCTCTACAACAAGCAGAGGTGCGGCAAGACAACAGGGACACCATGACAGCAACCGCTGCGCTCGCTCAGTCCAAACCTGCCATGCAGTTTTCAAAGACCTGGGAGTTCTGCGGAAGAACAAACCCGGCAGCCCTACTCACAAGGCAGAGGCTATATCACCCCTGCCAGAACTCGAACCCGGCCTTATTAGATGCCGAGCAGGCAAAGTCCAGCCCTGCAATCTGCTCTGAGCAAAGGAATGAAAAGCAGAGTGTTAGATGAGCGAGGAGACATCGTGCAAAGCCACTTACTCAAGAGGAGGTGCAAACTCCCCAAACACATTTGCTGCAAACAGCACTTCTGGGTGCAAAAAGGAGGCGGGTGAGATTTTCTGCAGGAAAAGCAGCAGATCAGGGCAGACAGCCCTGGCGACGGCTTGTATTTATTATTACATTTTAAAAAAGTATTCCCCCCCCCCCACGAAAGGGCTGCTGGAAGCAGCTTACAGGTGTCAAAGCAACATGATCCTGGTTTTCTAAAACTGGGACAGGAACACTTTTCCAGCTCAAGGGCCACTTCCCATTCTTAGCAACTTTCTGGGGGCCACATTCCAGCAGTGGGAGCTGCCAGAGAAAAAATGCGGGCAAGTAGCGGGTGCGAATTTCGCCACTGTACACTAGGTTTGTTGCTACACCTTCACTCACCCCCAGCCCTCTGTCCTCTATCCAAGCAAGCAAAAGGCATTGCCATATTCCAGACATGCAAAAACTCAGTCGGCAGAGCCTGAGACTCTTAATTTCAGGTTCATGCGTTCGAGCCCCACGTTGGGCAAAAGATTCCTGCATTGCAGGGGTTGGACTAGACGACCCTCGTGGCCCCTCCATGAATCAAGGAGGGTGCAAAGCATAGTTAGTAAAAGGGCTGCTGCTCAGGAGGGGGCGTATGACCTGGGGAGAGTCCCCGGGGGCCAGACGGAGATATCTCGAGGGCCACTGGGTCTGAGATTTTCCCCTCCCCGCTCCAAACCTATCGGTGGAGGGGCTTGGAAACAAACCGCAAAAACGCAATTCCAGTGGGAAAAGGAAGGGAAAGGGTCAGAGATTCCAGCTCAAATTCGAATGCAGCAGCAACAGAATATCTGCTCCGCACCTGCGGACAGAAACCCACCTGTCTGAAGCCTCCTTCCTCAGCCAGCAAGGACAGAGCTGGCTTCTCAGCTTGTCTGCCCAGCCTAGGCAGGTCCTGCCTTATTCAAAAGAGGGGAGTTTCAGGTTACCCTGCAAAGGGAGGTGGGCGGGAAGCAAAGTTTCCTTCTTTTCTTTTTTTTAAAGGAGTCTTTTTTAAAACCAGGAATTCCTCAGGTCATTTACCTCCACGCTCCAGGAGAGGCTGGCTCCCATGCTCCCTGCGGATCCTGGCCCTCGCTGGGCTCTAAGCTGCTTCCTCGCCTGCAGGGACTTCTGGAGAAAAAACTAAAATTAATACCTGCCGCAAACAAACCCATCACCTGTTGCCAACCTTTGTTCCCTCCGATTGGCCGATACCAGGAAGCGCTCGCCTGCCAAGTTCCATTAACTCTTCCCAGGCGAGACGGCAACTTGCCCTGACCTGCCTTAGTAAACTTTAGGAACAGAATCGTAGAATTATAGAGCTGCGAGGGACCACAAGGGTCATCTAGTCCAACCCCTTGCAATGCAGGATTTTTTTTTTGGTCCATCGTTGGTTCTCGAACCCACAACTCAGAGATTAAGAGTCGCAGGCTCTACCAACTTTGAGAAAGGAGTTCAGGGATTATTTTTTTAAAAAAAATAATTTTGTAATTACTGTGTGTCCTTGTTTTTCAGTTTGATCCTTTGACGTGGTTTTGTACGTTTGGTGGTATTTTATGCATGACTTTCCATTATTTTTATTGATTATAGTTCAGTAATTCTTTATTGTAATGATTAAGCGTAAATGGTTTAATTATTATTTGCTGATATTTAACTTGGCTGCATACTATTAGACTCTAATCAGCTATTGAATATTGCTTTATTTGATATAAATTGTTTGTTTTTATTATGACTTTTTGTATTGGATCAGATTGTGTGATCTTTGCTGTCCATTTTGTTACTTCTTCAGCTTGCAAACAGCCTTGTGTATAATAATATAGAAAGGAGTTATACAAATTAAAAGTGAAATGAAATGAAAACTGCTTAAACTGAGGTCGGTGAGAACAGAGGCAAACCTCCTGGAATTTATTTTTCTTTCTTTCTTTTGGCTGGGATAGCTCGACTGGTAGAGCACAAGACTCTTCATTTTCCAGGATCGTTCGAGCCACAAGCTGGGTGAAAAATTTTGCATTGCGGGGGGTTGGACTAGATGACCCCAATAAAAACATTTTGTTTTTTTGTTCTCAGCTATAAGACACAAAGAAAAGCAATGACAAACCTAGACAGCATCTTAAAAAGCAGAGACATCACCTTGCCAACAAAGGTCCATATAGTTAAAGCCATGGTTTTCCCAGTAGTGATGTATGGAAGTGAGAGCTGGACCATAAAGAAGGCTGATCACCGAAGAACTGATGCTTTTGAATTATGGTGCTGGAGGAGACTCTTGAGAGTCCCATGGACTGCAAGAAGATCAAACCTCTCCATTCTGAAGGAAATCAGCCCTGAGTGCTCACTGGAAGGACAGATCCTGAAGCTGAGGCTCCAGTACTTTGGCCGCCTCATGAGAAGAGAAGACTCCCTGGAAAAGACCCTGATGTTGGGAAAGATGGAGGGCGCAAGGAGAAGGGGACACAAGAGGACGAGATGGTGGGACAGTGTTCTCGAAGCTACCAGCATGAGTTTGACCAAACTGCGGGAGGCAATGGAAGACAGGAGTGCCTGGCGTGCTCTGGTCCAGGGGGTCACGAAGAATTGAACACGACTAAACGACTAAACAACAACAACAAAACTTGGGCACACAGCACTCGATGCAAGAAGCAAAGGGCTTCCTCCTTTCGGAAAGGGCTTCCCTGCACCGGGGAGACCAGATGACCTATTAAACTTGGGCAGGAGGCAATCTTTTGATCACCCGCGGAAACTAGGTCAATGTCGGCATCCACCGGTTAACCAAAAGGTACCCGCTGGAGAACTCGAGTCTCGAGGCTTAATTTCGTACCAGAGCGCCAGAGTCCGGATGCTCATTTTAAGACTCCCCACAGGACGGGTGTTCCGCCACAAGCCCATTTTCCTGCAGTTTGGAAACAGAACACCTTGTGCCCTTTTACGCACCGCTAAGTTTTCGGCAAGTGTGCAACTGTAAGGAAAGCCTGCAGCGGTCAACACGCGCAGGTGCGCTTTTCGAATACAGATCCCTAGGCTGTGAATAATTTAATGCTGCCGGCTGCAGACCATGTGAAATTGCAGGCATTTGCAGAGGGAGGTCGGAACCAAAACAGCCTGCTTTCAAATTTTCTTGCAAACGCAAGAAACTCTGAACTCCGACAGTCCAGGAAATAGTAGAATCATAGATTTGTAGAGTTGGAAGGGAACCCCGAGGGCCATCAAGTCCAACCCCTTGCAATGCAGGAATCCTGCCCACAGCCATCCCTGGATGGGTTCGAACCACCTTCTGGATAACAGCCAGATGCACGGACCCATGGTGCCAAATGTCTGCTAAAAATACAGAAATAAAGGCATCCACTATCAGCCATCGATCACACAGTGCTGGGAGGCACCAGCTGAGGAACCCCAAAGGGAAGAAGGCTCAGAGCCCAGGGATTGGTGGTGGGGTGACAACGAGCGGTCAGAGGGAGAAGAGGGAGTAGACTGGGAGGAGGAGGTGTCGGAAGCTGAAGAGGCAACAGGGCTTAGTGAGCGGGGAGAGTCTGTAGCAGAGAGCAGTGCAGAAGCAGAGGCGGGAGAGGAAGGGGCCCAAGAGGCAGAGATGAGCCAGGCTGCTGAAGAAGCCAGGGGGTCTCTGTTAGCATTTCACTCCTCTGTTGCTGGATGTGTGATTGTTACATCACATGTCTGTGTTTACAGTGGTGCTTTGGGTTACACACACTTCAGGTTACAGACGCTTCAGGTTACAGACTCCACTAACCCAGAAATAGTGCTTCAGGTTAAGAACTTTGCTTCAGGATGAGAACAGAAATCATGCTCCAGCGGCGCAGCAGCACCAGGAGGCCCCATTAGCTAAAGTGGTGCTTCAGGTTAAGAACAGTTTCAGGTTAAGAACGGACCTCCAGAACAAATTAAGTTCTTAACCCAAGGTACCACTGTACTTTCTAGGATTCGAAAGTCTGAGAACGGAAGTCATTCTTATCTCTTCCGTTGTACTGTACTTTTGTATTCTCTCTCTCTCTCTTGGAGATGTGAGAGAATGCCTTGGTTGCTTTGTCCTTTATATATTGCTTAATAAATATACAGTGGTACCTCGGGTTAAGTACTTAATTCGTTCCGGAGGTCTGAAGAAAAGTTGCACGGCAACGTGTATATTGGGAGAAATTTGCTGGTGAATGTCTTTTTTAAAAATAAAAATAAAAATCCACAGTGATGTGGAAATGTGGAGAACTAAATTTAAGACTAGAAAATTGTGATACAGAGAAACCAAAACTGACAGAGTCACCCAGCCCTGGCGTCAATCTAACCCAGGGGTTTTAGACCTACCGCCCACTAATGCATCTTTCTTCATGGTAAAATTTCCTTACCGCCCACCACAGCTCGACGGAAGGATTCAACTTGTGCCGTAGAACCCTCGACCGCCCCCCTAGAATCCTGAAATGCCCACTAGTGGGCGGTAGGAACGAGGTTGACAACCCCTGAGCTAACCATTAGCACATTCAACGTTGCAGCCCTATTCTGGGCTTTGCGCCTTCGTTTTTACACAAGGGATGGAACGCATGTACACTGACGGCTCTCCAAAGGTGTCCAGAAAAACTCCGGCATCCCTAAGAAGCTTGCAGCTCCCTGGTGAGATGATCAGTATCAGCAGATAAGCTTCCTTGCGAGAGCACTTGTCCTCTCCTGCTGATTTTCCCTTGCAGGGTGCCAATGTAGGGCAGAGTCGATTACGGTCATCTAAGGGTAGGGATGAGCAGGAGATCTGGCTGTCTTTGCAATCCCAGAAACAACACACACAGAGAAACTTAGTCCTTCAAAATTCGCACTTCTCTGAAATTTGCACAGCAGTTCTGGAAAACAGCGACAAGCCTAGAAGGCTTAACCCATTGTATAAAAGAAGTTTCATATAAGAATGGGGGGCTTGTATGACCAGACTTCCAAACGACCCGGTCGACTTCCAAAACATCCTGCAACCTGAAGTCAGGGGAGCAAACGTAGAAAAAAACACCTTGGAGCTGCCCAAACTTCTTTGCTCTTTCAATTGAGCAATTTTCATTTTAAAATTTAAAATTCTGCAGACATCGTACACTCAACACTACAAGTTCACAAGCTACGGAGCAACTGGATTTATCTCCTTGTATGCTTTGTGCTTTTCTTCTGCTTAAAAAAATAAGTTGTCAGTGACTTAAAGTCACGGGGGGGGGGGAGGCATTTAAAACAGAGAAGCTTTGCTGTTACTACCAATGTAAAATAAAGCACAAAAACACTCCACAAAACACCATAGAGTTACCAGATTTTTTCCAATAAATCTGGGGACACTTTTAAAAATAAATAAAATTGATATTTTTTTAAAAAAGGGAAAAAGTTATTTTAAAAAATTAAGGAAAAAAGTCAACACCACAGATCAAAGTTTGCTTTAAAACTGAGCTTTGGTTAATTTAAAAACAACCCCCCCACACACCATGTTGTTGTTGTTGTTTAGTCGTTTAGTCGTGTCCGACTCTTTGTGACCCCCTGGACCAGAGCACGCCAGGCACTCCTGTCTTCCACCGCCTCCTGCAGTTTGGTCAAACTCATGCTGGTAGCTTCGAGAACACTGTCCAACCATCTCGTCCTCTGTCGCCCCCTTCTCCTTGTGCCCGCCATCTTTCCCAACACCAGGGTCTTTTCCAGGGAGTCTTCTCTTCTCACAAAGTGGACAAAGTCTTGGAGCCTCAGCTTCAGGATCTGTCCTTCCAGTGAGCACTCAGGGCTGATTTCCTTCAGAATGGAGAGGGTTGATCTTCTTGCAGTCCATGGGACTCCCAAGAGTCTCCTCCAGCACCACAGTTCAAAAGCATCCATTCTTTGGCGATCAGCCTTCTTTATGGTCCAGCTCTCGCTTCCATACATCACCATGCAATGTATTAAATCCAGGAGAAGAAACGCGCAGGCACGTTCGAAAGAATCCAAGTGCGGCTGACGTGCACCAAAGAGGAAAGGGGCATAAAGGGGAAAGGATGAGCATGAGCATTGGGATGCCAAGCGCAGCGTGCTGCTCCTATCTAGAAGCCCTGGTGCAAACACACAGAGCAGGACACATTGAAAACGAGGTGTGGGGAATTGGCTGAAAAGCCACCACAGAACAATGGGCAATAACGTGAACGGAGCTCTCCCCTTTCCTTCAGTGAAGCACAGGCACACAACATGTACCCACAACCGAGCGCCAACGAAACAAGACACACACCCAGCACACCCGCTAAGCACAGCGGATTTCCCTGCTGCTTGTTGCGTTTCTCTGCCACCAGTCCCCTTGCTCAGTGTGTCTGCTTGCTGCAAGGTGACGCGCCTGGGAAGGAATTAGTAGGCGGACACGATCCTTTCCCCTTCCGTTGCTCAGCGCCGGCTGCGGCAGCGTCACCTCGCAGCAAGCAGACGTGCCGAGCAAGCGGACTGGTGGCAGACAAACGTAATAAAGAGCAAGGAAATCCCCAGCCCTCACGGCAAGCAGAGGGGAAAGGATCGTGTCCTTCCTGTTAATTCCTTCCTAGCTGGACTGCGCGCAGGCTCCAGCCCACCCGGCTCAGTTTCCGGCGGCTAGGAGCGCAGCCGATAGCAGCCTCCTCCTCCTCTCTGTGCTCCGGTGCTGCTGCTGCGTCCAGGGAAGCGTGCCAGGGACGCGCAGGCAGCCAGAAAACGTGCACGTGGGAGGGAGAGGGGTGGCTGGCTTGGGGGGGCACGAGAACTTTTGCCTTCCTTTCCTCCCCCCATTGAACTCACTTCTCCTGCATCCAGTTAGCCTATGGTTACCAGATTTTTGTAACTAAGAATCCCAAAAGTACACTAAATGACAACTGAAGCATGCAGTCCCAATATACCAGATAAACTTTTCTGATGTTACCTAATTAAGTTTCCTATTAATGGTTCTCATTCCTTATTCTATAACCCACGCTATCAAATATTCCCCAATTGTAATTTCAAAATTACAGAGTTTACAATCCTATTGCAAGTAACCTGAAACTTTTTGCATCTTTAAAAAAGAAGTTAGTGGGCAAAGTCTGAGGCTGTTAGAAACTGGGTTTATATCGCACTGTTTTCATATGTATATATGGCTCCAGGCTGCTGAGACTGCTGCTGCCACGTTTCCTGGGGACATTTAATAAAATCCGGGGACATTCCGGGGACGGAATTTCTCCGGGGACATATTTGCAAATACGGGGACTGTCCCCAAGAACCGGGGACGTCTGGTAACCCTATCATAGCCTGCTAGTTAACATAACAAGGAAAGGTCCGTTCAGATTACCCTCCAGACTCTGGTCTGAGGAACCTAAAACAAGATGAAGACTCACATTCTCCTCTTCCCACCTGTGTGTAACTTCCATATTTTCCCACAATCATAATTTCAATTGTCTCCCAACCATGCAAAAAGAAATAAGAAGGGGTGGGTGAGAACCACGGCAGAACCAAACGCAAAGAAAGCCCCCGTTTCAATCATTGCAAATCTTGGACAAGATGGACTGTTTCAAGAAGTGGCAGAGAGACATTTCTAGATTTGTCTGGCAGGGCAAGAAGCCTAGAATAAAATTTAAAATATTAACCGATGCAAAGGATAGAGGTGGATTTGCCCTGCCAGACCTTAAACTTTATTATGAATCAGCAGCATTCTGCTGGTTGAAAGAATGGCTGCTTCTTGAGAACACAGACATTTTGGACTTAGAAGGTTTTAATAATGTTTTTGGGTGGCATGCATATTTGTGGTATGACAAGGTTAAAGCACATAAAGCATTTAAAAACCATATTGTCAGGAAAGCATTGTTAAATGTCTGGATAAGATATAAGGACTTACTTGAAAATAAAACCCCAAGGTGGTTGTCACCGATGGAAGCAAAGGCTCAGAAAAGGCTCAATATGGAGGCCAAATGGCCGAAATATTGGGAAATCTTGGAGCAAGAAGGAGACAAATTGAAATTGCAGAGTTTTGAGAAATTAAAAGACAAAGTGCGAGACTGGCTTCATTATTATCAGATAATGGAGGCATACAATTTGGATAAGAAAATTGGTTTCCAGGTGGAAAAATCAAAATTGGAAACAGAACTGTTAGAACCCAAAACTAAGATTTTGTCAAAAATGTATAACTTGCTGTTGAAATGGAATACTCAAGATGAAACGGTGAAATCTGCTATGATTAAATGGGTACAAGATCTTGGACATAATATTATGTTTGCTGACTGGGAACAGTTGTGGACCACAGGTATGAAATTTACGGCATGTAATGCCCTAAGAGAAAACTTAATGAAAATGATTTATAGGTGGTACATGACACCAGTCAAGCTTGCAAAAATCTACCATTTGCCCGATAATAAATGTTGGAAATGTAAAGAAACTGAAGGTACATTCTTTCACATTTGGTGGACGTGCCCAAGGATTAAGGCTTTCTGGGAGATGATATATAACGAATTGAAAAAGGTATTTAAATATACCTTCTTGAAGAAACCAGAGGCCTTTCTCCTGGGCATAGTCGGCCAATTGGTGCCAAAGAAGGACAGAACTTTTTTTATGTATGCTACTACAGCAGCAAGAATTCTCATTGCAAAGTATTGGAAGACACAAGATCTACCCACCTTGGAAGAATGGCAGATGAAGGTGATGGACTATATGGAATTGGCGGAAATGACTGGCAGAATCCGAGACCAGGGAGAAGAGTCGATGGAAGAAGATTGGAAAAAGTTTAAAGACTATTTACAGAAATATTGCAAAATTAATGAATGTTAGAATGATGTCGGATAGAAACTAAGTGGTCTTTAGCCGAAATGTTATAAGGGAATATGGAAAAAAATGGTTTATTAATAGGTAAAAATCTAAAATTACAAATATTTTATGATTAACGATTAGGATACATAAAGAGGGGAGGGATTTGTTGAACTAATAACTGAATTGGAATACAAAAAAGGGAGGTGTGAGGAGGCCCTGGAAATAAGCAAATGAAGGCTAAGTAACGGAAGGAATGAATTGTTTTTAACTGTTCTTATTTTGTATTTTTCTTTTTTCTTTTTTTCTTTTTTTGTCTTGTAATATTCTGAAAATCTTAATAAATATCTTATATATAAAAAAAAAAAAAACGCAAAGAAAGCCCCCAATATCATCACATCGGACGTTTGCTCTGCATCAGGAAAGCCCGTGAGAATGCAAGATTCGCGGCGCTCTCACACGACTCTCGGAACCGGGTGCGCACCATGTAGCACTTATGGATTTTGCATGCTGAGTTTGCCAGTGGAGCCAACAGGGGCGCGAGCAGAGAGGCAGGGAATGCCTTGCTATTCCTTGACCTGGCTCAGGTGGATTAAGGGTGTCAGGTGGTGGTGTGGTTGCTCGAGAGCAAACAGGTAAGACTCCGGCCAGTCCTTGTACCTCCCCCAGCATAACAGTCATGTGACCCCCATCCTTCTCCTCCCCTCTCTGTACCCAAACCTCCTGCACAGAGTGGGCGCTGGCAAAGGGGTACTTCCCTCCTCTCCGGTTTGCTCAGGCTCAGTGTGGGGGCTCTCCCTAGCATCTCCTGGTCCCTGCACCCCCTCCCAACTGGAGGCGGGGCTTTCCTCCTTGCCAGAGGCTCCCTGTAACACAACTGCCCTTCCACCTCTCACCTCTGAGCTGAAGGCAGTTCCCTGACAAAGGGCAATGGAAATATGGCCAGTAATGCAAAACGCATGATATGAGAGAGAGAGAGCGCATCAGTGTCACAAAGCCATCTCCAGAAGGTAAGGAAGAACACAGGAGCTCAAAGAGACACCAGAAGCAATGAGCGATCATAGGTAGCAAGTAATGGGGAAAACCATTTATTTCTGGTTGATCCCGGACTCTGAACACTTCTAAACAATCTGTGTTTATTGAAAGTCCATTCCAATTTGCTTCCAGGGAGGTAATAACAACAACAACAACAACAATAATAATAATAATAATAATAATTTATTATTTATACCCCGCCCATCTGGCTGAACCTCCCCAGCCACAACAAAATAATAAAATACAGTAATGCATCAAACATTAAAAGCTTCCCTAAACAGGGCTGCCTTCAGATGTCTTCTAAAAGTCTGGTAGTTGTTGTTCTCTTTGACATCTAATAGTAATAAATAGACGACATTGCATCAAAAGTGCAGGAATCCTGTGTACAGCCGTCCCTGGGTGGGTTCAAACCACCAACCTTCAGGATCGCAGCCAGGTGCACTGACCCATTGTGCCAAGTGCCTGCTAAACACACAAAAAAGGCACTGCCTGCCAGCCACCACTGTGTTTGCTCCGTCAGTGTCATACGACTGGCTGGCTGCAGAGGCAGCAGCTAGGGGGGCCGCCAAGGGCAGAAGGCTCAGAGTCAGGGGACTGGTGGTGGGACAACAATGAGTGGTCAGAGAGAGAAGAGGGAGCAGACTGGGAAGAGCAAGTGTCAGTAGCGGAAGAGGCAACAGGCTTGAGTGAGCAGGAAGAGTCTGTGGCAGATAGAAGACCAGACCCAGAGGCAGAAGCAGAGGCTGGAGAGGAAGGGGGCCAAGAGGCAGAGATCAAGTAAGCTGCTGAAGAAGCCAAGGGGTCTCCCCCTCCTGCTGTGGCAAGCTCCTCTCCCCCCAGATTTCCAGAACATGGAGAGGAATGAAGAGGTTGTAGCAAAGGGACAAGCCTTGTGATGCTGGGGAAGTACCTGGAGGAAAAGTCTTAGAGAGAGGTAGGAAGGAGGAGAAACTTCAGTCCTTGCAACTGCTTCATTGGGGCAAGACCCACTGGGAAGTGTTGCTGTGATCGCTAGGCCTGCACTGTTTTGGTTTCTTTGAACAAAGAGTTAACTTCATGAAGAGAATCTTTTTATATGCAACAGCCGCTGCAAGGTTATTGATTGCAAAAAAATTGGAAGTCAGAAGAAGTACCAACATTGAAAGATTGGCAACAAATTTTTTGAAATGACTGAATTAGCAAAAATGACGGCAACAATTAGAATGCAATCTAATCAAAATCTCAAACAGGAATGGAAATGTGCAGAAGAATACATGACCAAAAGACGCTCCAACAAGAATTTATTGATATGTATAGACTGATTTCACAAAGTTAAGCTAAGCAGATATATAAGATTGAATGTTTAATTATTAAGAAACAAAATTATAATCTCAGTAATAAAGTTAACAAAAGAATAACAAGGACAGGTGGAGGGAAGACACAGGGCAAGAAATAAGAAATGGATAAATGTTGGTACATAATGAAATGTGAAAATGTGAATTTACAAATATAATCTATATGTATCATTATGTAAAGATTCCATATATGTATTGGAACATAAATAAATAAATAAATAAATAAATAAGAGTTAACTTCACTGGCACTGAGTGTTTTATTGCTGACTTGCCCCTGACTCTGGCTCCTGGCACTCAAAGAGAGAGGCTCTTTGCACCTCTGCCCTGCTCAGAAGGGATGGCAGGTTGGGTAGGCAGTCCTGGCACCCAGCAGAAGTTGAGCATGCTCAAGGGACTATGTTCAATATAGGAGAGGCTGCGCCAGTGGAAACAGAACTAAACAGGAAGAGCATTGCCCGGGGATTATTTGCTGAGATCTGTCATGGGCATCACAGGAGGTGCTGAACGGCTTACAGGAGCCCACAGGCATTGGGTTGGCAATCCCTGGCCTACAGAGATTGGCAGCAGATCTTTTGGGTTTAAGAAAATGTAACCGGGCATTGTGCTGGATCCCAAATAGATTGCAGCGTCACCTCTGAATATATATCCTTTGTCCGATTTGGAAAGGTCCACCCCCGGGTTCTCCATGGTATATCACGACCTCTTTCCTAACGGCCAAAATCCAGCCGCTCTTAGTCACTATTCCTGGGCGAGATCATCCATGACTTCAAAAGAAGCCACTCTGCAAATGGAGAATCTTCATAAAAAGAAAGGCACCAGAAGCAAGATTTTGTGTTGACAAAGCAGGTGAAGTAATACGGGCAAGATAGGTTTTTGTTTTCAGTTTTTCATCTCGGCAACAGATTACATAACACTCTCAGAACACACACTTGACTATTCTACAGCTGGTATCTCCAGAGGAACAATCGGGAACAACAACAACAACAAAAGATTCTTTCTGAAGTGTATGATACAGTCCTCATTATTTCTTTTTTAAAAAAAATCCTCAGAGGCAAAAATAGTGATTTTTTTTTACTTTTGTGGGAAAAATTTCCAGGATAACCACTTCTGTGCTTGCAAGATTTGCCATCCTATAATATTCACTGCGCCGAAATGGTCAGGCCAGAGAAGTGCTATATGGGAAACGAGGAAAGAGGAACACAAAGCAAAATTTCCTGGGTTGTAGGATCAGAAGCAGATTTTTTTCCAGCCTGGTACCATTTTGTGTGTGTAACACGGACCTCCTGCTTTCTCTCTCTCAATGCTTGGTAGTAGCATCATCCGAAGAGCAGGAATGAGGACCGCCATGCAGGAAGTTGAAGGAGGATCGCTATTGGCCCAGGGAAAGCACGAACCCACCTGTGACTGGCCAGTCAAAAGGGAACGCGGGGCACCCATTTGGACAGGCAGGGTGGAAGGCGGGGTGGTCAAGAAGCGGTGGCACCAGAGCCAATGATAGGAGGAGTCAGAGAAATTGACAGGTCCTGGAGCCAACCGATTCGTCTCCATCTTCCTCTTCCTTGTGGAGGGCAACACGGAGACAAAGGAGGGAACTGGCAGAGTGTGGCACATTATGGGATAGCTACAATGTTAGAAAGCAGAGACATCACCTTGCCAACAAAGGTCCGTATAGTTAAAGTATGGTTTTCCCAGTAGTGATGTATGGAAGTGAGAGCTGGACCATAAAGAAGGCTGATCGCCAAAGAATTGATGCTTTTGAATTATGGTGTTGGAGGAGACTCTTGAGAGGCCCATGGACTGCAAGAAGATCAAACCGATCCATTCTGAAGGAAATCAGCCCTGAGTGCTCACTGGAAGGACAGATCCTGAAGCTGAGGCTCCAAGACTTTGGCCACCTTATGAGAAGAGAAGACTCCCTGGAAAAGACCCTGATGTTGGGAAAGATGGAGGGCACAAGGAGAAGGGGACGACAGAGGACGAGATGGTGCGACAGTGTTCTCGAAGAGACCAGCATGAGTTTGACCAAATTGTGGGAGGCAGTGGAAGAAAGGAGTGCCTGGAGTGCTCTGGTCCAGGGGGTCACAAAGAGTCAGACACGACTAGACGACTAAACAACAACAACACATTGTTAGAATTGAAGAGATCCCATCAATCATCTAGTCCAGCTCCCTGCAATGCAGGAACATGCACCCATATGGGGATCGAACCCGTGACCTTGGCGTTATCAGCCCCATTCTCTTGATTTAATTGAACTAAAAAGTTTCAACTGGATTTTGAGCCAACGTGCAATTAAGCGTTTTGAATTTCGCCGCGTTGCTATCTCCCTTAGTGGGACATGCTACCTGCTATTCTGAATATTGCTTTTCATAGGGTAGGGGGCAACACCGGGAGCGAATTTGTGGAACCAAGAAGGCAGTGGCCCAAAAAGCGTTGGGAACCACTGGGGTAGACAATATACTGAGCCAGGAGGAGCAGTACTCTGTCTCAGGGCAAGGATGTTTGCAGGGGTGGAGGAAGGGGGGTGCAGTGAGTGTGGGCCGCCCCGGGTGTCACCACTGAGGGGGGGTGACAAAATGGCGGGCGGCACTCACCGCGGGGCCTGCAGCACGCCCAAGCCACATTTCTCTCCTGGGAGAGACGCAGTGGCTGGGGCGCGTGCAGGCTCTGCGCTCCCCAAACGGTCAGCCCGCTGCCTCCCCCCAGCTGTAGGGCGGCTGAATGGGAGGAGGCAGGCAGACTCCGGAGCATAGCTGTCAATTTACAGATTTGAAAATAAGGGACCAGCAGCCTCGAAAATAAGGGAAGAGCAGCCCAAAGAAGGGATTTTCCAAGCACAGGTATGTTCAACTTCTGAGCCCCTCCGAGCCAAAGGCAGAAAAAGCCCAGCCAGAAGCCAAACAAAGCCTCAAGCGGTGGTTCCCACAGCATAGCAAGCCGGAAAAAGGGGATGCAGTAAGGAAAACCACCGTCACCTCTCCGCTGGGAAGCGCTGAGCAAAGGCGAGTCCCCAGGCAACACGGCCGATTTGATTGGCACAAGGCATGCAAGCTCCACCCCCCAGTCGTTCTTAGACTCCTTATTGGGTGAGCAACGCAGCCAAGCAACACAGTTGGAGCCTCCCTCCTCCCTGGCTGGCAGGGAGGGAGGGAGAGGAGCTGCTTCCTTTGAAACCCGGGAAACTTAAGGGATATCATCAAAAAGGGACAGCAGCGGGACACGGCGCTGGGATAAGGGAGTTTCCCGCCAAATAAAGGACGGTTGACAGCTATGCTCCGGAGGACTTGCAGTACGCCCCACCCCTATGGGCAGCTTGCCCCGCCCCTGGGCGCGCCACCCCAGGCACCTGAGCTGCTTCCTCGGCCGCTGCTTGGTTGGCATCGTTCTGTCTCAGGAGACAACAGAGGAGTGTGCCTTTGGGGGTGAAGCCAAACAGCTGGAACTCGCAGCGCCTGCTGTGGTTGTAGAAAACGCTACAGGAGAGACATGTTTTGTTGCAGCTGGGGTAGACGAAGGCGATCGGTTGTGCTTCTGCAGATGCACCACGACTTTTCACCTCTCTGCGCTCCTCCCTCGGGTCACTGCTATGGATGCAGTGGAGGCCCCCCAATGGAGGCAGCAGGATGAGACGGGTAGCAGAGCCGTTTGGCAAAGCAACCCCATTTTCTTGAAACTGAAATTGCTTGCTTCCTTTTCTATGGAATCAAGTTTTATCCCTCCTGCCCCCGCCCCCCTAGCATCCTTTTCTGAGGATGCATTGAGCATCCTGGCAAGAAAATAAATACAGAAATAGAAAAGGAGGAGGCAGCTGACATTCTAAGCTGCCTCCCGAGGAGCCCGCAACTCATCGAGCCGCTGTGTAAATAATTTTTTGCTGGAGCTGTCTGGTAGACACTGAGATCATATTCCCAGCGCTCCAGAACCACTTTGCAAGAGACTTTTAAACCTCCAGCTAGCTGCCATTTCAGAAGTGTGTAGGAGGTGAAGCCGGAACGCGCTATATAAAATGCCGACAGCCTCCGCCGAGGGGCAAACTCTCCTCCGATGGCAGGTTCAAAATGCACAGCGATGCACAAGCCTTTCCTCACTCTCTTTCATGCAAGGATTGGCCAATCCCAGTTTCTTGGCACGCCAGAAATTCAGATATATAAGCTAACCACCCAACGGCACCTTAAACCTAGGTTATGTTCACCACAACGGAATGTCTGGCCGCCATAATTTTTGCCATGGAATTTATTATAATTACTTTTCATTTCTATACCGCTTTATATTTTAAAGAGAAAATATCTCAAAGCGGTTTGTAGCACATTAAAACATCAAACCAAACAAATCCAGACTAAAATGAATTCAAGCTTCAAGGAAAATATTTCAGATCCTTCTCTGACATTTTGCTTTCCCCATATTTATCTACCTACTGAATTTTTAGAAAAAGAAAAAAGCAGACTAGGACCTGTGAGTTCAGGGTTCAAATTTCCACTCAGTCATGTAGCTCATGGGAATCAGTCACAGCCTTTTCACCTACAAACAGACAAAACCAGTCCAAGTCTAAAACAAGTAGAACAACAGGGGATGGATATAGGACATAATAGTCATATCTCGGGTTAAATTTGCTTCAAGTTGAGCGCGTTTGAGTTGTGCTCCGCGGCAACCCGGAAGTAATGGAGCGCGTTACTTCCGGGTTTTGCCGCCTGCACAGACGCTCAAAATGACGTCACGCGCATGCTCAGAAGCGGCGAAAAGCGACACGCGTGTGCGCAGACGTGCCATCGCTACATACGTTTACCCCTAGATGCGAACGGGGCTCCAGAATGGATCCCATTCGTATCTAGAGGTACCACTGTATTGATTTAGCTGTATGGGAGAGATTTTAAATTCACAGCATGCTATGCGATAAAAGTAAACTATATGAAAATGTCATGTAGATGGTATTTGGCTCCTAGTAAATTAGCCAAGATGTATAAGTCGAAATCTGATACCTGTCAGAAATGTAAAGAGAAAGAAAGTACCTTTCTCCACATGTGGTGGTCATGCAAGGTGGTAAAAGCTTTCAGGGAAATGATATATAATGAATTGGAAAAAATGCTGAAGATAACTTATGTTTAAAAACCAGAAACTTTTCTTTTAGGAATAATTGGTGGAGAGGAACCCAAGGAAGAGAGAAAAAGAGAAAAATTGACTTATGTATGCTACCACAGCAGCTCTTATGATATATGCCCAAAGCTGGAAAGAAGAAACAGTTCCAACAAAAGAAGATTTAAATTGATGGAATATGCAGAAATGGCAAAACTTACCGGAGGAAAAAGAAATCAAGATGAGAGACTCTTTATGATTGAGTGGAGAAAATTTATTATTTGAATACATATTGTAGACAACTTAAAACGTTAGCAGGGTTGAAATAAACCGGTGCAGTAACATAACTAAAAGAGAATGTAACGGGAAGTTAATAAATAGATTTAAATTGTATATGCAGTAATAAAAAGATATAAAGTAAGTAACCACAGAAAGGAGTGGAGGGAAGCTGAAGAAAATGCGGATTGATGTAAATATTGTTTCTTTATTATTCAGCAAATATGCGTAATATGAAAAATGAAATTCAAATTAAAAAACAAAACGAAAAGGAAAACAGTTCCAAACAGAATGATTTTTCGCGGTTTTGAATGTTCACCAGTGGAAATATTAAAGGGTGTTGGGAAACAGGAGAGGGGAGGGGAAAAGGACCCACCAAACAATTGCAAAAAAGAAATTATTTTGGCAAAGCATTAGCGACCCCACTGCACTTCCTGGCAGCTATTTCCAGCTTAAACCCGGCTTCAATTCTCACACAGAAAGCTTCTGAGGCTCAGCGGCCCATCATCCCCAAACAAACAAATGCTAAAAAGGCTGTCCTTAAATGCTCTGCAAGAGATCATTGGAGAAGCTCCCATTTCGGTTTTCAATTGGCGGGGGGAGGAGAGGGAGGAAAAGTCGCTTTTGCAATAATAATACATCCTTTTTTATCCCAACATGATACCGGCAAGCAAGACCCTGTCCACTTCTGTTACTCTCGTTTTCTCATGTTTCTACATTTACCTAGATCTGGAGAGGGTAAACTTTCTCATTTATTTAATTTTTTTCAGGCTTAAAGATATAGATAGATGTTGAGAAGCAGTTTACAACGTAAAAAACAACAACCCATAAAATCACAAATAAAAGTAAAAATGCATTCCGCCAATAGAAACCCAGGATCAAAAGAAACTGAACCTTTCTTGGGCTTCCGTTTGTTTGTTTTAAACGCTGCCAAGTCCCTTCGAAGACCCCTGGTGCTTAGAGAGGTGCGACTTGCACAATTTTACAGACTAAATGAAATATACTCGGAGTCGAGTGTGGCTTTCATGCTCTTTATTCAGCTCATAGTGGTGAGGAATGCCAGTTCCCCCAAAATGTCTGTTTTAAATACATTATTTACACAATGGGCACCACGTGATTGGCTAATTCTGGGATTCTCCTGTGGCCAGTCAGGTTGCAGATTCACTTCCACCTGGAGTTGGATTGGGTGGCTCCTGCGGACCAATCGGACTGCTGCATTCTGGATCCTATTGTTCTGGGACCAATCAGACTGCTGCATTCTGAATCCTATTGTTCTAGGACCAATCAGACTGCTGCATTTTGTATCCTATTCAACTTAGTACATAACACTAAATATATGCTCAGTAAGTACCCTTCACTCCAACCTAGCTTTCCTGGTACAGTGGAACCTCGGTTTTCGAACACAATCCATTCCGGAAGACCGTTCAACTTCCAAAACATTCGAAAACCGAGGCGCAAAGGGTGGTCTGCCAATTCAATAGAGAAAATTTTGAAAAACAACAGATACACGCATCAGAAGCCGTTCCGAGGCGCGTTCGAAAACGGAAGCATTTCTTTCCGGGTTTTCGGCATCCAAAAACCGAAACATTCAGCAACGGAGACGTCCGAAAACCGAGGTACCACTGGAAGAAATTTAGAATAATGAACGGTTGTTTTCCTTTTTTTTCAGGGCAACCTTCAGCACTGCACTTCTGTTTCTTGCGACAGACGAAACTTCTTCTCCTCTCACCTGCAGTCCTAAGCACACTCTCAAAATTTGCCCCAGGGGATTGGGGAAAACCTCTGGGGCAGATTTTGGGGGAGCATGAGGTTGCGGGGGGAAGGAGAGGAAATCCCACTTTGCAAGCCGAAATCAGCTTCTTGCAGACTTGCATGCAAGCTACACATGTTTAAATGTCGTCTTTATTCCATTGCGGAACCCAAAGGGGCATAAATGTGGATTGCAGGCAGCCAGATCCAGAACTGCGTGGCTTCAGAAAGGGGCTCCAGACCATAAAACTGCTGCCACCTTTGCTTTCAAACGCTCCCCTGATATTATGAGGGCCTGCAGGGGATTTCCCTAAGCCTTTTGTCGTTAGCAGGAACCCAGAGGGGGGAAAGAGAGGCCGCCAGTATTCCCCCTTCCTCCATTCAGTCACATGAGTCACCGGCCACCCGAGATTTGCTTGAACTTTCTGTCATCGCAGGGTAATTCGTTCCAAATTGCTACCATCAGCTAATGAGCAAACAAGATCAACTCAAATGAAGTGTCTCTGTCAACAGACGGGGCAGCCCTGACGGAGCCGCTCAGAACTAAAAAACCCCCCCGAGAAAGTCTAAATCTCAAGCTAGAGTAAGCTCTCGGCGCAGGGACGGAACGGGGTCCACATGCGAATCCTGCCTCTCACAAGGTGGCTACAGACAAGGCACTCTTTCCTAAGCAGTGAAAAAATATACAGTGGTACCTCGGGTTACATACGCTTCAGGTTACAGACTCCGCTAACCCAGAAATATTAAGTCAGGTTAAGAACTTTGCTTCAGGATAAGAACAGAAATTGTGCTCTGGCGACGCGGCAGCAGCAGGAGGCCCCATTAGCCCCATTGATGCTTCAGGTTAAAAACAGTTTCAGGTCAAGAACGGACCTCTGGAACGAATTAAGTACTTAACCCAAGGTACCACTATAAATGAGGGACGCGGGTATCGCTGTGGGTAAAACCTCAGTGCCTAGAACTTGCCGATTGCACGGTCGGTGGTTCGAATCCCCGCAGCGGGCTGAGCTCCCGTCTTTCGATCCCAGCTCCTGCCCACCTAGCAGTTCGAAAGCACCCCTAAGTGCAAGTAGATAAATAGGTACCACTTTATAGCGGGAAGGTAAACGGCGTTTCCGTGTGCTGCGCTGGTCTGGCTCGCCAGAGCAGCTTCGTCACGATGGCCACGTGACCCGGAAGTGTCTCCGGACATCGCTGGCCCCCGGCTTCTTAAGTGAGATGAGCGCACAACCCTAGAGTCTGACAAGACTGGCCCATACGGGCAGGGGTACCTTTACCTTTACCTTTTACCACTATAAATGGACAGAGCAGAGGATTTCTGGAATCAAGTGTTTTTTGAGGGAAGATGTATAGTAATACAGTAAGCCCACAATTTATGCTTTGGGTGAGTGGAAGTTCTGTCCAATCATAGGTAGTTTGTCCACCTTTGGTCCCCACCCAGCACTCTGCTCTCACCTGTGGCCCCTATAAGCTGTTGGCATGCAACAGGGGCCACTCTCCCAAAAACGGTTTCGGCCGGCCAGCTGAACTAGGTGAGGGTAGCCGATGGGTCTCAAACCTTCAGTTAGGGGCTTCCTCTGCATGTGAAGACAGGCTTCGGTGGATTGAGCGGACAAGAGAAATAGTGGGTCCAACGGTCAAGAAGGCGGTTTCTGAACATGCCATAGAAGGAAGTGAGGGGCAGGTGGGGCTCGTCCACCTGGGAAGGTAGCCCAGCTAGAAGAAGAAAAACTCTGGTCCTCTGCCTTCACTGTCTTGCAGGATATCTTCAGAAGAAAAGACTAAGGAGTAAACAGCCTCAGCCCAGTATACCTGAAGGAGCGTCTCCACCCCCATCGTTCAGCCCAGACACTGAGGTCCAGCTCCGGGGGCCTTCTGGCGGTTCCCTTGCTGCGAGAAGTGAGGTTGCAGGGAACCAGGCAGAGGGCCTTCTCGGTGGTGGCACCGCCCTGTGGAACGCCCTCCAATCAGATATCAAGGAAATAAACAACTATCTGACTTTTAGAAGACTTCTGAAGGCAGCCCGGTTTAGGGAAGTTTTTAATGTTTGATGTTTTATCGCTTTATTATTATTATTATTATTATTCTGTTGGGAGCCACCCAGAGTGCCAGGGGAAAGCCAACCAGATGGGTGGGGTATGTACGTATGTATGTATGTATGTATGTATGTATGTAAAGGTAAAGGAACCCTTGACCATTTGGTCCAGTCGTGGCCAACTCTGGGGTTGCGGTGCTCATCTCGCTTTACTGGCCGGGGGAGCCGGTGTACAGCTTCTGGGTCATGTGGCCAGCATGACTAAGCCGCTTCTGGCGAACCAGAGCAGCACACGGAAACGCCGTTTACCTTCCCGCTGGAGCGGTACCTATTTATCTACTTGCACTTTGACGTGCTTTCAAACTGCTAGGCTGGCAGGAGCAGGGACCGAGCAACGGGAGCTCACCCCGTCGCAGGGATTCGAACTGCCGACCTTCTGATTGGCAAGCCCTAGGCTCTGTGGTTTAACCCACAGCGCCACCCGCATCCCAACAGCATATCTGCAAACATAATAAAAACATCAAGCATTAGAAACTTCCCAATACAGGGCTCCCTTCTGATGTCTTCTAAAAGTCAGATAGTTGTTTATCTCCTTGACATCTGAAGGGAGGGCGTTCCACAGGGCGGGTGCCACTACCGAGAAGGCCCTCTGCCTGGTTCCCTGTAACCTCACTACTGGCAGTGAAAGAACCAGCAGAAGAGCGTTGGAGGACCTCAGTGTCTGGGCTGAACGATGGGGGTGAAGACAATCACTGGAGATACACACACACACACACACTCTTATTAAAAAATTAAGACGTGTGAATTTCAAAGGAAAGCAGTCTTTCATGTAAAGAACATTTAGCTAAATATTGTGATATAAGATAAATAGAAAATTCTTGGAAGTAATAAATAGGCTTAGGGGTAGAATAAGAATATTGGCAGTAAATATTAAGGATTAGAATATTAATAAAGGACAAGAGGAGTTCATATTATTAGAAATATGAATTTGGAGAACTGTTATATAGGTGATATAATGAAATTCAGTTAGAGGGGATTTGAGGAAGTCAGCTATCAATGGAATGAGAATTAGGCATTTGAAGAAACAATTTTTCTTTGTGTTTAGTTTATTGTAGTGTAATGTGTCTTTTTGTTGTTGTGTGTTTTGTTATGTCATTTTTGTGATAAATGTTGAAAATCAATAAAATTTTTGAGGGGGGGGGAAGGAAAGCTGTCTTTCAACTTGCTTACTGGTCCAGGAAACATGAATTAAGTAGATTCACATCAAAATGTGAACTAACCAAATTTCTCCTTCATGTCATAGAACAGTAGAGTTGCAAGTGACCCCTAAAGCACATCTATTCTCACCCAGGAGCCCTGGACAGGTGGCCCTCCAACATCTGCCCCAACCTAGGAGACCCTTGCCATCTTCTGAGGTAGGCCGCCCCCCTGCTGAACGGCTCAGAAAGAGGGGCTCGAACCCCTCTTGCTAACAGTGACATCTTGCGGACACCCCAAGGCTTTGCTTTCCTCTCCTGATAGCCAAGGCCAGCTGCATGCAACCCCTTCCCACGTCCACAGAGCTGCAACGGAGGACGGCGAAGACCCCCCCCTTCGGCATCCTAAACCGAGCGTAATTGAAATCTAATCACAAGCCGCGAAACTCCCTTTGCTGTTGGCAGCCAAGCTGGCAGCCTGCCCGACGTCTCTATTTTGCTCGTTTCCCTCTACTCCACAATCAGCCCTCGTTGCAACTGAATGGGCTGCCTCTTCGGAACAGCCGCGCGGGTCCGTCTTCCCAGGAGAAGGTCGGGCGAGAGCCTCTCTCCGCCACTTCAGAGACAATGTTTGGAGGCTCCCGGCCAAACGTCAGCTCTCCTTAACCTCATCTGCCCGTGCAAACGTCTCCTCCGATCCAGCCTTTGCCAGCCAGCCAGCAAGGGCTTCCGAGCAAGGTCCTTGGGCGGCTCAAACAGGGGGGTGGGCAGCCGGGCAGGAGGCAGAACGAAGGGGAGAGGAGAGGAAGGAGAGGAGAGGAAAAGGCTCTCCGGCCACAAATCTCCAAACAGGATAGCATTAAGCAGCACTGCAAAGAGGGAGTGGATAAAAGGAAAGTCATTTTGGCAGGAGAACGCAAATGCTTTTTTCCTGTACTGCAGAAAGGAGGATGGGGTGGTTGACCTTCAGGTGTGGAGGCCAAATTTGCCCCTCCAGGTGCAGATGAGCACACCTGTCCATTTTCATCTGTCCGCGGTTTTCCAAGCTTCAGTACTTCATATTCCCACGAGTTTGCAATTACAGTCATACCTCGGGTTACAGATGCTTCAGGTTGCGTTTTTTCGGGTTACGGACCCGCCGAAACTCGGAAGTACTGGAACGGATTACTTCTGGGTTTGGGGGTCGCGCATGCGCACTAAACCGCGCTTTGCGCATGCGCAGAAGCGCCGAATCACAACCTGCGCATGCACAGACGCGCCGCTGCGGGTTGTGAGCATGCATCCTGCACTGATCACGTTCGCAACACCGAACGTCCATTGTACTCTTTATTTTTTAAAGGTCATCATAAAAATCCACCCACTTTTTAGTTCGAACTTTTCCCAATTTATACGTTTGCATGCCATTTCCCCTAATACGGACATTTTTATTTTATTTTTTTGCAAAGCGGCTTTCCCATATATAATGCGTTTATATACGTTATTTCCATTCACATGTTGTTTATTAAATCTGTAAACTGCCCTCCGTCCGTAGATCTTGCTATGCTTCACATCACAGAAATGCAAGACAAAAAACACAAAATGCGTAATAAAAACGAAGAACAGAAACAAAGCAATAACCTTGGATGCCAATCGGCCAAAGGCTTGGTTGAAGAGGAAAGTTTTTGCCTGGCACCTAAAGGTGTATTATGAAGGCAACAGCCAAACCTCCCTGGGGAGAGCATTCCACAAAGGGGTGTCACAGCAGAAAAGGCCCTGTTCTCATTTCTATGCAAACTCTTAAACTAGCGCATGTGTAAGTTGCAACAAGTCAGTCTCATTAAGCATTTCTTAAATCCAGAGTTTTACTCAATTTTCTTCTACCTCTTTCAGCAAACCTCCTCCGGCTGAAAGTCAAGGCCCTAGTTCCCCCCTCTGGGTTAACCTATGCCCGGGCCACAGCAGTTCAGTTTGCCAGGACTCACATGGCAGAATGCTCCTGTGTACAATCAATACATAAATCCCTGCATGTAGAAAGCTAGCACGTCAGGGAGGAAGTCGGGCTCAAATCCACCACCATCCTAGATTTCTACATGCAGTTTATTTGTTTTATAAAAAAAACCCAGAAGCCAAGCTGAAATGGCACAGCTCACACACAGATGGATCACACAGCCTATGACTGCATACGCATTTAAAGCACATTAAGAGCACATGACTCCTCCCAAGAATCCTGGGAACTGTATTTACCCGGCTCAGAGCTACAATTCCCAACAACCTTAACAAACCGCTGTTTCCCAGGATTCTTTGGGAGAGTCACGTCCATCAAATGGGTTTTAAATCTATGGCGTGTAGTCACAGTCTCCCCATAGACGTGGAAAGTTCATCTGCTTTCTGCAATGCCTCCAAGCCACTTCAAGAGCTGGAAAAGCCTAAGAGAAGGAGGCTAAACAGCTCCAGTTTATAAGATTTCTCCCTCTTCTGCCAAACCACTATGGAGAGTCGCATGAGCCCTGTGGATTTCAGCTGGTCCTGTTTGCATTGACATACGGCAGACATTAACAATTTCTCGCTTCGTTTGCAGGCCTTGCCTTCCCAAATACAAACACTACACCCTGGGCTTCTGTTTTCTACCTTCAAAAGATAGTAACCTACCCGCACTGCATCATCGGCTTTGTAGTCTTTAAGGAAACGCAAACGGTCGCTGGCTCTAGTTTGTGAGCATTTCGCAGCGCAACCCTTAGGCATGTCTACTCAGAAGTAGAGTACAGTGGGGCTTTGCTCCCGGGGAAGTGAGTCACTCAGTCACACTGCAACATGGGTTTTATTGCCTCTTTCCCTGTGTTATTCTGAGATGTAATATTGGCTTTGTGGTCTTAAACCTATACAAAGGGTGTAGCAACGCTCATACGGATGCATGTTGTGCCAGAGTACTTGTGCACGTTATGTGCTTGGCAAAAAAATAAAATAGAAAAAATAAAATAAAAGACATTGGCAATCCCGCCTGCCATCAAACCCAATGTGTTTTGACTATACACGATTTGGGCTTTCCTATTAGGCATTACAGGAGTGGACTTACCAAAATCTCAAAAGAATTTATTTATGTACGCCACTACAGCCACACGGACATTACTAGCACAACGTTGGAAAGAAGAAGGTGTCCCAGCTTAAGAAGATTGGCAAGTTAAATTAACGGAATATGGTGAAATGGCAAAATTGACAATGAAACTAAGAGGAAGCGACGACAACGAATTTAAGGAAGAACGGAAGATGTTTATTGTGTATATACAGAAGCAATGTGCACAGGTTAATACAATAGCAGACTTTTAAAAACTATGTGTAGTTTTGTTATGAATGGAAAATAGGTGAATTAAACGAGTTAAAATTTAACTATGGACATGCGGTATGTTGATAAATGATGGAATCAAGGAAGGGTCTAAGGGGAAGTCAATTTGTTTTGTTTTGGTATTGCTGTTGTTTTTTGTTATTTTTGGAAAATTAATAAAATGTGTGTGTGTGTGTGTGTGTGTGTGTGTGTGTGTGTAGGCTTTATAGCGAAATACAATTCATCTGGCTGCAGCTTCCCTTTGGCTCCCAAAACTATGACAGCTATTCCAGTTTAGGGGATTAGGCAAGCACAATTAGTCTCACTCCCTGTTTCTCCTACACAGGTACAATGCGTTCATTATCCATACTCTGCAGAGGGGAAAATGTCAACTCGTGGTGTTTGGGGTTATTTTTGCGAGGGTGGGGAGGTTGCATTAAAGGCATCGCTGTTAAATGCCTCGCCGGATTGTCGGAGGTGGCAATTAAAAGGTTCTCTCTCCCAGGTCTCTCACACAGTTGAACAATGTGGGTTTGGGCTATTCCAACACCAGCCAGAAGCAGTCGGGTGATCTTAGAATCATAGAATCCTAGAGTTGGAAGAGACCACAAGGGCCATCGAGTCCAACCCCCTGCCAAGCAGGAAACACCATCAGAGCACTCCTGACATATGGTTGTCAAGCCTCTGCTTAAAGACCTCCAAAGAAGGAGACTCCACCACACTCCTTGGCAGCAAATTCCACTGTCAAACAGCTCTTACTGTCAGGAAGTTCTTCCTAATGTTTAGGTGGAATCTTCTTTCTTGTAGTTTGGATCCATTGCTCCGTGTCCGCTTCTCTGGAGCAGCAGAAAACAACCTTTCTCCCTCCTCTATGTGACGTCCTTTTATATATTTGAACATGGCTATCATATCACCCCTTAACCTCCTCTTCTCCAGGCTAAACATGCCCAGCTCCCTTAGCCGTTCCTCATAAGGCATCGTTTCCAGGCCTTTGACCATTTTGGTTGCCCTCCTCTGGACACGTTCCAGTTTGTCAGTGTCCTTCTTGAACTGTGGTGCCCAGAACTGGACACAGTACTCCAGGTGAGGTCTGACCAGAGCAGAATACAGTGGCACTATTACTTCCCTTGATCTAGATGCTATACTCCTATTGATGCAGCCCAGATCTTGGTGGCCAGAGCCCTAAACTCGTCAGCAAGAAAGGGCTGCCTCTGATATTATTCGTATTTTATTCATTTGTATAACCTCCTTTCCCCCAGACCTGACTGCCTCAAGGAGGCTTACACAAGCCACGCACTTCAGAAAGCTAAAAGCATGCAAAGGATAATTGCTAAAAAGCAATTCAGCTCTAATAAAATTAAAACAGTATTTAAAAAACAAATCTACTAAAATGCAGAAAATAAAAACAGCACAACACTATTAAAATCCCTTTTAAAAAAAACAGTTCCCAATAGCCTGTTGGAACATGGAGGTCTTTTCCAGCTGGCGGAAGAACCACAATATATTTTGTGGCTTTATATTTTGATTTTGTTCTGTGAACCACCCTGGGACCTCCATGTATAGGGTGGCATAAAAATTCAATAAATAATAATACCATATTGGCCTGAATATAAGGCACACCCAAATATAAGCCGCACCTTTAAAATTCGGGGGGGGGGAATACCCAAATATAAGCCCCTCCCTTAAAATTCTGCAGGAACTCACACCAATCCATTTTACCGTATGTCTGTTTCAGCAGCAATATCGTAAAAGCCAATTTTTGTAAGGTCGTAAATTAAAGCCGCACTTTAACTTTTCACGGTCAGAATTTGGGGGGAAAGTGAGGCTTATATTCAGGCCAATACGGTAATAATAAAGAAGGAGGGAGTCGGTCTAACTTCACTAGGAAGGGAGTTCCAAAGTTGTCTGGGAGGAGCCACCACTGAGAAGGCCCTCTCCCATATCAGTCTCTACAGCCACAGAAGGAGCTGTAACCTTCTAACAGCTCGACTTCACCCCGAAAGACACACTCCTCTGTTGTCTCCTGAGACAGACAGCTGCCAGCAGAATTTATTGCTGCCCGTGTCTATTTATTCAGATACCGCTTTTCCCACAAGTAAATCTGGGCTCAAAGCGGCTCACACAAAATCAAAATATAAACACAGCCAAAAGAGTGACACTGATGAGCTGGAAAGATGAATGCACAGTTCCATTTAATCGGAGTTTCTAACACCGGGTGCCAAATGGCTCCTTAAAACAAGGCTACAGTCGCCAAAATGTAATGTCTCGTTGCCAATGATGTCTTGTTTTTTAAATAATGGACTGACAGCAGTTGATTCTCAGCTAGTTCAGTGGACAACCTTGAGCTAGGTTAAGAGTTTTGAGAACTTAAAAGATGAAAAGTCACTTGGTCCAGGGACAGCCCACATATATACTGGCCTATTCTGGGCTCTTTTTCTTAATGGTTACTGCTCCTGTTGCACAGAAAAAGCATTTTGGTTCCTGAGATTCATTCCGATTGCGCAGATAAAATATAACTGATGGATAAAATATAACTGGTGGCTTTCGACCACTTGTGACCAAGTGAAGAAGATATCCGGGTGCAGACGCAAGTGGTCGAAAGCTAGGTGCAAAACGCGCCTGGCCCCTGGCTAAATTCAAACACTGTTGGCACCTAGCTCATATATCTGAGTTTCTAACACTGTGTACCCCTATGCTAGGAGAAGCTACATCAGTTGACTTTCTGCCTGTCACAGTAGAGTGTGTCATTTTAGAGGGTGAAACTTAATTTTTGCAAACTTCTTCAGCTCTTAAAAACAAGTTTTGGGAGGGTGAGGAATTCAAATCTGCTATTATTTTTGTGACTGGGCAACCGTTAGCTTGGTAAGTCTACATCCGATAAAGAAGCGCTGCTTTCGGAAAAACCAAGGAATTTTAATTTCACCTTCTGAAAATGTCAGGTAATGCTAACTAATAATAATTAATTATAATCATAAATAATGTATAATGTAACTGCAAGTACTTCAAAAGCCAGGGATAGATTCATCGGCAGAACAGGAGACTGTTAATCTCACAGTTGTGGGTTCGAGTCCCATGTCGGGCAAAAGATTCCTGAATTGCAGAGGGTTGGACTAGATAATCCTTGTTGTCCCTTCCAACTCCACGATTTTTAGTGATTTCTATGCAATTTTATACATACAGTGGTACCTTGGTTCTCAAACTTAATCCGTTCCAAAACCAAAGCGTTCCAAAACCAAGGCGCACTTTCCCATAGAAAGTAATGCAAAACGGATTAATCCGTTCCAGACTTTTAAAAACAACCCCTAAAACAGCAATGTAACATGAATTTTACTATCTAACGAGACCATTGATCCATACAATGAAAGCAATAATCAATGTACTGTACTATAAAATAAACAAGACAGCGTTGTAGCTGATAAAAATTATCATCCACGCAGACACAAAAACAAATTAACCGGAAAAGCCTCAAAAACAAAAATGCAAAATAAATAGCAAAAGCACCAAACTTAATCCGTTCCGGAGACTGTTTGGCTTCCAAAATGTTTGAAAACCAAGGCGCAGCTTCTGACTGATGCAGGGGCCCCGGAAACAATAGCCGACAACCGCATCAGATGTTCGGCTTCCGAAAAACGTTTGAAAACCAGAACACATACATCCAGGTTTTTGGAGTTTGAGAACCAAGGTACCACTGTATTTTACTTACCAAGCAGACCTAAATCGCATTACTTTAACCAAAATCTCTTTTGAATTCCCAAGTCAACTTTTTAGCAACCCTCATTTTTGGAAGCAGAAAGTTGGAAAATTCAACACGGCCTACTGTCGGCGTGTCATGGGCCCCTATTGAAAGCAAAGGTTGTTGCCCTGGTAGGAAAGGAGATTGTGCCAACCAACAGACTCCACCCCACCCCCTTCTTGCAAAGTTGGCACCAGAAAGTCTAATATTAGCTTTTCCAAGACACTGGGCTGCAAGTCTTCCCCTCCCATTTCGGATCCTCCTTGTCATGTTCGCTTCCAAGTGAACATTAAGGTCAGCCCGGCTGGAGCAAGGGAACGACGATGACAACAACAAAAATCCTTCTCTTAAAGAGCCTTGGCTGGAAGGATGGCAACAAATCCAGCCCGCCTTCTTAATAATCTTTTAATCTGCTGCTAAAATTCCACTCTGAAAGCTCCTTTTAAGTGCTGCAGATTCACCGCTAGCCAATTCCAATCGAGCAAAGCGAAAGAGGAGAGAAGGAACACACTCTTCGCTGGATCTCGTCGGCTCCTTGTTCCAATCGCTCCAATTTAATTCACTGTCAAGGAACCACTGGGCTGAATCGTGGGAGGATTAACACACCTCCCCATACACACACACACACACACACAAAAATCACACACCCACAAAGTGATTCTGGCCGATTGGTAGCTCCTGCAAACTGGGAGCATGGAAGCTTGCAAATACCGTATTTTTCCGTGTGTAAGACACCCCCTATTTTTGGGAACTCCAAATTAAGAAAACACCCCTCAGCACTACACATGTATAAGACGAGCCCCAATTTTAAACCTAATTTTTTGATAAAAAGAACCTAGTCTTATACACAGAAAAATACGGTATATCTCAAGCTGGGGACTAAGGTTAAGCCCAAAAGCACCATCTCAGATCCACCCAAACCATCATTTGTTTTCTCAAACCACGAATGTCTGCCAGAAAGAGGAGAAGAAATTCGGGTCACGAGTTCAGATTCAGGAGAAAGGGGTGGGGTGGGACCAGCGATAAGCATCACAGTTTTCTGCCGCACATTGCTTGAATGTTGTAACTGAAGGCACAATGATTCACAGCCACAAAAGTAATATCTTTCACCCGTCTCTTTTGCAAGTACATATTGTCCTAAATAATGCGCTGTCTTGCTCACGGAGTATTTTAAACTGGCTGTGTGGGGAGCAGCGGTTGCTGCAGGTTACAGGAGCGGCCAAGACAGGTGTGCAGTTCTGCTTTGGATTGGGGTTGCACCCCAAGTTCGGTTTGGTTTGGGGGTGGCCGTCGACTAATTGCTGCTTTGGGGTACTCAGGTAGCACGCCAGCTTTGGCTGGTTTGCCAGCTTCATCCTTTTCTGCAGCAGACAGGCCTGTCTGCAAATATTTATGCTTTAGTAACTTATAGGCTGGACTACTGCAACTCACTCTATGTGGGGCTGCCCTTGAAGAGTGCCCACAAATTCCAACTGATCAAAAAAATGCAAATTCTGCAATATGAATTAGCGATGGCTAGATTGACCGTATAGTGGATAGTGTTCTCGAAGCTCCCAGCATGAGTTTGACCAAACTGCGGGAGGCAGTGGAAGACAGGAGGGCCTGGCGTGCTCTGGTCCATGGGGTCACGAAGAGTCAGACACGACTAAACGACTAAACAACAACAAAGATTGAGCGTATTGCCTTAGGGCAGGGGTACAGAACCTCTTTGGGCTGGCAGACAAGACTGTTAACACCCCACCACCTGGAGGGCCAGATTTGGCATGTGGGCAGGATTGCCCACCTGTCAATCATCACCTGGTGTCACCTGTTGATGGCATTTTACCATTGTACTGTGGAGAGTGTATTAACTTATGGTCTGCGTGTGTGGTTTGGGAGCTGCACGGTCAGGGGAAAAATAATGCTGTCCAGGGATGTAAAGACTGCGGAGAGAATAATTGGGTGCACTCTTCCCACCTTGGATCAGATCTATGTTTCCAGGTGCCATAAGAAAGCTGCAGAGATAGCGCAGGATAGTGCGCACCCCAGAAATTATCTCTTTCAGCTTCTGCCTTCTGGAAGAAGATACAGGGGGGTTATAAAAACTAGGACTAGTTGCCTGAGAAACAGTTTCTATCCAAATGCAATTTTGGTTTTAAACGCAGGGTAAGGTAGTCTCTATGGGAGTATATTGTATTTAATTATGGGGTATCTGAGTTTTTAGGGGGATAACCAGGCTGGGATAGCTGGCTTGTTGGTTTCTGAATGTTTGATGTAGATTTTTCAATTTCGTTGTTCTGTATGAGGCAATGACAATAAAGAGTAACCTATCGTATCGTATTGTGATGTTGAGCTCTGATATCCTGATTACTGGAGTTCCCAGTGCTATCTGAAAGCCTTTTGATGCTTACAAGGGGCATTGAGACAGTTCCCATGCTCCAGTTGGAGCCTTTGGAAAGCCCTGGTAAAGTGATCAGAAGGGCAGAAGAAATGTCTTTTAGAAGCACCACCTGCCTGCTAGGGCGAAGCGATATCTGTTTTTCAACATTGTGATATATCACCAGCTAAAGATCGTCATATGCTGATATACCACAATGTCTGAAATAAGCATGGAGCTATGGTATGTGGAGCCATGGGCTGGTTTCACGGTTTTTCGCACATTGCGATTTTTGCACAGCACACAAACACAATGATTCGTGATATATGGCCAGGTCAAAAATTATGAAACGGATGCCATGATATGGACTTCAAACCGGTTTGGGGTGATATATTGCACAGCCCTAGTGCCCACAGGAGATTCTTACGTACAGGAGACTCGTCCGAAAGGGAAACTTCCCAGCACTCCTCTCCTGAGCACCTGATCAGATTTTGAAGGACAACTGCCCTTCAGTTCTTGCACTGTTTCAGAAACGGTGACTTAAGTAGGTTCACCCTCAGACGGGAAGTGAATCAGATCTATCCCTCTTCCCTAATCTGGAATAGAGACTGGCCTGTGTCCATTTTTCACTATGGCGACCTCGGATTGGAATTCCCAATCCTATTAGTGACAGCATTCACAAAATTAAAAAACGCCTGCTTCTTGGGAGAAAAGCGATGACAAACCAAGACAGCATCTTAAAAAGCCGACAAATCACCTTGCCAACAAAGGTCCGTACAGTGGTACCTCGGGTTAAGAACTTAATTCGTTCCGGAGGTCCGTTCTTAACCTGAAACTGTTCTTAACCTGAAGCACCGCTTTAGCTAATGGGGCTTCCCGCTGCCGCCACACGTTTTCTGTTCTCATCCTGAAGCAAAGTTCTTAACCCGAGGTACTATTTCTGGGTTAGCGGAGTCTGTAACCTGAAGCGTCTGTAACCTGAAGCGTCTGTAACCCGAGCTACCACTGTATAGTTAAAGCTATGGTTTTCCCAGTAGTGATGTATGGAAGTGAGAGCTGGACCATAAAGATGGCTGATCGTTGAAGAATTGATGCTTTTGAATTATGGTGCTGGAGGAGACTCTTGAGAGTCCCATGGACTGCAAGAAGATCAAACCTCTCCATTCTGAAGGAAATCAGCCCTGAGTGCTCACTGGAAGGACAGATCCTGAAGCTGAGGCTCCAAGACCTTGGCCACCTCATGAGAAGAGAAGACTCCCTGGAAAAGACCCTGATGTTGGGAAAGATGGAGGGCACAAGGAAAAGGGGACGACATGGTTGGACGGTGTTCTCGAAGCTACCAGCATGAGTTTGACCAAGCTGCGGGAGGCAGTGGAAGACAGAAGTGCCTGGCGTGCTCTGGTCCAGGGGGTCACGAAGAGTCGGACACGACTAAACAACAACAAACAACATGCACATCTGCTCAGAAGTAAATCCCACTGGACCTGATGAGGTCACTCTGTGGTGTAGTGGATGGAGTGCTGGACCAGGACCTGAGGGAGCAGGGTTCAAATCTCCATTCAGCCATGAAATTCACTGCGTGCCCTTGGAACAGACACTCATTCTCAGCCTAGCCTACCCCACAGGGTTGTTGTTTAAGAGGATAAAAGAGGGAGAAGAATTATGTACGTCACCACCTTGGAGGAAAGGTGGGATATAAATGCAAAAGATAAATAATATGTCTACAGAGAGTTATTATTTTTAGTACAACTGACCGATACACCTTATGTTCTGGGAAGCAACTGAAAGCGATTCCTTTCCAGCTTTAGAGTACTACGCAAACAGAGGGAGGGGAGAACGCTGGCAGCATTAAGATAAATTCAACAGTGCAAATAAGTTTTGATGGATGCAAAAGCGGAATCCTGAATGGTATAGTTTTTGTAAAATATGCAAGGATTTATGATATGTAAAATAAACCATAGAAAGAGAAGAAGGTAAGTCACTGATATTTTAAGGATGTAAAAGGAGTATTTTAAATTGCAAAACAGAAACTTTAATAAAAATTATATAAAGAGAGAGAGAAAGAGAGAGGAGGAGTAGCAGTAGTAGTACAGTGGTACCTCGGGTTAAGTACTTAATTCGTTCTGGAGGTTCGTTCTTAACCTGAAACTGTACTTAACCTGAAGCACCACTTTAGCTAATGGGGCCTCCTGCTGCTGCCGTGCCGCCGGAGCACAATTTATGTTCTCATCCTGAAGCAAAGTTCTTAACCCGAGGTAATATTTCTGGGTTAGCGGAGTCTGTAACCTGAAGCGTACGTAACCCGAGGTACCTCTGTAGTAGCAGCAGTAGTAGTAGTAGTAACTTCCCAATTTGTTCAGGCAGCTTCAGGAAAAAAAAGTTTGTTAATTTCTTTCCCTGGTTGTATTACATCATATATATATATTTTTTATCAAACAAGATATTGCCCTTTCCAATGGTGTTGTGAACACCATGGAATGAAGCAAAGGAAGAAGGAAGGAACTTTTGTCATGATAGAAGCAGCTTTAGGATATGTTTGAGGGCCACAGAGAACCATAAAATTGTAAAATTGGAATGGGTCCCAAGGGTCATCTAGTCCAACCCCCTGCAATGCAGGACTCTCAGCTGAAGCATCCACAACAGATGACCATCTGACCTCTGCTTAGAAACCTCCAAAGAAGGAGAGTCCACAACCTCTGGAGGGAGACCATCCCACTCTCAAACAGCTCTTACTGTGATAAAGTTCTTCCTCATAGGACAACAGTCAAGAGAAAGGAATCCGTTGAGGAAGACTAGCTGTTGCTGCTAAACTGCGATGAAACGAGACAGTGCCATAGAGAGAGGAGAGGTTCAAATGTGGAAAAGCCATTCCTAAACATGCGCAAACACTATGGGAGGGAGGAACCCGGCAGGTGCGGGGCTAAGATTTCACTTCCCCAAATAAAGAATCTATTCGCAGGCGACACAAAAGGCGTAGCAAGTCGGAGATGGTCACACTGGAACAAGAGCTTGCAGTTTTAAGAACTCGATAAAGTCAGGTTTAAAAACTGCATTTGTCTTTCGCACGTACAAATCAGCAGTGGGAGGGGGGCTCCAAAGGGCACGGAAAGAGAGAAAGACATGCGAAGTCGGTCGTGGCCCTGGTCCCTAAATAGAACAAACGGCACAAAACTTCGTTTTCCAAAATTGCAACCTCAGCGGCTGCAAACACCGGCAGAAGACAGGTGGGCTTGTGGGGGCTGGAGGCAGGAAGCCAGCAGCCTTACGGCAAGTCAGATCACTGGCCCAACAAACATGGAACTGTCTTGATCAGAATGGCAGCAGGTCTTTGCGGTTTCAGGCAGAGAGAGAGAAAGAGAGAGAGGTCTTTCTCATTACCAGCGCTAGGCTGGTACCCTTTGGGACTCACAGGGTGGAAGGCGGGGAGACTGACACTAGGTGGCGCTAGAGCGCACGGCAGGCACAGCCAACGGACTCAAGCGTTGTCCGTAATCACACTGTTCAAAGATGGAATGAACTCTTTATTAACACGACCTCCACAGACTTGGTTGTGTGTCAGGCGTAAGGAGCAGAACGGCTAATTCCTGGAGGTCTTCCTCCATGAAAACCAGTTTCGGAGACTGAAAGCTCTCGCCTCCTCACCAGGGCTCTTTCCGAGCAATCGGAGACTGTGTCTGCATGCAACCAACCTCTCCTCCACCCCTTTTCATGCCTCTTCTGGTTCAGCGGGGAGGGTAGCTCTTCGCAGCCAAAGGGGGAGACACCTGTGACTCTCCACCAGCCTGACTTTTCTCTGCCTCTTGGCCTCCCCTCTCTCTTGCTTCAGCTTCTGCCTCTGATTCTGGACTGCTCTCTGCTACAGACTCACCGCTCACTAAGCCCTGTTACCTCTTCAGCTTCTGGCACCTCCTCCTCTCCCTCTGACCACTCATTGTCCCACCACCATCCCAGGCTCTGAGCCTTCTTCCTTCTTCCTTTGGGGACTCCCCAGCTGGTTCCTCCCACCGTTCCTCTACCTCCAACCAGTCCATGACACCTCCCCACTGAGTTCTACGCTTGGCTAAGGGGGAGGAAACCAACAGGCAACGCCGCCCCCCCAAGACTGGTTGTAGGTAAGAAGGCAGGCAGATGGGGGCTGGCTAAGGGCAGGTTGACTTTGGCTGGGCAGTGCCCCTCTTGCCCCAATGGACCAGCCTCCACTGCCCTCTGCCTAATCGTTTTATATCACAATGTCTAAAATAAGGATGGAGCTACGCAGAGGTGATGGCTGGCTTCACAGGTTCCCCCACATTGTGATTTTTGCACAGCACAAACACACACAGCATGATTCGCAATACAGTGGACACTCGGGTTGTGAACGTGATCCGTGCAGGCGGCACGTTCGCAACCCACAGCATTCGCAACTCACAGTGGCGCGTCTTCACATGCGCGGGTTGCAATTCAGCGCTTCTGCACAGGCGCAAAGCACGATTTAGCGCTTCTGCGCATGCGCACCTACCAAAACCCGGTAGTAACCTGTTCCGGTACTTCCGGGTTTCGTGGCGTCCGTAACCCGAAAAAACGCAACCTGAAGTGTCTGTAACCTGAGGTATGACTGTATATTGCCAGGTCAAAAATTATGAAACAGATTATCACAATACAGTGGTACCTCAGGTTACATACGCTTCAGGTTACAGACTCCGCTAACCCTGAAATACAGTGGTACCTCGGGTTAAGTACTTAATTCGTTCCGGACGTCTGTTCTTAACCTTAAACTGTTCTTAACCTGAAGCACCACTTTAGCTAATGGGGCCTCCCGCTGCCGCCGCGCAGCAGGAGCACGATTTCTGTTCTCATCCTGAAGCAAAGTTCTTAACCCGAGGTACTATTTCTGGGTTAGCGGAGTCTGTAACCTGAAGCGTATGTAACCCGAGGTACCACTGTAGTACCTCAGGTTAAGAACTTTGCTTCAGGATGTGAACAGAAATCGTGCTCCAGCGGCACAGCGGCAGCGGAAGGCCCCATTAGCTAAAGTGGTACCTCAGGTTAAGAACAGTTTCAGGTTAAGAACGGACCTCCAGAACGAATTAAGAACTTAACCCGAGGTACCACTGTATGGACTTCAAACCAGTTTTGGATGATACAGTGGTACCTCGCAAGACGAATGCCTCGCAAGACGGAAAACTCGCAAAACGAAAGGGTTTTTGGTTTTTTGAGTTCCTTCGCAAGACGATTTTCCCTATGGGCTTGCTTCGCAAGACGGAAACGTCTTGCAAGTTTGTTTCCTTTTTCTTAAAACCGTTAATACAGTTGCGACTTGACTTCGAGGAGCAACTCATAGCACGCGGTGTGGTAGCCTTTTTTGAGGTTTTTGAAGACTTTGGTGATTTTTGAAGCTTTTCCAAAACTTTTCCGACACCGTGCTTCGCAAGACGAAAAAAACCGCAAGACGAAAAAACTCGTGGAACGAATTAATTTCGTCTTGCGAGGCACCACTGTATATTGACATATCGCCCTGCCCTACTGGAGTCCTGTGTCCATTTCTGGGCACCACAGTTTAAGAAGCATATTGACATGCTGGAACATGTGCAGAGAAAGGTGAACAAGATGATCAAGGGTCTGGGAAACCAAGGTTTACAAGGAACGGTTGAGGAGTTGGGTTTGTTTAGCCTGGAGAAGAGAAGACCTAGAGGAGATTGGATAGCCGTCTTCAACGATCTGAAGGGCTGTTGCTTGTGCTCTCCTGCTCTGGAGAGTAGGACCTGAACCTATTCAAGTTACAAGGAAGGAGATTCCGACTAAACATTGGGAAGAACTTTCTGATTGTAAGAGCTGGTTGACAGTGGAGCGGACTAAATCGAAAAGTGGTGTGCCTCTATTGCTGTTGTTACTATTATTTATTGAATTTATATACCACCCAGAGGTCTCAGGGCAGTTCACAAAACAAAATCAAAATATAAAAGCACAAAAGATATAATCAAAATAAAAGCAACAACCCAATAACTCTTCTCCCACAAAAAAAAAAAATTTAGAAGGGCCTAGGATGTCAATCAAGGGACGCAGGTGGCGCTGTGGGTTAAACCACAGAGTCTAGGACTCGCCGATCAGAAGGTTGGCGGTTCGAATCCCCGCGATGGGGTGAGCTCCCGTTGCTCGGTCCCTGCTCCTGTCAACCTAGCAGTCTGAAAGCACGTCTAAGTGCAAGTAGATAAATAGGTACCACTCCGGCGGGAAGGCATTTCCGTGCGCTGCTCTGGTTCGCCAGAAGCGGCTTAGTCATGCTGGCCACATGACCCGGAAGCTGTATGCCGGCTCCCTCGGCCAATAAAGCAAGATGAGCGCCGCAGCCCCAGAGTCGGCCACGACTGGACCTAATGGTCAGGGGTCCCTTTACCTTTAGGATGTCAATCAAATCAGCCAAAGGCCTGGTTAAAAAGGAACGTTTTTGCATGGTGTCTAAAGGGGTATAATGAACTTCCCTGGGGAGAGCATTCCACAGACAGGGAGCCACTGCAGAGAAGGCCCCGTTCTCTACTTCCTTTGATTAGAGATTGGATGGCCATCTGAGGGATTATTTAGCTGTGATTCCTGCATTGCGGGGGGTTGGCCTAGACGACGCTTTGGATCCCTTCCCGACACCACAATCCTACAATTCCATGAGTCTATCACAGGTGGTTTATTCCGAAATCTGGGCCCCTACTTTCACCTCCTGTTAGTCTTGTTTTTCCTCCTCCGGCGTCTCCCACTGTGGAAATGCAGACTGAGAGCATCTCGAGTGGGGCAGAGACTCATTCCAGAGAAAGGCCGCCTTTGCCTGAACGGGCAGGGAAGCCTTACACGAGAACAGCTGCACCACAGATCTGGTGGAAAGCCGCTCCTTCAACCAATCACCAGGAAGAAACCTTTCGCTCTCTCGCTCTCCTCTCTCATGCCAGCGACCGGGAGATCAAAGCTTTTGCTGGAGTGTGAAAGACGACATGGATGTGCGTGCATGCATGCATGCGTGTGTGTGTGTGAGAAACCCTGCCAACGTGCTTACATCATGCTTAACCGAGCCAGCGTGAAAATAAGCCTGAGTGCAGGGTTGCAAAGGGGCAGCAAAGGATGGGCAGAGAAACCTACCCAGCTCTCTCCCTTATCTCCGCTGCACTGCAGCTAAGGGCTCCCTGAGCTCTCTACTAGGGAGAAGGTGGGGGGGGGGAAGAGAGCAGAAAAATGCCTTCCTAAAGCAGCTTGGAAATCCAGCTTCAGGATATAGTAATTATATATGTGTGTGAGAGAGAGAGAGAGGGAGAAATTTGCATGCACAATGACCCAGTTATGCACCGGGCCAACTCTAGAGATGAGCAGTAATGAGCGAATGCTTCAGCAGACCAAAGCCACTTGATTCGTGTGTGTGTGTGTGTGTTGTGTGTCCCACACACACACACTCAATATTGCCCCTAATAGTACAGGTCTACCCAGCTACATTTGCTGGATGGCTCACCCCGGTGATGTGTAATCTCCTCTCCCTCGCTCTCTATTTTAGGAAACCTTTGCGGGGATGGGAGAAGGAAGGTTACGGACCGGGTGGATTTCAGATGCCCCAAATAAAGGATATGCCAAATTCGCAGGATCTGGATTATCATCATTTTTTAAGGATCCGTCCACAACAGGACTGAAATGAAATCCGCTTTAAAAAAACCCCACAACAGCCACAAAACGAAGGCTCCATCTTCAAGAAACGAGAGAGGTCTCTGCCGAGTTCGGTGATCCATGCACAGCCAAAAGAGACCTGATCATCACAGAATACTATATCCATGCGTATATGGAGCCCAAAACGATGTGACGGAGGGTTATAGCAAGCAAAAATGTTTCAGTCTTTGAAACACACACACACAGAGAGGAAGAGGACATTTAATCCTTCTGCTCAGCTGGACAACATGTCACGTTTACCGGGAGTTTATGGCCATCCTTGCTTTGCAGCTATAATGCTACCGACAATAAAAAGCAAACAAACCAAGGGGCATTATATAGCCATTTCGAACCCCTCTCTCCCGGTTTCTACACCTTGGCTTAGCCTTCAAAAAGGGGGGGAGCCGGTCCCCCCCCCGTCTAGTTTGCCAGCGAAATGGCACGCAGCAGTTGCATCCAGAAAAGCAGATGACATAATTTGCAGCCATCCCTGTTCATCACCCAAACGCCAGCACCTCACCTCGCGCTCTGGATGACACCCCATTTATGACATCATCTTAAAAAAAAAAAACACAACCACACACACAGACACACAACCCAACCCTAACACCAACCATCCCTGATCATACCTGCAAGGGGTTTTATGGTTTTACTTACACAAACGCACGCACATCCTTTATCAATGGGTGGCTGCTTCTTCAACATTGCAAGGCGGGGGGTGGAGAAAAGCAAGCGAAGAGGCTATACCCCCGCCCCAGATGACCAAAAAGAAAAAACTGGTGGAAATATTTTATTCTGGAGCAATGCACACGTTTGCAACGGATATGCATCCCCTTGCATTCTCCGGCGGCGCGTCAGATTATATTGCAAGAAGCAGAGGTCTCCAAGCTCATGGAGGGTTAGGTGGGGGAGGGCAAACTAAACTAATAAGCAGAAAATAAATCGGAAGAGGTGGCGGGGCTTATTTCGGAGGACCCCCGCATCTCCGCCGTGCACCACATTTTAATTGCAACCATATCTGCACACGCTCCCGTCCTCCCACAGAATCCTCTTCGTGCACCGATTTCCTCAACCCAGAGCGATTTTGCAAACGGGGGGGAAAAAAGGTAGCGCGTGCAAACGTAACCAGTCTTCCACCACCATGCAAGCAACCCCCCCCCCCGTCCAAGTGTGTGGCGACGCCTCCCTCTCTCTCTCCTCCTGCGCCCCCTCCCCAAATCCCTCCCGGGCGTGTAGGCAAGAGCTACCTCTCCTCCTCCCCGCCGTGCCCTTACTCTTTGCAGGAACGCAGGCGATGCGCCCTGGGCGCGCAGCAGCTCCTTCAGCCGGGAGGCGTCCGGTTTTTAATCCTCTCTTTTTTTGGCGGCGGCGGCGGCTCGGGATGCAGGAGAGAAGCATGCACCGCGACGGGGAAGGTGCTTGGAGTTCAAAAATGAAATGCAACCGAAAACGACGACCTCCGACCAATTGCACGGGGGGCGAATTCAAAGCGTGCGCTCAGGCGGCCACCCGGCGCATCGCGGAGCCTTTGCAAGGAAGGAGGCGAGCGGCGCTGCAGGCGAGCGGGCTGGCGGCTCGCATCCCGGCCAGCGTCACCGATACACACGCGCGCACTCGCAGACACGCATCTTGCCCCTTTTCTTGCGGCAAACGGCAGCCAACCCCCCTGGCCACGCCCCCCTTGCCACAGCCTCAGCCTATCAGAGAGCAGGATCCGGGAGGAGGGTGGATCGCCTGCCCTTTTTAACTCTTCCCGCACTGCAGCGCTCCAAGGCTTGGAGGAAGGGTCGGGGCTGGTCCACACGTGATGGGAGATGTTTGGGTTTGATGGCATTTTTATTTTTTGACACGTTTTATTGTCCCATTTTGCTTTTTTTCTGTGCGCCGGTTAGAAGTTGCAAGTAATGAAGCGTTTCTTCCAATTGGGAAACTGAACCCACATTCATCAATTGATCTTAACAGATTGGAGAACTGGGCGCAAGCTAATAAAATGAATTTCAATACAGTAGAGGCAAATGTCAGGTCCTGCACTTAGGCAGGAAGAACCAGCTGCTCAAATATAAGATGGGAGAACACCTGGCTTGACAGCAGTACATTTGAAAAGGATCTAGGGGTCTTGCTGGACCACAAGTAGAACATGAGTCAACATGGTGATGCAGCAACAAAAAAAGCGAATACTATTCCATGCTGCATCAACAGAAGTCTGGTGTCCAGATCAAGGGAAGTATTAATACCACTCTATTCTGTCTTGGTCAGACCACACCTGGAATATGGTGTCCAATTCTGGGTACCACAATGTAAAAAGGATGTTGACAGGCTGGAAGATGTGCAGAGGAGGGTGACTGAAATGATCAAGGGTCTGGAAACTAAGCCTTATGAGGAACGGTCGAAGGAGCTGGGTATGTTTAGCCTGGAAAAGAGGAGACATAGAGGAGATATGATAGCTCAGGAAATTGTGGACTCTCCTTCCTTGGAGGTTTATAATAATAATAATAATAAATTCTATTTATACCTCGCCCTCCCCAGCCAAGACTGGGCTCAGGGCGGCTAACAATCAATAATAAAAACAAAATATAACTTAAATACAACTTAAAAAACAAGATTAAAATACAACATTAAAACATTAAAATGCAACCTCTTCACAGGAGGAGAAAGGAAAAAAGAAAGAGGGGGAGGGAATCAAGTTGATTCCAAGCCAAAGGCCAGGCGGAACAACTCTGTCTTACAGGCCCTGCGGAAAGAAATCAGATCCTGCAGGGCCCTCGTCTCAAGAGACAGAGCGTTCCACCAGGCCGGAGCCAGTGTTAAAAAGGCCCTGCCTCTGGTTGAGGCTAATCTGACTTCCTTAGGCCCCGGGACCACTAGAGTGTTGCTATTTATGGACCTTAAGGTCCTCCGTGGGGCATACCAGGAGAGGCAGTCCCATAGGTATGAGGGTCCTAGGCTGTGAAGGGCTTTAAAGGTCAAAAACAGCACCTTAAATCTGACCCTGTACTCCACTGGGAGCCAGTGCAGCTGGAAAAGCACTGGGTGAATATGCTCCCATGGCAGAGACCCCGTGAGGAGCCTCGCTGCAGCATTCTGCACCCGCTGGAGTTTCTGGGACAGCTTCAAGGGCAGCCCCGCGTAGAGCGAATTACAGTAGTCAAGCCTGGAGGTGACCATCGCATGGATCACTGTGGCCAGGTCAGGGCAGGAAAGGTAAGGGACCAACTGCTTGATGCGGTGAAGGTGGAAAAATGTCGCCTTAAGCAGGTTGGATGGCCATGTGTCATGGATGCTTTAGATGAGATTCCTGCACTGCAGGGGGTTGGACTAGATGACCCTCAGGGTCCCTTCCAACTCTACAACTTCATGAGTCTATGATTATAAACAGCTTTTCGCCCTTCTCTCATAATAGTAGAAATTTATGGATGGCCCAATAATATTAAGTGGCAGAAGCTCAAGCATTTCTTCACACAGTATTTCCTTAGTGCATGGAACTCCCTGCCACAAGTAATAATAATAATAATAATTTAATTATTTATACCCCACCAATCTGGCTGGGTTTCTCCAGCCACTCGGGCCTCTTCCAGCAAAATGGAAAAACACAACAAAACGTCATATTATAAACAAAGTGAAGCTTTAAAAGGTGGCTATTAAAAGAGATGAAACGAATTTGTGGGGGAGGCAAAGAGCATATGTAATTGGTGGTTAGACATGATGGACCCAGTCTATTGAAGGTGAATGCACATTTGGGGAGTGATGTGTGCGAATTCTGCCCCATGGAAATTGCTTTGTCCTGATTCCCCTGTTGCCGTTCAAGGTTTCCCAAAGGGATCAATATTGATCTTCTTGGGGTTGGCAGGACTGTGCAGGGGATGACTAAAGCCCTAGAGATCGAAAAAGAAGTTTGCAAAGTACAGTGTCAAAAAATAATAACTGGGAAGTCTGAGCTTCGGCACTAAAGAGGATGGCCTAGTACAGAGGGCACTTCCTTGGCCAATGAGGAAACTCTGTATTTAATGAGACGACTCCACAATTCAATAGTTATTTCCTTATTTTTTACACTTTAAGATATGTAATCACAGTGGTTGATAATAAAGCAATGACGATTGTTTCTTGGCTTTATTTAATTTACATTCCTAAGAATCTGGGTGGGGTCAAGGGCAACTTCCAAGGATTCAATGAATTCAGAAAGGGTTTAAACCTTCCCAGTGAGGCAATGGGGTGGTTGTTCTGTTGCATTCACCTGATGGGGAGAAAGATGGGGGGGCTGGCAGGCCACCGGATCCAGGCCCCTGTGTTTGCCACGCTTTTGTTGTTTAGTTGTTTAGTTGTGTCCGACTCTTTGTGACCCCATGAACCAGAGCACGCCAGGCACTCCTGTCTTCCACTGCCTCCTGCAGTTTGGTCAAACTCATGCTGGTAGCTTCAAGAACACTGTCCCACCATCTCGTCCTCTGTCGTCCCCTTCTCCTTGTGCCCTCCATCTTTCCCAACATCAGGGTCTTTTCCAGGGAGTCTTCTCTTCTCCTGAGGTGGCCAAAGTCTTGGAGCCTCAGCTTCAGGATCTGTCCTTCCAGTGAGCACTCAGGGCTGATTTCCTTCAGAATGGAGAGGTTTGATCTTCTTGCAGTCCATGGGACTCTCAAGAGTCTCCTCCAGCACCATAACTCAAAAGCATCAATTCTTTGGCGATCAGCCTTCTTTATGGTTTTCCACGCTGGTTCTAAGCCATTTCGACCTGCGATGTGATTCAGTCGCTCTCAACTTCCTTCGACAGCTCTTCTCATCTCCCACGACTAATGCGGTTCCGCCGCTGCTATAGAGACTGGGTTTAAATAAGAAATGCACACAGCCCACTAAGTGTGTGCCCAGGGAGATCGGGAATAATTATACAATTACATGTTGTTTTCATTTTTTGGAGATAAGAGGTGCCGGAGCTCAAAGGTACTTGAAAGCCCTTTGCTATGGAAACCTTTAACTCCCTTAAGCTCAGGTATGTCAGGGCGGGGGGAGTCCAAACTATGGTTGCTTGGGGGCGGGAATATGCACTCTGCATATGCTCAGAGGTACCCCTGCCTCTTAACAGAGCGAATACTATTCTAGGCTGCATGAACAGAAGTCTAGTGTCCAGGTCAAGGGAAGTAATTGTACCACTCTAAAGACGCCTGCTTCTTGGGAGAAAAGCAATGACAAACCTAGACAACATCTTAAAAAGCAGAGACATCACCTTGCTGACAAAGGTTTGTATAGTTAAAGCTATGGTTTTCCCAGTAGTGATGTATGGAAGTGAGAGCTGGACCATAAAGAAGGCTGATCGCCGAAGAATGGATGCTTTTGAATTATGGAGCTGGAGGAGACTCTGAGAGTCCCATGGACTGCAAGAAGATCAAACCTCTCTATTCTAGGAAATCAGCCCTGAGTGCTCACTGGAAGGACAGATCCTGAAGCTGAGGCTCCAAGACTTTGGCCACCTCATGAGAAGAGAAGACTCCCTGGAAAAGACCCTGTGTTGGGAAAGATGGAGGGCATAAGGAGAAGGGGACAACAGAGGACAAGATGGTTGGACAGTGTTCTCGAAGCTACCAGCATGAGTTTGACCAAACTGCAGGAGGCAGTGGAAGACAGGAGTGCCTGGCCTGCTCTGGTCCAGGGGGTCACGAAGAGTCGAACATGACTAAATGACTAAACAACAACATTGTGCCTTGAACAGACCAAGGACACTGAGAGGAAAGATGACAGTCATCTTCAAATATCTAAGATGGAGAAAGATGGTTTTTAAGCAGAGGTTGGTGGCCATCTGTCATAATAATAAATAATAATAAATTTTTATTTGTACCCCGGCCGGAGCCGGGCTCAGGGCGGCTAACATCATAAAACTAACACAGTATACAAAGAACATAAAAACAGGCAATCAATTAATTAAAATACATCTTAAAATTAGTTCAGAACAAATGAAAATCTGGACAGATGGCAGTCCACGGGTAAAATTGAGAGTGGTTCATATTCTCCAGGGCCAACTGTTACCACTGGTCTTATAAAGGACCTGTGAGCCGTCTAGGAGGCCTCTTTAATGCTTGTTCTTATACAGAAAGAAAAGAATCAGACTGAACCCCAACCAAAGGCCTGGCGGAACAGCTCCGTCTTGCAGGCCCTGCATGGATGCTTTAGCTGAGATTACTGCATTGTAGGGGTGGGGCTACATGACCTTTGAGGTCCCTTCCAACTCTACAATTTATTTATTTATTCCATTCTTCCTCTTTTAAAATAAATAAATAAATTGTTAGTTTTCCTATATTTACCCAATATTTCCACACTTTAGCCAATTATACAGGTTTTTTTTTTTTAAAATAAAAATAAAAATAAAATTATGATTCCATTCTTCCCATTGCCCATTCGCTGTGCCCTTCCCTCTGTCATATGTGAAGCAGCAACCACCCGTTGCTTCAGGTGCCTTGGAAAGAGGTAGGTTTCCATCCAGGCTTTCCCTGACCCATGAGATCAGACCCAGGGCAACTGCTTCAGTGCTGCAACAACAACAACAACAACAACATTATTTGTATGCCACCCATCTGTCTGGGTTGCCCCAGCCACTCTGGCTGGCTCCCAACATAGGGTTGCCATATTTATAGAAGTAAAAACTTAACAGAGCTTTCTTTTCAAAAGGTTGTTGAGCGTTTCTTGAGAAAGTTTCAAAAAACCCGGATATTTCCCTAAATTCCCCCTGGACGCTAATTCCATCATGAGAAAACCTGGGAAAATCCAGACGTATGGCAACCCTATCCCAACGCGAATATTAAAAACACGATAAAACACCAAACATTAAAAAGCTTCCCTAAACAGGGCTGCCTTCAGTTGTCTTATAAAAGTTGTAATAATAATAATAATAATAATTTATTATTTATACCCCGCCCATCTGGCTGGGTTTCCCCAGCCACTCTGGATGGCTTTCAACAGAATATTAACATACAATAGTCTTTTAAACGTTAAAAGCTTCCCTAAACAGGGCTGCCTTCAGATGTCTTCTAAAAGTCTGATAGTTGTTTTCCTCTTTGACATCTGGTGGGAGAGCGTTCCACAGGGCGGGTGCCACCACCGGGAAGGCCCTCTGCCTGGTTCCCTGTAACTTGGCTTCTCACAGCGAGAGAACCACCAGAAGGCCCTCGGCGCTGGACCTCAGTGTCTGGAAAGAACAATGGGGGTGGAGATGCTCCTTCAGGTATACTGGGCCGAGGCCGTTTAGGGCTTTAAAGGTCAGCACCAACACTTTGAATTGTGCTTGGAAACGTGTAGTTCTTAATCTTCTTGACATCTGACGGGAAGGCGTTCCACAGGGAGGGTGCCGCCACCGAGAAGGCCCTCTGGCTGGTTCCCTGCAACCTCGCTTCTTGCGGTGAGGGAACCACCAGAAGGCCCTCGGTGCTCAAAGTCAATGGGGGCTGAGCAATGGTGCTGGGTGTCAATATCTGGGCTGAGCGATGGGGGTGGAGATGCCAACAGAGTTTCCCACTGAGTCAGCCCCCTTCCCTATGCTCTGCTGACTATGGCCTAGTGGTGACACACACCAGACCTTCTGTACTTAGCCTTATACAGTTCTGTTCCTCCCTGCAATAGATCTGAGCATCCATTCTGGGCATGATGAGACAAGGGAAGCAGGAGGAGCTGAGATTTGTGCCACCGAGGGAGCGCATCCTGCCCGAGCCATCCGATCGGAGCAGGCCCTGGCAAGAGAAAGGCGCCAAATCAAACACATGGCCCGGCGGTTCTTTGCAAATATCTACCCCCGTCGGAACGGCGCCCTGGCTAGGAATCTGCTTGTTGATGCAATTTTGCCAAATGTGGCTTTTGAATTTGCTCTGTTTTCATCAAGCACGAGGATATCTGTGGGCGTTGCGGAGTCTTTAGAGGCCCGGAATATGATGGGATGGATCGCTGGAAGGTTTCTCTCTCTTTTTGCAACCAGACGGAGGTAGCCAAAGCAAGGGGAGAGAGAGAGGGAGGGAGGGAGAGGTGTTTGCGCTGATTTCTGCACCCATCTCAGGTCCCCACACATTGCACAAGAGGAGGTGGCAAACTCAGAAGTGGGGGGCAGAATTCAGGGTGCATGGCCCCTTTGCGCATCTGCAATACATGTCAGGCAGGTGATGTGAAGCAGTCTGAGGTGAGTCAGAAGCAGCATGTGACAGTCAAAAGCACAAGGCGAGCCAGGAGGCAGGGTTGCAAAAACAGGTGAAAAAAGTGAGTAAGGGCGGTTTGATTTGCTTTCTGATGCAAATCTACCTAATTCATACTCGCTGAAGCCACCTGAGAAATAAAGAAGAACTACGATTCTCTGATTCTATGAAAGCCACACGCCTCTGAATTTTGCGATGCAATTCGGCAGCCCAAGAAAAGGTGCCCCGAAATGCCCACATTCTGGGACAGCATGCACGAAATATCAGAAGGGGGAGGCAGGATAGAAATTAGTAAAATGGCACAGGGAGAGTCAACAGAGAAAAGTTTCTCTCCCTCCCTCATAATGTTAGAACTTGAGGCAGGGGCATCCTAGGGACCAAGGCAGTTTCGGCCCCTCAAATATTTCTTTTGAGGGGGCTGCCCCCATCAATATTCAGAGGACATCACATGATGTCATGCCAGCCCCCTCTAGGGAAGCTGGTGCCTCTGCCAATGAAGCTGAGGGTTGGAAAATTCAGAGCAGATTTTAAAAGAGTATTTATTCAGATTTTAAAAGAGTATTTATTATTAAACTTTGGAACTCATTGCCACAGGAGGCGGTGGGGGCCACCAACCCAGATGGCCTTAACGGAGGATCAGACCAGTTAATGGAGGAGGGGGCTGTCAATGGCTACTATCTGCTCTGCCTCGACAGTAGGAGACTGTGATGCTTCTGAATAGCAAGGGGAGAGTGTTCTTGTGTTCGAGATCCCACAGGCATCTCACTGTGAGCACAGGATGCTGGACTAGACGGGCCATTGGCCTGATCCAGCAGGAGAGCCACTATAGACAACACTGAGCTAAAGCAGAGATGGAGAATCTTCAACTCTCCACACATTGTTGTTGTTGTTGTTGTTGTTTAGTCGTTTAGTCGTGTCCGACTCTTTGTGACCCCCTGGACCAGAGCACACCAGGCACTCCTGTCTTCCACTCCTGAGGTGGCCAAAGTCTTGGAGTCTCAGCTTCAGGATCTGCCCTTCCAGTGAGCACTCAGGGCTGATTTCCTTAAGGATGGAGAGGTTTGATCTTCTTGCAGTCCATGGGACTCTCAAGAGTCTCCTCCAGCACCATAATTCAAAAGCATCGATTCTTTGGCGATCAGCCTTCTTTATGGTCCAGCTCTCACTTCCATCCATCACTACTGGGAAAACCAGAGCTTTAACTATACAGACCTTTGTCGGCAAGGTGATGTCTCTGCTTTTTAAGATGCTGTCTAGGTTTGTCATTCCTTTTCTCCCAAGAAGCAGGCGTCTTTTAATTTCCGCACATTGCTGAACTACAACTCCCATCCTCCTTGGCCTTGCATGCTGGGCGCAGATGGGAGTTGTGGTTCAGCAACTCCTGGAGGGCCAAATTCTCCCCACCCCTGAGCGATGCAGGCCAGCAATTTGACTCAGCACAAGGCAGCTTCCCGGTGTCCCCATGTCCATAGCAACTTAAATGGGAAGAGAGACGCTATTTATTGTCTTGCTGCGGCGGGATCCAATTTGACAGTGGTTACTCACAGAGAGTGGGCGCATCTCTCTCGTTCTCAGCATAAGAGCCCCCTTCTCCTTGCAGGGACCCGAGGAGAAAGGAAGAAACTAAAAGCAGATGGCTGGAGGAGGCTGGTGGCAGTTTTCATCAGAGGTTGCCAACCCCCCGAAAAAGCACACACGATGGCTGCCACTTTGGCTAAGGCTGTTGGCAAGGCGGGAGGTGACATTGTGACATCCCTTGAGATGTTGAAGAGAGCTTTCTTCTCTCCTCTCAGTCTCCTCTTTTACAGGCTAAACACACCCAGCTCCTTCAACCGTTCCTCATCAGGCTTGGTATCCAGACCCCTGATCATCTGACTGTAAAGAATAGCCCCATAAGAAGCCCATTTTTACAACTCAAACTGACATGTCAGAGTTTAGCTGAATCATAGAGTTGTACAACTGGGACCCAAGGGTCATCTAGTCCAACCCCCTGCAATGCTACAGCATCCAGGACAGATGGCCATCCAACCTCTGTTTCAAAAAACCTCCAGTGAAGGACAGTCCACTACCTTCTGAAGGAGTTTTTTCAACTGTTGAACAGCTCTTATTTCGTGGTGAGTTCCCACCCCCACCCCCAGTGGAAATAATGACACATGACACAATTATTAAGGTTAATGGGATAAATAAGGCCACAACTTTATTGGTTACAGGTGATGAGCGGTATTGGCTTAGGCATTGGTCCTAACTGACTATATCCAACTTCAGCCCGTCCGCTAGAAGTCCAGGAAGGGTTAACCACCAGTAGGGGGAGTCCTGCTGATGCACATCAACTAGGAACTCCCCCAGGGTCACCAATAGGGGGCTTGTCTTAGGCCCTCACCTCCCCAGGCTTCGGACAGGGCCACGCCCCCCAGAATCCTTTATCAGACTACCCTTCAATATGCGGGGCAGGTGATGGCGCTACCTCCCCTCTTCCAACTACAGAACTATACCAATGCCTAACCGCCAATACCCAGAAAGTTGTGACAATTTGCTACGAGGTAGGCAAAAACCAAGCGGCTCGTGCCAATTTGCCAAGTGGTAAATTCCTACCAGGCCCCTCAATGGCGACCAACCAAGGTCCATAGCAAGGTCAAAGAACGAAAACCTTAAAAGCAGGAACAGCTGGCAGGCAGCAAAGAGGGAGATCCCCGGCCGCATCCTGGTTTAAATAAGGCAGGCCACACCCCCAGAGCCAGCCGATTGGCTGGCCAGGAGGTGACGCAGCCGGGAATCCCCCCAATCACACGGGGGTGGGGCCGTGAAGCCCGCAACTCCACCTCCTCCGAAGGGCGGAAGTGGCTCTGTCAGAAAGTTAATCCTGACATTTAATTAGAATCTCCTTTCTTGTAACTTGAATTAGTTCAGCTCCTACCCTTCAGAGCAGGAGAAAACAAGCTTGCTCCCTCATCCATGTGACAGCCCTTAAGATATCATATCTCCTCTCTGTCTCCTCTTTTCCAGACCAAACATACCCAGCTCCTTCAACTGCTCCTCATAAGGCTTGCTCTCCAGCCCCTTGATCATCTTGGTTGTCCTCCTCTGCACACCTTCCAGCTTGTCAACATCCTTCATAAATTGTGGTACCCAGAACTGGATACCGTATTCCGGGTGTGGTTTCACCACGGCAGAATAGAATGGTACTAATATTTCCTGGACACTAGACTTCTGTGGATACAGCCTAGAATAGCATTACCTTTTTTTGCTGTTGCATCATCCTGTTGACTCATGTTCAGCTTGTGGTCCACTAAGGCCCCTAGCCTAGATCCTTTCCGCATGTACTGCTGTCAAGCCAGGTCTCCCCAATCTCATATTTGTGCCGCTGGTTCTTCCTGCCTAAGGGCAGAACCTGACATTTACTTCTATTGAAATTCATTTGGTTATAAAGGGTTATAAACTGTTATAAAGACTAGGACTAGCCGCCTGAGAAACAGTTTCTATCCAATTGCGATTTTGGTTTTAAACGCAGTGTAAGGTAGTCTCTATGGGAGTATATTGTATTTAATTATGGGGTATCAGAGTTTTTAGGGGGATAACCAGGCTGGGATAGCTGGGATAGCAGGCTTGTTGGTTTTTGAATGTCTGGTGTAGATTTTTTCCATTTCGTTATTCTGTATGGGACAATGACAATAAAGATTATCGCATCGTATCATATTTGGGGTGTAGTTTGAGCGTCAGTGAATTTGCTCCCAATAAACTCCTCATTTTGAGTTTCGATCTCACTTTATTATCTGTGTTTTCTCCAAATCTTCAGATACTTCTTGAATATTCACTGAACATTTGAATTTTGCATTTGAGAGTCATTTTGTTAGTTTGGGCCCAGTTCTCCTTTCTGTTGAGGTCATATATTGAATCCCAATCCTGCCTTCTGCAGCATTGGCTCCCTGTGGGGCTGAGTACACCCCAGTCTGACACCATACGCCCTGCCACTGACTCATCTCAAGAAAATTAATAACAATAATAATAATATATTTATACCCCGCCCATCTGGCTGGGCTTCCCCAACCACTCTGGGCGGCTTCCAACAAAATATTAAAATATAGTAATGCATCAAACATTAAAAGCTTCCCTTAACAGGGCTGCCTTCAGATGTCTTCTAAAAGTCTGGTAGTTGTTTGTCTCTTTGACATGGGAGGGTGTTCCACAGGGCGGGTGCCACCACCGAGAAGGCCCTCTGCCTGGTTCCCTGTAACTTGGCTTCTTGCAGGGGGGAACCGCCAGAAGGCCCTCAGCGCTGGACCTCGGTGTCCAGGTAGAACAATAGGTGTGGAGATGCTCCTTCAGATATACTGGACCGAGGCCATTTAGGGCTTTAAAGCATAGCTGTCAACCTTCCCTTTTTTGTGGGAAATTCCCCTATTCCAGCGCTGTTTCCCGCTGCATCCCGCTGCTATCCCAGATTGTTAGATATCCAGTAGACTGTCCCTGGGACAGGTGAGGCTGCTGATCCCTTATTTTCAAATCTGAAAGTTGACAGCTATTCTTTAAAGGTCAGCGCCACCACTTTGAATTGTGCTCGGAAACGTATTGGGAGCCGCCCGCAGGGCGAGGTCTGGCTCTCCGACTCTCTGGCAGCTCTTGCTGCTTGCTTTGCTGGAGGGTTGGCGATGCCCCCTCTGCGCACGTGCCTGCTCCTCCCACCTTGCCTGCAGCTCCTGAGCAAATCCACTAGCAGCTTGGCATGAAACTTCACCCATCTCCTACACACCTAGCCTCTGAAGCAAACACGTTTCCTACGCAGCTTCTTCTGCCGAAATTATACTTTCTGCCTCCTCCACTATCCATCACTGCTTGGAGTCACATCTCAGTTCCAGCAGCTTTTAAGATTCTTCTTCTTCTTCTTTTTGGTGGGGAGGGGCCTCTTCTTGCAGGGAGATGGGAAAATTAGGGTCCTCTGTGTGTGGATGGGAGAGAGAGAGAGAGAGAGAGAGAGAGAGAGAGAGAGAGAGAGATGTGAGTGTGTGAGAGACTGTCAGTATGAGAGATGGATTTGAATGCGAACCTTCCTGATTTGCATTTCCTGAAACAGTGGATGAACAAAAAACACACCTCTCTTTCCAAATCCACACTTTTCCAGATTACGAAATGCCACACGGATGTGTGCAAAAAATGCACATCTTGCAGGAATGTGTGCATCAAGTTGCATATGCTATTGAAAAGGCATCGTAACACAGGAAACCATTTGCAAAAAATGTGTGTGTTCAGGCAAAATTGCATAGAAAATACGCGTTGAAGGAGAAATGAGCCCTAAAATGCTGGTGAGTTTTGGTGAGACCCTTTTTTTATAAAATAAAATGTGCAAAGTCATGCAGAGCCAACTCTTACTGGAAATATTTTCCTTAATGGGATTGTGCAAAGGAAGGCAAAGACTCCAGCAAAGGTAAATGATTATATAAGTATTGGCTTGTTTGACTATTTTATTATCCCCAAGGATATGTCAATACTTCCTCAAAACTCCCAATAAACATTTACCCTGAAAACAAACAAAGAAACAAAGTGATTCAATAACCGAATTTAGGTTGGAAAAAATATGGAGATTGATCTGTGATTGTAGCAATAAAGAACAGAACTGAAGACTGGAAAATAAAAACAGAAATGGACAGAGTTGTCTGTCTCAACTTCTGAGTAATTCCTGCTTTTACTCTCAAAGGCGCCATCCTTTTCCCCTGCAAAAAGTGTTTTGCCCAGTTTTGACTCAGAACTGTGCGCACCTCAGCTATCAAACAGTTGGGGAACACTGATGCAGAGAACGAACGAAAACAGAAATCCAAAATCTGTGGGTAATCATACCAAACGTTCCCGTTAGAAAAGGCCACGCTGACACCCAAGTGCGGCTTGCGGCTGCTAGGCTGAATGAGCCCCCGTCACCCCCACCCCAATGGCACAATCAAATAATTTCTATCAAAGGCGCCTTTAACATATTATCTTTAAATAGCACCCACACTGAACTAGGTTATAATTACTGACAGCTTCTAATTCTGGGAAGCTGTTTCAACTCCCTGCAAATCTCTGCGTTGTTATTATGAGAATAATCTTTTATTACTCAGTCCCCATAGCTTCATCTCTGATTTCCTTAACTTGAAAGAGGAGGAGAAACAATTCCGTTCCATTATCGCGGCGGGATCCCGGTTCCTTATCAGCAAATAACAAAATTTGCTATGAACTGGCTGGAATAGTCGGCGGCGGATGAGGAGCCTTTCACCTGAGTGTTCGTTCTCTTTAATGGAAGCGGTTACGGTTCCTCGTCTGACCCAGCCATCTTTGAAAGTGAGGCCCATTTAGTTGGCAGCTGATACAGATAATGATAATAATAATAATAATAATAATAATAATAATAATAAATTTTATTTATATCCCGCCCTCCCCAGCCGAAGCTGGGCTCAGGGCGGCTAACAACAATAAAACCGTACAACAGTACAACAAAACACTCTAAAATCATTCATTATAAAATTAATTCAAAACAAACCACTGGCAACCATTGGGCCAGAGCTCCGCGAAGATTGCCGAGGGAGGGAGTCAGGCTGTGCCCTGGCCAAAGGCCAGGCGGAACAGCTCTGTCTTGCAGGCCCTGCGGAAAGATGTCAAGTCCCGCAGGGCCCTAGTCTCTTGTGACAGAGTGTTCCACCAGATCGGAGCCACAGCCGAAAAAGCCCTGGCTCTAGTTGAGGCCAGCCTAACTTCTCTGTGGCCTGGGACCTTCAAGATGTTTTTATTTGAAGACCGTAAGTTTCTCTGTGGGGCATACCAGGAGAGGCGGTCCCGTAGGTACGAGGGTCTTAGGCCGTATAGGGCTTTAAAGGTTAAAACCAGCACCTTAAACCTGATCCTGTACTCCACCGGGAGCCAGTGCAGCTGGTATAGCACCGGGTGAATGTGATCCTGCAGCAAGGACCCTGTAAGGAGTCTCGCTGCAGCATTCTGCACCCGCTGGAGTTTCTGGGTCAGTCTCAAGGGCAGCCCCACGTAGAGCGAGTTACAATAATCCAGTCTGGAGGTGACCGTTGCGTGGATCACAGTGGCTAGGTCAGGGCAAGAGAGGTAAGGAGCCAACTGCTTAGCTTGGCGGAGATGGAAAAATGCCGCCTTTGTTATAGCTGCAATCTGCGCCTCCATGGAAAGGGAGGTGTCGAAGATTACACTTAAGCTCAAGGTGTAATATCAAGGTAATATCGTTGTGGGCTTTGCGGAGGGGTCAGTCTGGATGATGCCCCAAGCCCCCTTCCGTTTCTTGGGCCACGGGGAGTTACAAGTTTGAGCCTCCTGCATCTTAGCATCTGGCTGCTATTTCAGCTCCTAGCTTATTTAGAGCTTAGTGTCCATTGGATCTGACGCTCGCCAGATGTTCATTTCATCATATAAGGAGATTCTTGGCCCCAGGAGAAATCACATGATGACACGTCCCGGGACTAATATGCATCCGATGGAGACCAAAGATCGTGGCAGATTGGAAGCAGGCTGTTTGCAGCGAGCTGTTTGCGGCCGCACGTTGCCTCTTCTGTGTTTGCGGGGGGTGGGGAGAAAATGTGCTCACACCAGAGAGGCACCAACTCTAGGCCTGGCAGGTTCAAATCTCCACTTGGCATGAAGCTCTTTGGATGACCTTAGACAACTCACTCTTTCTCTCCCAAAGCTACCTCACAGGGTCGGTGTGAGCATAAAATTACTTTTCAAAGTGCTGGTGTTTGACCCATAAAGTCTTACTGTGCTGGGCCCTGGGGTGACCTGTGAAAGGCGGTCCAGGATCGGTCCAGAATCCGAAGGTTCCGCTGGGAGTCAGTCCAACAGGGCCAAGGCAGGACACGAGGCAGGAAACCAGGCAAGGACAGGTACAGGATCTCAGGAAGGATCTAGCATACAGCAATGTTGCTCCCGCAACCTGGGGTGGGGTCTGACAGCCTTTTATCTTTGTTGGGGTAGCGGCCGGTGTTGATCCCCCGGCAACTCACCTCGCTTTCTCACCCAAAGGCGAGCACTCCTCCTGCGAGTACTCAGGTCTCTCCAGTGTGGTGTAGTGGTTAAGAGTGGTAGACTCGTAATCTGGGGAACCGGGTTTGCGTCTCCGCTCCTCCACATGCAGCTGCTGGGTGACCTTGGGCCAGTCACACTTCTCAGCAGTCTCTCAGCCTCACTCACCTCACAGAGTGTTTGTTGTGGGGGAGGAAGGGAAAGGAGAATGTTAGCCGCTTTGAGACTCCTTCTGGTAGTGATAAAGTGGGATATCAAATCCAAACTCTTCTTCTCTCAGACCTTAGCCTCTGCAGCTTGGGAGACGTTGGTGGGTTACTAGTCCCAGAGGCAGCCTCAGCCTCCCCTGACCCAACCGGTAGTGGAGCAGCTGTAAGTGATGGCCCAGCTGAAGGCAACGAGGTAATCCCCGCATCTGGAGCCAGGGCAGGCTCAGGCCCCAAACTTGGGCCAGCTGCTGCTTGTTGCAGGGGAACCTGTGCAGACTGGGGCTCTTCAGAATCAGGCCCCAGACTTGGTTCAGATGATGCCTGAGGCAAAGGATCCGGTGCAGACTGCGTCTTCCTCCGGTTCCGAGCCAGAGTCCCAGGCCATCACACTTACATTGCTCTGGACCTCCATACCTTAAGGATCTCCTCTCCCCATACAAACTGACCTTGGCCTTGCACTCGTCACCTGAGGACTTTCTCCATGTCCCCCATCACAGAGAGGTTTGAGGGTGGAAGCATGAGAACGGGCCTTTTCGGTGGTGGCTCCCCGATTGCGGAATGCTCTCCACAAAGAGGCTCGCCTAGCACCATCCTTACATATCTTTAGGTACCAGTCGCGCCTGCCCTCCTGTCAGATTTCAAGGAAATACACAAGCACCTGACATTTAGAAGACATCTGAAGGCAGCTCTGTTCAGGAGGGAAGTTTTAAATGGTTGATATCGTATTGGGTTTTTTGTTTTTGTTTAATTTTTTAACATCTTTACTGAAAGTTCAAAAAGGGCATAATTATATGTGCACCAAAACATGGTGAGATACAAACAAAAAATGAGAAAAAGAGAAACAGAACCCGTGCAGAATGGAAAACAAAGTAGGGAGGGGAAACCCAAAACTGTATATTTTACAAGGTTGTTATTTTACTTCACCAGATCTTAACATATTGCAGTATTTATAAGAATGGATTCCAAATATCATTGAATTTGTCCATGGCAAGTCTGCGTTGATATGCAAGTTGCTCATATGTTGCGAATTTGTAGAAGTCTTCAATCCAGTTGTAGAAGGGATGTTGTATTGTGTTTTAATTTGTTGAAAGCCGCCTAGGGTAGCTGGGGGAACCCAGTCAAATGGGCAGCAAATACATTATTATTATTATTATTATTATTATTATTATTATTATTCCTCTTTACCCAGTCCTTTGACCATTAAATAATCTGTGGCCTGGTAAATGTGAAACGACTGTTATTATTAATTTGGGGGTGGTTGTTTTAATTTGAGAGAAGTACAAATTTTGATAGCTGTGTTTGCATATTAACTTGAGAAATGTGAATTAGATACCGTATTTTTCGCTCTATAACACGCACCCGACCATAACACGCACATAGTTTTTAGAGGAGGAAAATCCATAGAATGCCACCCGTAGGCATTCCCTGCATAACACGCACAGACATTTCCCCTTACTTTCTAGGAGGAAAAAAGTGAGTGTTATGGTGCAAAAAATACGGTAGTTTCTGATTAAAATACAAACAAAATCTAATAGAAAGATCTCAGCTGCATCCTTAGTACCTGCAGTGAAATTATCTCTTTGGTAGCAAAGAGTCTTGCCTGAGAGTTGCTGCTATGAGCCAGTCATGGAAGACAACACTGATCGTTTGGGGCTGAATTCTCACATTATGCTAACCCACAGTTTAGCAGCACAAACCATGGTGTCCTGGTTTCACATGTCTCAAATAGTGTCAGAGATCAAATTGCTGAAATCAAATACCCTAAGATTTCAGCCGCATCTGTCAAATGCTCAGTGAATACAGTGGTACCTCGGGTTACATACGCTTCAGGTTACAGACTCCGCTAACCCAGAAATAGTGCTTCAGGTTAAGAACTTTGCTTCAGGATGAGAACAGAAATTGTGTTCCAGTGGCGCGGCGGCAGCGGGAGGCCCCATTAGCTAAAGTGGTTCTTCAGGTTAAGAACAGTTTCAGGTTAAGAACAGACCTCCAGAACAAATTAAGTACTTAACCCGAGGTACCACTGTATTCAACAAGTATCTGAAGATTTGGAGAATACATGGATAATACGTGAGATCGAAACTCACAGAGGGGAATTTCTGGGGAGCAAATTCACTGCGGCTCGAGCGATAAATAAGGGGACACCAGCAATTACAGGGCATCCTTCGAAAATGGCAATTTAATCAGCTGACGTTAACGAGGCATCCAATGCTGATATGATCTCGGTGTTGTTGACCCATTCAGAGCTAGGCTTGATGGTGATTTGAGGCGACAGTGTTCCTGTTGCAAAGAACACTGGCTCTAATCTTCTCGACTCTCTGGCTGGTCCCAGGGCCGGAGCTAGGAAAACAGAGGGGTCAACGGGGCAGATAGTTGCTGAGATAGTGGACAAACAGGCCCCTTCACTCGCTACATGACTGTATTAAAGAGCCAATGAACCAAAGGAGTGTTTCTGCCACTTTGCAATCTTCACCAGAGGAATTTTCCACCCTGTGACTCTAACACTTCCCGTGAGAGTTAAGGACAGACCAGAAGTCCCAGGTCCATTGGTGTCTGGTCCAAAAGTGGAAATCTGGACACAAAGTTGTTGAGTTTTTTTGCCAAGGTTGTTGAGCTTTTTGGGAGAGGGGGTTGTCGAGTAGGGATGGTCTAGGGTTACCAGACGTCCCTGGTTCCCGGGGACAGTCCCCAGATTTGCAAATCTGTCCCCGGACAAATTCCGTCCCCGGAATGTCCCCAGATTTGCAAATCTGTCCCCAGGAAACGTGACAGTGGCAGCCTCAGCAGCCCGGAGTCAGCCTGGTAGTGCAGTTGGCTCTGGCTGGCTTCAGGAGCTGCTTGCTGCTTGCTGCTTTTCCTTGCCAGAAGTCCTCATATGATGTGTCTTGTGCCGCAACACATTATATGGGGACTTCCGGGAAGGAAAAATGGCGGGCGCCATGGCAGCGAGCAGCTCCTGAAGCCAGCGAGCTTTCGAACTGCTAGGTGGGCAGGAACAGGGACCAAGCAACCAGAGCTCACCCCGTCGTGGGGATTTGAACCGCCGACATTTTGATCGGCAAGCCCTAGGCCAGCAATCTTTTCCAGTCGTGGGCTGGCCCACCGTCCCTCAGACCTTGGGGGGGGCCGGACTATATTTTGGGGGGGGGAATGTGAACGAATTCCTATGCCCCACAAATAACCCAGAGATGCATTTTAAATAAAAGCACACATTCTACTCATGTAAAAACACGCTGAATCCTGGACCGTCCGCAGGCCAGATTGAGAAGGCGATTCGGCTGCTTGCGGCCCCTGGGCCTTAGGTTGCCTACCCCTGCCCTAGGCTCAGTGGTTTAGACCACAGCGCCACCCACATCCCATCTTAGCAAGTCTATTCAGAGTTAAATACCATCTATAAAGACAACTCTGAGTCTCATGCTCTGCTCTGCTGACTGAGCTATCCCTCAGGTGGCCATATACTGAGTCTCAGCATTGCCTCCACTGACTGGCCGCAGCTCTCCTGAGGTGTTTCAGCAGGGAGTCTCTCCCAGCCTTCCCTGAATATGTTGAGGAGGTTGAATCTGGGGCCTTCTGCATGCAAGGCACATGCCCTACTGCTGAGCTGCAACCCTTCCCCAAAGGCACAGCTGCAATGGAATGCAGAAGCAGCTGGGTTTCAAGACTTTTAGTCCCCCTCTCGTGCAGCGACTGCTGTGCAAGAAAAAGGGGGTGGTCCATAATACAGTGGTAAAAGGTAAAGGGACCCCTGACCATTAGGTCCAGTCACGGACGACTCTGGGGTTGCGGTGCTCATTTCGCTTTACTGGCCAAGGGAGCTGGTGTACAGCCTCCGGGTCATGTGGCCAGCATGACTAAGCCGCTTCTGGCGAACCAGAGCAGCGCACGGAAACGCCGTTTACCTTCCCGCCGGAGCGGTACCTATTTATCTACTTGCACTTTGATGTGCTTTCGAACTGCTAGGTTGGCAGGAGCAGGGACCGAGCAACGGGAGCTCACCCCGTCACAGGGATTCGAACTGCCGACCTTTTGATTGGCAAGTCCTAGGCTCTGTGGTTTAACCCACAGCGCCACAGTGGTACCTTGGGTTAAGTACTTAATTCGTTCCGGAGGTCCGTTCTTAACCCGAAACTGTTCTTAACCTGAAGCACCACTTTAGCTAATGGGGCCTCCCGCTGCTGCCGTGCCACTGGAACACAATTTCTGTTCTCATCCTGAAGCAAAGTTCTTAACCCGAGGTACTATTTCTGGGTTAGCAGAGTCTGTAACCTGAAGCATATGTAACCTGAAGAGTTTGTAACCCGAGGTACCACTGTACTGCAAAGAGCCCCTGACCTAAATAATAGCATTTATTGACACATGGGGTACCTTTGGTGTGCGCATACACAGAGAAACGTTATTCTGATTTCCCCAGCAGTTCCAGATGTGTCACAGATGCATCTGCTAAATTGGGTTGCATAACCACTTTTTTCAAAAGAGAAAGCACTCTAACGCACACCGCTGGTCTTGTTAGCTCTCTTATCTGGTGAGTGAAAACGGAAAACATGTGGTTTCTTTCCTTAGAAAACAGCCCTTGGCGATACCAGGGAACTCCAAACCTGTCTTTGCCAAGTGTGAGAAGCTGGGGGCGAGGGGGCAGTCAAAGTTTGAACCCAAAGGAGAAGAGGGTTATGCATCTCTGTTGTGAATCCGCAACTTCCAGTGCCGGGTGATGATTCGAACCCTGGTCTCCCAGCTCCTAGTCCGACACTCTAACCACTACACCACGCTGCCTCTCAAAATTAAAAAGCCAACCAATGTGGGAATCCACTGCGTCTGCATGCTGTGAATGAAAGAAGGACTCTGGCTGGCAGGAAGACAGGCATCAGCTTGATGCCACAGTTCACCTGGCTTATATTTGACTCCCCGGTCAAATTTTGACCTATAAAGCCTTAAGCAGCTCAGGACCACAATACCTCAAGGACCACCTCTTTCCATATGAACCTACCCGGACCCTGAGATCATCTTCCAAGGCCCTTCTTCATGTGCCTCTTCCTTGAGAGGTCCGGAGGGTGGCAACATGAGAACGGGGCCTTCTCTACAGTGGCTCCCTGTCTGTGGAATGCTCTCCCCAGGGAAGTTCGCCTGGCACCTTCATTATACACATTTGGCACCAGGCAAAAATGTTCCTTTTTAACCAGACCTTTGGATGATGTGATTGACTTCCTATGCCCTTTTAAAATGTGGGGTTTTGTTCTGGAGGGGGTGTTATTGGGTTATCATTTTAATTTTGATCAGAGCTTTTTTCGGGGGGGACGCAGGGGTACGCATACTCCTAAACATCTTGTGAATCTTTGTACTTTTGTCCATTTACTGTATTTATTTTTATTTACTTATTTCCCCCGATTTGAACTACAAAATGGTGATTTTCTTGAGTCAAAATGAGAGTACCCCTAAACATTTTTAGGGGGGAAAAGAGCACTGATTTGGAGGATGTATTTTGTAGTTTTATCTTTTGATTTTATTCTGTGAACCGCTGAGACCTCTGGGTATAGGGCGGTAAATAAATTCAATTAATAATAATAATAATAATAATAATAATAATAATAATAATAATAAAAAAAAACAATGAATTCATTTCATTAGTCACCATGAAGGGGCCCACTTTGCTCCTGACCCTACGCAGACGGCTACAATGGCTTAGGCGGGGGGTCTTTGGCATTCTGAGCAAAATGCCTAGAAAAAGCTAATTAAATTATGCCGACAGCCTCTGTGTGCTTTATTCCGCCACGGCTTCCTGCGGCAGGCCGGCAATTCAACACTCTGCAACTGCCTCGCGGCGCTTTTGTGCCTTGTTTACCCTCTCAGGTTGCCATTGCTGCGCCAAATGACAGGGTTGCTCCGACTCTGGGGTCCCTGAAATCTGTATAATCAAGCCTCTGAGCCGCAGGTCTCTTTACGTGTGGGTCAGGGCCGGGGGTGCCAATAAGCGACGAAAGGGTCCTTATCGGCGGCTGCTACGGTCATCTCCGTTATGCGCCTCAGCACATCTGTGGCATGCGGAGAAAATGACACGGAGAGAACTTTAAGCCGCAGGGTTTGAAATGTGCGCATACCCAAGCAGGGTGGGTAACCTTGGGCCAGTGGGCCAAATACGGGGCCCCCAATAATGATGATGATGATGATGATGATGATGATGATTATTTGTACCCTGCCCATCTGGCTAGATCTCCCCAGCCACTCTGGGCGGCTTCCACCAAAGATTAAAAATACATTAAAATGTCACATGTTAAAAACTTCCCTGAACAGAGCTGCCTTCAGATGTCTTCTAAAAGTCGGATAGTTGTTTATCTCTTTGACATCTGATGGGAGGGCATTCCACAGGGCGGGTGCCACCACCGAGAAGGCCCTGTGCCTGGTTCCTTGTAGCTTTGCTTCTCGCAGTGAGGGAACCGCCAAAAGGCCCTCGGAGCTGGACCTCAGTGTCTGGGCTGAACGATGGGGGTGGAGACACTCCTTCAGGTATACCCAAGCCACACCCCCTCTTCTCAGGCCACACCCCCGGCCAGACCATGCCATTCAACGCAGCGAACAAAGAGTGCCGGCTTGGCTGAGGATGCTAACCTTCAGAGAGAGGAACATCCTCTGCAAATTAGGACACCCTGCCACCCTGCTTTCCCCAGAGAGGTGGGCCTGACCCTGCTCCCATTCCTGCACTCCCCAGCTGCCCAAGGTGCCAGCGGCCTCCCTCCCTGCTTAGACGCGGGAACGCCCAGCAAAGCCACTTCCACCTCTGTGATTCTGTAGCGCCGAGTTGTGACTTCGCTGCTCCGCATTCCCATTCAGGCGAACGAGCGGCCGAACATCAAAGATGAGAGAGGGAAGACAGATTGCCATAGCAACCCTCTCCTTCAGTGACTTGATGATGGGATTGCCTTACATCACCGGCTTGGCTGAGGCAGGTCAAGCAAAGGTGCCACCTTATTTTGCCAGCGGGCCGGTATTTTTTAGAGGCGACCGCCCACCCTCGCCTGGCAGCATCAAGCTGCACAATAAAACCCCGATATAAATAATAAGATGCTCCGTTCCATGATATTCTTCCCGCCGCCGCCGCTTGCCAACATCAAATCACAAGTTCTGCAAATGCTTTTTAAAAAAGGAGATTCAGGAGAGAGAGAGAGAGAGAGAGAGAGAGAGAGAGAGGAACACACACAGAGAATTTGTACAGGATTGTTGCAATTGCATATTAATTTTTCATCCGGTGGTGCTTTCGAGAGGATCTGCTTTATACCGACCTCGCAATCACCGCCACTTTCAAATGAGGAAAGCTCAGATTCTGCGTTCGAAGAGGGAAAGGTTTAAGAGGGTCTTTAGCCAAATGTCTTGCGGCTGGTCCCCTCTTAAGATGGTGTCCGCCCCCCAGCCCAAACATTGGCTAAACCTGTGGCAGTTTGGAGTTGGCTACTGGTCACCGTTTTAATTTCCCCGCAATGCTTTTAATCTACAGCATTAAAGTTGTGAAAGACTCCCAGGAGAATTGCCACCTATTCTCTGTGTCTTTGATTGCCCTTTCGCAGGCAGAAATTCAATGGGTGCCGTTCCTCTTTGCAGACAATGGGTTTCTTGTTGTTTAGTCGTGTCCGACTCTTTGTGACCCCCTGGACCAGAGCACGCCAGGCACTCCTGTCTTCCACTGCCTCCCGCAGTTTGGTCAAATGCATGTTAGTAGCGTTGAGAACACTGTCCAACCATCTCGTCCTCTGTCGTCCCCTTCTTGTGCCCTCAATCTTTCCCAACATCAGGGTCTTTTCCAGAGAGTCTTCTCTTCTCATGAAAGTGGCCAAAGTATTGGAGCCTCAGCTTCACGATCTGTCCTTCCAGTGAGCACTCAGGGCTGATTTCCTTAAGAATGGATACGTTTGATCTTCTTGCAGTCCATGGGACTCTCAAGAGTCTCCTCCAGCTCCATAATTCAAAAGCATCAATTCTTCGGCGATCAGCCTTCTTTATGGTCCAACTCTCACTTCCATACATCACTACTGGGAAAACCATGGCTTTAACTATACAGACCTTTGTTGGCAAGGTGATGTCTCTGCTTTTAGTACATGTCAATGGGTTAGTACATGTCAAACTACTAATTTAAACTCAGCTAATCATATGCAGATCAATGGGTTAAATCTGCATAGAATGAAAACAGATCAGAAGCTGCCTAATACTCAATCAAACCATCCGCTCCTCTAGTCCAGCGCAGTCTAAACTGACAGGCAGGAATCCTAGCATATCACTTAATAGTGTAACATTACAAAATAAGAATACAGGTCTCTGCCCCTAAGAGCTTCCAGTCTAAATGGTGGCAATGGGAAAGATGACAGAGAGGAAATCTGATTATCAAAGTATTATGTCCTTGGAAGATGCAACTATTGATGGCTATTTGCCTTTAAATCTCAGTGGAACCTCTACATTAACAGGAAGCATACCTCTGAATATTACACTCTGCGGACAAATAACAAGAGAGTGCTATTATCCTCATTGGAACACAGGAAACTGTGTCATACCCAACCAGATCATTGGTCCATCTACCTTAGTACTGGTCACACCGAGTGGATTTTAGACAGGCCTCTGTCCCAGTCCTACTTGAGACAGTGAGGCTGTGGCTCCAGAAAGGCAATCCTGGAGGGATCCCTGTCCCACCTTGCCTGTGCGCGGAGGTCTCTGGGCCCTGGAACCCAGACCTTGCCACGCTGTCCCTGGCTTCTTTGCTGAAGGGCCGCCCGGCCAACACTTGCTTGCTCCTCTCGAAGGGGTGACCCCAGCGTGGCCCAACCCCTCTCCATGGGCATCGGGGGCGTGGGGTTCTCCCACCAAGGGCTTTGTCGGCCGGCCGGGCTCCCTTCTGCACTGGCGGGTGGGCAGGCAGCATAGCATGGCCCCGCTTGGCTCCAGGGGCAAGGGCTGGGCTGGAGTGGCTGGCTCTGTGCCCTGTGCCTGCCTAGCGTGTGCCCTGGGCACCAGCAACCCATGCTATGCTGCTGAGCTCCAGTAGAGACATATACAGCGTCGTTCCCCACGCCCCAAGAAATCTCACCATATTGCAACTGCCCCACAGGCATGTCTAAATCTGCTCTTCTTCTTCTTCTTCTTCTTCTTTTTCTTCTTCTTCTTCTTTTGCTAATGGCATTTGTACAGTTGATTGAGAAGACTGAGATTATCCTACATGCAGTAATAATCAGGGGAGTTTGCTTGATTAGCGCGGATGCACAGTGGAACGAACGGGGTGGGTTGAAATAAAAGTTGGGGAACGAGTTACTTATAATCCTGGCACCCAGTTTATGGAGTCTGCATCCGCAGCGACTCTGCTTAGCTCCTGTTATCGTCGGCTGGAGCACTTTTTGGACATCTCTTCTTTCCACTTTCCTCTCTCTTTTTTTCATTGCTCCATTGTTTGGGGGTTGGGGCTCGTTCCCGCTGCGCACAATGACTCTATTCATACAAACCGTTGGCTCGGTGAAATAAATAAATAAATGAAATTAAAAAGGTGAATGATTAACCTCGAACGGAGGCAAAGAGCCCTGGGAACCTGCGGGCAGAAATGGGATCCAGAGCCTGAGGCGTCCAGCGCATGACTTTGTTGGTTGGGAAATTAAGAGGAGAATAGGTAATGAAACTTTCACTAAGCGGCTCGACTCTGGGCAAGCCAACCTGCTCTTTGAATTGCAGCAGCGGAGTTTCGAGTAACCTTGCTGTTGCCCTCCAGAGTTCCTCTGCCATGCTTGTGCACGGTTGCTATAGAGACGTGTCACGCAGAAATCCGAGAGACACTGCTGCCATCCCCTGGGCAAGGCACAGATTGTCCCATTTTTGGACCACGACAGTACAGACCCCCTCCAGACAAGCTGTTTAATCAGGGTTCCTCCCGAGTTGATTGCACAAGGCTTATGAGGGGGGCTAGACAGCGCCCGGCCTTTACAGAGCATTTGTTCTGCTTTGTTTACGGGGCAGTCATACAGCAATGAGCGTCCGTCCTGATTTATTTGCACAAAGCTATTTCGGTGGTTAAGGGACGCGGGTGGCGCTGTGGGTTAAACCACAGAGCCTAGGACTTGCCGATCAGAAGGTCGGCGGTTCAAATCTCCATGACGGGGTGAGCTTCCATTGCTTGGTTCCTGCTCCTGCCAACCTAGCAGTTTGAAAGCACCTCAAAGTGCAAGTAGATAAATAGGTATGGCTCTGGTGGGAAGGTAAATGGCGTTTCTGTGCGCTGCTCTGGTTCGCCAGAAGCGGCTTAGTCATGCTGGCCACATGACCCGGAAGCTGTACGCCGGCTCCCTCGGTCAATAAAGCGAGATGAGCGCCGCAACCCCAGAGTCGGTCACGACTGGACCTAATGGTCAGGGGTCCCTTTACCTTTACCTTTTTATTTCGGTGGTGAGACTGCAGGCCGCTCCTGATATATTTTTTCTACAAAAATATTGCAGTATTATATTTTTACTCCGCCTTTTCCTCCCAAGAACTCAAGGTGGCACTGTTCCCCCCCCTTCCCCATTTTATCCTCACGACAAGCCTGCGAGGTAGGTTAGGCTGAGAAAACATGACTCTCGACTTGATGACTTGCACCAAAAAGACTCAAATTTGTCTATGGCACAAGGAGTTGGCGCATACATCATCCCACCAAATATTATGGCGCATTCTCCAGCTGCAGTTTTCAGTACGTTTATAAAGAGCTGGGAACTGAGGGCTGAATAACAGGACATGTATATAAACTTAAGCATGGCCCAGCACTGTTTCTTAATGAAGGAAAGGCAGATTCGGGAGAGGGGCAGAGAATCAGAAATAAATTTCCCGTCTGCAGCTTCTCTGCCCAAATGGGTGTCTCCCAATGCAGTTCAAATGAAAGCTAAACACAGATTTTTGGACCATGGTGGTGCTAGGGTGGGAGTGGGGGAGGCAAACCAGAGAATCTGTAGACATAGAATGGGTTAAGTTACTCGCCCTGCTTCTTCACTCCAAATTCCTTCTCACCTCCCGAAACTGCTTTTTTAATGGCATCAGGGCTGTATGCCTGATGTATGCTGATGAGATGAATAGCTAGCTGCTTTCACTTCCAGCAGATTTTCCTTGCTCTAAGGCTGCCTTGGGGTGCCTCTCCTCCCCACCCGATGTTGCAAACATCATGCTAACCTGATGTGGACCATGAAACAAGGTGACATTGCAACACAGGGAGAAAGGAAGACTTGGCTCCTGCCCACTTCTGAAATCTTAGGAGATGACGCTGACATCATCTTAAAAGAAAAGAGATGACTCCTACAGTCCTAAGCCGTGCAAATGTATTTTCAGGGCCACTAGCTCTTTAGCAAACAATTCCTCCCCTGTTGTTGCCTCTCCTCCTTTTGATCCTCCTCATCACTGCATAAGAAGTGGTACCCAATGTTATGTACTGAAGTTCTCACCCTGGGCCAGCAGGGGGATACTGTAGATAGTTTTCACTCAGGTCCACATATGCAAATAAGGAATTGAAAGTGACGTTCAGTGATTGGATAGTTACAGAAAGTTGTTACTGTTGCTTTGTAGTGGAGCTCTATATAAGCAGGCTGGCTGAACCCTTCAGTTCAGTTCTGTTCTGGCCTGCGAATAAACAAGAGCTGTCTGAAGAATTGCTGTGTCGTCTGATATGTTCACCCACAACTTAACACCCAAACTTCTGCTGGTTCCTGGAGGCAGGATACATAAACCTGGAACTGGTGGTTTTGGAACAGAACACCAAACAAGACGTTGTTTCTTGCCTAGGTTTATTTGCCAACCTTTATTGAAAAGCAGTGTGATTTGGTTGGTGGTCACAACAATGGGCAGACTTGGATGCAATCTTCTCACCTTCATAAACAACAGCTAGGTACAAGAGCTGGGATTCTCTTGCTCCTCGTCTCCTGCTCTGGCAGGTTTTCTTTAAACCAGAATTCCCCACTACACACAACTCTGGTTGACAGCCATGGCTTAGTATCCTAGCTAGTACACTAACAGCAAACCAGAGTTCCCCTTTTGGAACTTAAAACAAACTGGGACTTTCCACATGAGGGTAGGGTTGAATTCATAGTTTTCACCTTTGTTTCAGGCTTCACAAACCATGGTTTCTGAACCAGGGACTGCTGCATCCAAACCAGACCATTGGCAAGGTGTTTAGACTGTGCAGGGGGTTGTGGGCTTCTCTCCGCCGTTTTCGGCTGCGCTGACGCTATTCTTGTCTGCTGAGCTTCATCGCCAGAAAGCTTAGCGTGCTAGCTAAGCTCGCGAAGGCAAGGGACAGCAGGGTGATATAAAAACTCTCTCCTAGGAAACTGAGCAACTCGGCGTTCATCAGATCATCCCTGTAGATCCGTTCGTTAACCGTCACAAAACACCAGCAACAGATTCCAATGAGGATTACAAGGAAGATGCCTGCAGGGGGAGGGGAAAGAAAGGCCATTAGAAAGGTCTCATTAGAGTCCAATTCTTCCTGTTTGTGTCATGGAGATGGAACAGGCAGGCAGGGCAGCTATGAGCTTATCTGTTGACAGCTGTTGGTTCTGGGAAGCCATGCACAGTGCTTAAATTTTATCTATCTATCTATCTATCTATCTATCTATCTATCTATCTATCTATCTATCTGTTATGTACTGAGTTGAATAGGATCCAAAATGCAGCAGTCTGATTGGTCCTAGAACAATAGGACCCAGATTGCAGCAGTCTGATTGGTCCACAGGAGCCACCCAATCCAGCTCTAGGTGGAAGTGAATCCGCAACCTGATTGGCCTACAGGAGAATCCCGGAATTAGCCAATCACGTGGGGCCCATTATGTAAATAATGTATATAAAGCAGACATTCCGGGGGAACTCCTATTCCTCCTCACCACTATGAGCTGAATAAAGAGCATGAAATCCACTCGCGACTCCGAGTATATTTCACTATCTATCCTGAGCCCTGCAGGAACAAGCCAGTGGCCCATCCTGGGTGATGCACAAGACTATTTAAAACAACACGTAAAATCTAAATGTCAGTTAAAAGCCAATCAACCAATAAAACAGTTCAACAGCAATAAAAAGAAAATAGATTCCACCTAGAGTGTTGCACCCAAATGCCTGCATGAAAATGGGTATATTATTGCCTTCTGTTATGGAGGGGGATTGCCTTATCTCCAGAGGGTGTGAGTTCCACAACCAGGGAACCACCATGGAGAAGGCTCTAGCCCCCATCACTGCAAGAAGCTGCCTTATACAGAGTCAGACCATTGGTCCATTTTTTAATTATTTTTTTAAAGAAGAGTTTGGATCCGATATCCCGCTTTATCACTACCCTAAGGAATCTCAAAGCGGCTAACATTCTCCTTTCCCTTCCTCCCCCACAACAAACACTCTGTGAGGTGAGTGATCAGGGCTGAGAGACTTCAGAGAAGTGTGACTAGCCCAAGGTCACCCAGCAGCTGCATGTGGAGGAGCGGAGACGCGAACCCGGTTCCCCAGATTACGAGACTACCGCTCTTAACCACTACACCACACTGGCTCTCACCATTGGTCCATTTGATGCAGTGTTGTCAACACTGACTGGCAGCAGCTCTCCAGCATTTCCGGTAAGGGTTGTTCCCAGTCCTACCTAGAGATGCCAGGGAAGGAAGCTGGGAGCCACCGTGTGGAAGACAGACCCTTTACAGTGGAGCTACAGCCTTCCCCAAAAGTTCAGCCCAGCTTGGGATTATTGATACCCTGAGCCAGCAAAGTTATTGACATAAATGTGAGGCAGACCCGCTCCATGGCATTTAGGGTGTGAGAAAATTAATGCAGACAAATACAACAGCATTCTTATCCCCATTGCCTATTGGCAATCTATGCTTAGTTGAATTTGTCTGCATTAAATCCCCCACAATCCCCTTCTCGCCGTGGACTCAGCTATACAGCTGCAAATAAAACATTTTAAGTGTGTTCTAAGTACAATATGCAATGGGACACTAGATGGCGATGACAAAACTTATGGAAAACTCACTGTATTTTTAAAAACGCTTTTAAAAAAAGCATTTTCAGAACGGTTTTTTATATGTGTGTAGATTCCACCAGTATGGCATGCAAAGTTTTATTAAACTACTCTCGGTCACACTGTAACCTCACAGGGCCCAATTGGAGAGATATGGGTGGGTCAGGTATAAATTAAATTTAAAATCTACTCTGCCTTCTCTTTGTGGATAAATGTGCAAGGCACACCCAGAAAATTTATACCCATTACTTTTGTTCTCTCACTGACACCTAGATTTTGACTGTGGGCTCTTTGGGAATTTTCTGTGTCTTGTTTCTTATTCACTGGTGCATCTTCCACAACAACCATGAAAACTATCAAGACCTGCAACAACACATTGCTGTGTGGGGTGTTCCTGTCCAGGGTTCAAGCCAGCCATGCCCTCTCCCAGATTTCCCCATTGCATTCCTCCACCTCGGTTTTCCATTCCCCACAACAGTCACTTATTGTTCTGTGAGCCACAGAACACTTCGAGTCGGGACAAAGCACACAAGGGCCGCTCTCTTCTGTGAGCCAGCTATGCATGCAAACTGAAGATTTCCCTTGCTCAATTTTTTTAATACCAATGCAATTATGGGTTGAGTTGAAGCTGTCCCTTATCAGTGTTAAATGCAAAAGAACCGGCAAGTCTACGTAGAAACTGGCAAATTACCTGACAAAATGTGCAGGGAAGTAGCAACGGCTGTTTTATGTTTGCCTAGGATCTCAATCTCCATGAAATCCAGGAGAAAAGCCGCAAAGCCCAAGAACATGCCCACGAAACAAATGCTGATAAACCACGGCACGAAAGCAGTGTTGGGAAAGAAATGAACTTCCGCTGTCGGAATAGAAAGGAGAGGGAAATTCATATGGCAAACTGTAAAGGTAAAGGTACCCCTGACAGTTAGGTCCAGTCGTGGACGACTCTGGGGTTGCACGCTCACCTCGCTCTATAGGCCGAGGGAGCTGGCGTTTGTCCGCAGACAGTTTTTCCAGGTCATGTGGCCAGCATGACTAAGCTGCTTCTGGCGAACCAGAGCAGCGCACGGAAATGCCGTTTACCTTCCCGCTGGAGCGGTACCTATTAATCTACTTTCACTTTGACGTGCTTTCGAACTGCTAGGTTGGCGGGAGCAGGGACCGAACAACAGGAGCTCACCCCGTCGTGGGGATTCAAACCGCCAACCTTCTGATCGGCAAGCCCTAGGCTCTGTAAAGCACAACGCATCTGCTCAAAAAACGGAATCAATTTGTAACCATTTTTTCACCCAAACTGCCAAGGCCTCCCCCCCAAAATCCTGGGAAGTGTAGTTTGGTGAGCTTATTGAGGAACACAGGAAGTTGCCTGATACAGAGTCAGATCATTAGACTACCAAACTGTCCAGGCTGAGAGGCAGTAGCTTTCCAAGGTTTCATTCAGGCCCGACAAAAGCCTTTCCTAACTTTAACTGGAGATGCTGGGGGCGGAACCCACACCCTTCTGCATGCAAATCAGATGCTCTGCTACATGCTACGGCCATCTGTCTGTTAAACTATGGAACTCACTGCTACAGGAGGCAGTGGTGAACACTAAGGTAAAGGTAAAGGGACCCCTGACCATTAGGTCCAGTCGTGGCCGACTCTGGGGTTGCAACGCTCATCTCGCTTTACTGGCCGAGGGAGCCGCGTACAGCTTCCGGGTCATGTGGCCAGCATGACTAAGCCGCTTCTGGCGAACCAGAGCAGCGCACGGAAACACCGTTTACCTTCCCACCGGTGTGGTACCTATTTATCTACTTGCACTTTGATGTGCTGTCGAACTGCTAGGTGGTCAGGAGCAGGGACCGAGCAACGGGAGCTCACCCTGTTGCGGGGATTCGAACCGCTGACCTTCTGATCGGCAAGTCCTAGGCTCTGTGGTTTAACCCACAGCGCCACCCGCGTCCCGAACACCAACCTAGAAGGCTTTAAAAGAGGACTGTGACAAATTCACGGACAAGAGGGCTGTCGATGGCTCCTAGCCAGGATGGCTCTTCTCTGCCTCCACAGTCGAGACAGCGATGCTTTTGAACACTACCGGTTGCTGGAAACTACAGGAAGGGGAAGTGCTCTTGTGCTTAGGTCCTGCTTGCCAGTTTGGCACAGGCATCTGGTTGGCTACATCTTGTGAGAAAAGGATGTTGGATCCACCTAACCCCAAGGCTGTCTGTTCTGACTGGCAGCAGAGCTACTAACCCAGCTTGTGGTACCAATGGCGCTTTTATCTAGAGATGCTCTGGTTTGTTAAACAGGAACCTGATACTTTGGAGCATATTTTCTTTTCTTGTGATTTTGGCATTTATGCCAGAAGAAAATTATTAGAGGCCTTACAACTCAATAGGCAGATTTCTATGCTACCAGCAGTTCAGGACCTGCTTTCGGACAGGAATGATCAAATTACTTTAATAGTGGCTGAATTTTTGAGTGCTGTCCATGTAGAAAGACTGAGCCATTATAAAGAAAATTAGTGGTTCTTAACTGATCGGGGATTTGGTAGTGCTGTATTGTATTATTTACGCAAATTGATCTTCTCTGGAGTCAAAGATATGAGTGGGACAAACCTTGTTATGTTGAGTTCATATTTTGCACCATTTGTATACGGTGTCTGTTTGATAATGTGTGGTTTGCTATGCCTAATAAAGGATCTTGATTAATAATTGTTAAACCTTGCCAGTCTGCCTACCAAGTCCTGAAGCAAGACTTTGGAACTCCCTCCCTAAAGAAGTCAAACTGGCCCCCTCCTTGTTGTTCATTTGCTAGCAGGTGAAGATTTCTTGGTTCAACAGGCTTTTGGGAACGGATTGCTTTTAATGAAAAGGGTGGTGCTGCGCTGTTTTAATTATACCAATGTTTAATTGATTTTCAGTTGTTTTCCCTCTGTGTTTTTAGCTGCTCTTACAGTGGAACCTGTTGGTTTCTATTTCCCTCCCTGAGCAGCAACTGCAGTCACAAGACATTGTTTTGCATTCCACAGTCAGAGTTACTGTTGGATTCCCACGGGAATGGGAGACTGGATGTGACGTACACTGGTTTCCTGTTTTTCACTGTTTCTCTCGGTGTTCTTTGTTCCCGAGAGGAGTTGCTTCTCTGCTCTCACAGAGGCAAGATGCATGTTTGTATTCTCTCAGCATAGAGTGGAAATAAAGTTAAGAATGTGGCACATACTGCTTATCCTTCTGCTGTATGGACTACTCTGCTTGGGCTCAAGATAAGACGAGCCTGTATCAGCTTCAGATGGGCCGAAGTTGGTCAAAATCTCACAGAACCTCGGGTTGCGGACGTAATCCGTGACGGAGGCACGTCCGCAACCTGCAGTGTTCGTAACCTGCAGCTCCACGTCTGCGCACGCGCGTGACGTGATTTACGGCTTCTGGCGAAGTGGTGAAATCCAGAAGTAACCCTTTCCGGTACTTCTGGGTTTCCTGTGGCCCGCAACCTGAAAACGCGTAAACTGAAGTGTCTGTAACCCGAGGTACCACTGTATTTTTATCTGTAAACGGCCTTCACTGTCAGTGGAAAAGACGGGGGAATAATAATAATAATAATAATAACAATTTTCTGAAAATGACTCAGAGAGAGTCCGTGCCTTGGCGTCTGCTCAGCAAACGGCTCAGCCTGTTTTGTGAAAGTAGCAAGTCCAGGGTCTTCAGGGAGTAGAACTTTGTATTCACTATTCACTCAGCGCCGTAACGATAATTTACGACAACCATGGACAAAAATACAAGGCTTCAGCAAAACAAACCGAGCTTTTGCAAAAGCTTTTTGAAAAGCAAGTGATTTAAATATACTTTTAGAGGGGTGGGGTGGGGTTGAACTCCTAATTTTAAAATAGTTTGAACAGCGAACCACAAGAGCAAATGAAAGCAACGTAAACATGCCCACCTACGCCTAGCTGATAACACCAAGGTTTCAGGTTTGATCTCTATATGGGATAGAGGGGGTTGGACTAGATTTGGGGCCCCTTGGTACAGAATCCCCACCCACCCTGAAACGGCGCAGGAGCAGGGGCTGTTTGGGGGAGAAGGCCCTCTTACGAATGTCTGTGCCGTTGGGTTGCTGTGTCTCGTACACTTCCATCACGTCGGGCACCCCGAAATTGTACGTCACCCACCGCTTCGGCTGCCTGGTGTACGGATATTGAACCACGGCCACCCACTTGAGCAGGGAAACGGCCACGCAGAGGCTGGCTAGACTCAGGCACTGCATCAGAGCGGCCAGCAGGCAGTAGATGGTGGACAGAGACAAGCCGTCAAGCTGTTCGTGGATGGAGCGCGCCCGCACGCCTTTCGACGCCAGCAGGACGCTCAGCACCTCTGCAGACTGGATCGATTCTTCCTGCGACTTGCACACGTGGGCCTCCTGCAAAGACAAAGGGTGGGGCCAGTTCCATACATGCCACAGACGCTCGGGTTGAGGTTCCTGCATTGCAGGGGGTTGGACTAGAGGACCTCCAGGGGTCCCTTCCAACTCTGTGGTTCTCTGTGTCCTGCCCACTGTGGCTCTCAATGCACCCAGGAAGCTATTTTTCACCATTGCTGCAGGCCTCCTTCCTGTGGAAAATCTGAGGCTGTTGTTGGCCCCATGTACATACCTTGCAAGGATCCCAGAAAAACATTTCTTCGACGCAAATAGGGATGTCCTATTCCTCCATCATCATCATCATCATCATCATTTTATTATTTAGACCCCGCCCATCTGACTGGGTTGGCCCAGCCACACTGGATGGCCTCCGACATACATAAAACATAATTAAACGTTTTTTAAAAACTTCCCTACACAGGACTGCCTTCAGATGTTTTCTGAAGGTTGCCTAGTTACTGATCTCCTTGGCTCAGGGGGTCGGATAACTCTAGACCCGTGGTTCCCAACGTGGGCCATATTAAGGGGGGGCAATTCGATAACGAGTTATTAACAGTTAATGGCCTTTTAGGCTTCCTCCACGTAAATAGGAGTTCACTATTTGAATAATAAAAATTATATGTCACAGGGGGTGGTGGGTGGCACCAGGATTTGAGAGATGCTTAGGTGGGGCATGGCAAAAAAAACAAAAACAAAAAAACACAGGTTGGGAACCACTGCTCTAGACCCTCCAACATAATAATAATAATAATAATAATAATAATAATAATAATAATAATCAATTATTTGTACCCTGTGGCTTCCAACAGAGATTAAAAATAGGGACATCATAAGGGAAGGTGGGTCATTCCAGGCTCAAAAAATTTACGGCTTCTGTAAATCTGGGATTGTCTCTGGAAAATAGGGATACTTGGGAGGGATATCCCATTTTTTTATCACGAGATAACGGCCGCCATATAGGTTGTGGCTCCTGTGTCTGCGAACCTTGGGGAAGGGCGCCATCTTGTCCTCCGCCTCAGGCCGCAAAATGTCTTGGGAAGGCCCTGCGAGAAGCCCATGCTTCCTAGGGCCTCAATCCGAGGCCCAACCTCTCATTTATGGCCTGGATTCTGGATTATGGCCTCATGGCTTGCTCCAGCCTTCGGAAAAGCCTTCGCTTTGCCACATACACGGACGCCCGAGGCGCAAGTCCTTCGCCTGCGCACAAACTACGCCGGCTCCTCAGGCCTGTTCCTCAGGCCCAGCCCCAACTGTTGCTCCGCAACTGTTATGCGCCCAAGGGAGGTTGCGCTCTCCAGCTCCAACCGCAACCTCCCCACAGTCGCCTTGCGCCCTGCGCATGGCGGCTCACCGTGACTTCGTTCTGTAGCGACATGGCTGCGCGTTCCCCTCCAGTCCCATGTGGCTGTGCGCGGACCAGCGCGCGTGGAAGCGACAGCAGGCCAGAGAACCTCTGCGGCAAAACAATGGAAGGGCAACTGTTCTGTTGCCACAGCTGCCAGCGCATCGGTCATGTCAGCGCCAGAGATGGGGAACCGTAGGCCCGCCACATGGCCGAACTGTGGAACTTGCTCCCTCAAGAAGCAGGGATGGCTTTAAAAGAGGATTGGACAAATTCATGGCAGAGGTCTTTCGATGGCTACTAAGCATGTTGGCTAGTGATGCTTCAGTTGCCACGGGAGGGCAGAGGCCTCTTGTGTTTGAATCCCGATAGCAGGTTTTCCACTGGAGCATTGGGCCGCTGTGAGAAGAGGATGGCGGACTAGATGGGCCATTGGCCTGATCCTGCAAGTTCTCCTTGGGTTCTTATGTTCAGATGTTGTGGGGCTTCAACTCCCATCCATCCATCCACATTGAATCTGCCACCAAGAAGCCACCAAATTATTCAATTTTCAAAAATCAAATGGGTGATTCAACTTGGAACACTTCAGTTCAACTTCTGAGCAAGACGGCACTGAGATTCAAGTAGTCCAACAGGGATTTTAGACAGAAGTGCTTTATTATTATTATTATTATTATTATTATTATTATTATTATTATTATATACATTCAGTGAACCCCAGAAACCAGACCCGGTGAGAAAATGTGCTGTGTATTAAATAGCCAGTGGCACTGCATCTATAATGTTAGACACCTTCGTTGAATTTTGTGTGCAACACTGCTGTTCCTAATAATCTGGCGAGATGTGCTATCTGGGTAGTTTTTCTGCCCTAAAATCGTGAGCCTACTCGAGGGGTTGACAGTGTGGTGCTGTGGGTCCAATGGTATCCTTGTGGTCCTCCTCTGGCACCCACAAAGTCCTCTGCCAACTGTGTAAAAAAGGACCTCCTTTTGTTTCTCTGGAGCCTTCCGTTCAACTTTATTGTTTGCTTGTTTTTAAATAATTTTTTATTAGGTTTTACAATTCCATCGTTATAATAAAATATCAAATCACATACTGAAGAGTCCCCAGATTCCCCCCCCCTTCTCTCAACTTCTTATTCTGGTTTTTAACACATTTCCTTCCCCTGCTTGCTATATTACCCTTTATATCAAATTTTTTATATCCACGGGGGGGGGGGGGGTTGTGTGGTCTCCGAGAAGGCTGATCGATCGCCAAATGATTTATATCTGTGGAATACAGTTCATTTACATTGCAATATTGCAAACAGTCTGCCCAACAATCTATAGTTACAACTCAACAACGTGGAAGACACTGCGTCACTAAATCTCAAAAGAAAGGTTTGGACAACAGCCCAGAGTGGAGCGATTTAACAACTTGGGAGTTGCTGCGTCGTTAAACTTCGAATGATAAACTTGGACAACAGCCTGGATTGGAATGAAGTCAGGAAAAGCTGCTCTGGTAAATAGACAGTTGAAAAAATATATATTTACAAATAAAGCTGTATTCGGTGGATGAAAGGACATATGATTTTTGACATGATTGAGAATCACATAGCCAGGGACAGAGAACTTTAAAGCGTTAAGACCAGAAGGCGGAAAATATGAAAACGATGAGAAGAGGCAGGACTGAAGATTTGGAGATATGCTTCAGAAGTCCAGACTATGGGGAGCCCGGAAAAATAAATAATTACAATTTGGACTACAATTTGGTCTTGTTTTATTTTAGTTTCTTGTTTTTAATTGGATTATGATGTGGATATGTTGATTGGCTGTTTTTATTGGAAAATCAATAAAAATGTTTTTTTTTTTTAAAAAATCTGTATATCCAATAGTATTTTCTTATCCTTTTTACATCAGTTGCAAGTGTTTACTCAACTTTATTGAATGCCCCCTAATTCCAAATATTACATCAAAGCCCTCATCATGCTGTCTGGGAGTTTCCTCTGCTTTTCTGACACTTCTCTCTCCTCCTGAAACATTTTTTTATTTTATTTTTTGGAGTTCTGCAAACCTGCAGGTTTGTTCAGTCCTAACAATACCTCTCTCTTGTGGACAGTGACACTGGTTTGACTATAGAAACAATGGCACTCACGGTGTAAAAAGGAGCAGAGGGAATGATGACACCACTTAACAAACAAAAAAATTATTTGTTATATATGTATTTGTTTACTTTTTTTTTTTACACACTATTTTGGCCTTCCGCCAAGAAATCAGGTGATTTCTTCACCTGAGTCTCCTGTTTTAATCTGATTATTTTATTGCATAGTTTATAAAGAGACCACTTCATTATGTATTTTAATTGTTCTGGTATTTTTTTTTAAAAATGGAGGTGACGACACCCGTCTTCTGATTCTGTACGATACTGAACATGCATAAGAAAGTACATAAAACGACACCGCATTTTAATAATGTTTTACGGTTGGCATTTGGGTTTTGTAAACTGCTTAGAAGCCATCGTGCCATATAAATTATATTATAATATATTTTATATACTACTTTATATAATATACTAAAATATATTAAGTGGCATATAAATGAAATGACAAGGAAAACAAAAATTCGATGGAGACACCCGTTTTATAACCACACTTTATTTCCTCTGAGTGTGTAAAAATTGCCTTTTTATGCAACCCCCTTAGCGATTGCCCTGGCTTCGGGTTCTAGGTTGATGAGAGAATTACTCTGCTGAGCCAGTTCTGTAATAGAGACGCGTCCCCTCCGCCGAATGAAGTCGGCCACGGCCGTCATTTCCTCCGTCGTGATGTAGATGAACTTTCCTCTGTCATCGATTACGCCTAGAGGCAAGGCCAAACCGGAATTAAGCTCCACAGGCTGCACTTTTTACCTTCGTTTTATTGCCTAGCTAGGATTTCTTAATCAGCCCGTCTCCAAAGGTTTGAGTTTGGCTGCACGATATAAATACTTAGGCCTGTAACCTCTAATTGACAAATTGGTTCCATTAGGGGCCTAAATGTGATTTTAAGTGTCCCACTAATTAATGGGGGTGGGTGGGTTTGCTTTTACTCTTCTTGGCAGATTTGCCTACTCTATCACTCTATCATCACCAGCCAAGGGCGAGGCAGGATGTGTTGCCTGGAGCAAGTCGCTTGATGGAGGAGGAAAGAGTTGATGGCCCCCCCTACAAAAAATCAATCAGCCTTTTTTAAAAGCATCTCCTCCACCCCAGTATAGGAATGCGGCAGGCTTCTTGCTCCCTCCCTGTGGACTGCCCTCCCATCAGATGTCAAACAACTATTTGACTTTTAGAAGACATCTGAAGGCAGCCCTGTTCAGGGAAGTTTTTAATGTTTGATGTTTTCTACTATCTCAGTTTTTGGTCAGCCAACAACGGCCAGACGCAAGTCTTCTCAGAAGTAATCCTTGACGTTTAAGTTGTGCTAATTTGGATGTATGGAAGTGAGAGCTGGACCAGAAAGAAGGCTGATCGCCGAAGAATGGATGGTGTTGGAGGAGACTCTTGAGAGTCCCATAGACTGCAAGAAGATCAAACCTCTCCATTCTTAAGGAAATCAGCCCGGAGTGCTCACTGGAAGGACAGATCCTGAAGCTGAGGCTCCAATACTTGGGCCACCTCAGGAGAAGACTACCTGGAAAAGACCCTGATGTTGGGAAAGATGGAGGGCACAAGGAGAAGGGGACGACAGAGGACGAGATGGTTGGACAGTGTTCTCAAAGCTACCAACATGAGTCTGACCAAACTGCGGGAGGAAGTGGAAGACAGGAGTGCCTGGTGTGCTCTGGTCCAGAGGGTCACGAAGAGTTGGACATGACTAAACAACAACAACAATTTGGACCCATCTGCAACTATTTTTACTCCGACGGCTGGCATTTTCAGCACTGGGATGTTACCAAGCTGAAACAGCAGCTGAATATCAAAAATAATCAACCAGAGATGTTCAGGGGCGGCTGCTGCTATATTGCTGCTTCAGTCTAAACAAGGCGATCGGCCCCATAATGTTTTCACTGTTACCTGTGAGCGTTCCATCAGCCATCAGGTCTTGCACTCTGTTAATTGCATCCTGTTGAGGAAAAACAAACCCCGTAAGCAGCAAATATCACATTTCCAGGAGCAGAGGCATGTTTTCAGACAACACCACGACACACCAGCCTTTCCACAAAGGCCTGGCAAGTGTCTGCTTCAGGGGACATTTATCTTACACATCAGCATACATTAAAGGCGAAGAGGGAATGCCTATATATTTATTTATTTCGATCAATAACAAGTTGAGAAGGTAGGAAGAAAGGAAAATACGTAAAACACAGTATGATACATTAAGTTCAATATTAAATACAGAATTTAAAAACAATGCAGAATATAAAAACAGATGGGAGAAGTATAAAACAATGATAATTTAATGATGAGGAGCAACTTAAGGTGTTAGCAATTTTAAAGTTAGGGCAAGATCCTGCGCTGACAAGCTATCGCTGCCGCACAAAAACTAGCTACCTTGGCGATAATCTCGGGAGACTGGTCAACCAAAAGATAATCAATATAAAACACTTCAGATCTGCCTAGTATACTTTGTAAAATTTGATTAGTGAAATGGTGGCGGATATCACAATAGGAAGAACAGGACATGCAATAAAACATGTTCCACATTTTCTATTTTCTCTGTTTGACAGGGGCATAAGCGCCCATTGTATGGCACTGTTGCAACTACCCTCCTGTACTGCAGATGGAAGCACATTAAATTTAGCCTGGGTAAATGGTTTCCTAAATTTTGGAATAGTCAGATGGATCAGATGATCTCCACGAAGAAACGCCCGCTCTGATTCTAAAAGCTGGAAAAATGGAAACTGTGTTTATATAATTTTGCAACTTGGCATCTCAGATGCATTGCTGCATGTTTTTGTTGGCTTTTGCAGAATCCACAGCAAGAGTGAATAATAGAATCATAGAATCATAGAGTTGGAAGAGACCACAAGGGCCATCGAGTCCAACCCCCTGCCAAGCAGGAAACACCATCAGAGCACTCCTGACATATGGTTGTCAAGCCTCTGCTTAAGAGTGGCATTTGGCGAGAATCCTAGTTTTAGGGCTTTCTCATTTACTGTGCCAAATTTTCTCATTATGTCCAGGAACCCTTCTCCTGTGCTATGAGAACACAGGGTAGCGCATTTCCCCAGCGAACGCCGCTGGATGCCAACAGAAAGGATATGCAGTCCTGATAGGACACCATCCCCATGAGGTCGGTGTCAAAACATATGGATTGGATTGGCGGTGTCTCTGTCGCTGATGCACCTGTGGCCTGGCCTGCAAACACGTACCTGTGTCCTTATGCCCAGGTGGGAGGCCAGGTCCTCCAAAAGAACCACTTTGGCACTCTATGAGGAAGAGGCAAAAAACTGAAATTAGCGAGTCAAACAGTACACATTTTGCAGCTTTATTTTAACACAAACTGGACTTTGGTATGTACTATATTATCAGTTGGTGAAAGATTTTGGGAACTTAGTTTGGACAGAAATGATACATATTGCTAAAGAAACTGTTGTTTGCTATCCAAGATGAATGTCGCTGAATATTTTTTGATGATACCAATGTAAAATACATTTGTCAAAATAATTGCTCTTCTGCTTGAACTCGGCAACGTGAGCCGTAATTGCAACTCAATGGAAAACAGCCGAAAATCTTACACTGGGCGCTTGGTAATTATTATCCCTACAGACACTTTTCCAAACGCAAAGTTGGCTAAAAAATAATAACCAATGTGAATAGGTAAAGGTAAAGGTACCCCTGCCCGTACGGGCCAGTTGTGTCGGACTCTGGGGTTGCGTGCTCATCTCGCTCTAGAGGCCGTGAGCCGGCGCCGTCCGAAGACACTTCCGGGTCACGTGGCCAGCGTGACGAAGCTGCAGCTGGCGAGCCAGCACCAGCGCAGCACACGGAAACGCCGTTTACCTTCCTGCTATAAAGCGGTCCCTATTTATCTACTTGCACTTAAGAGTGCTTTTGAACTGCTAGGTGGGCAGGAGCTGGGACCGAACGACGGGAGCTCACCCCGCCGCGGGGATTCGAACCGCCGACCATACGATCGGCAAGTCCTAGGCACTGAGGTTTTACCCACAGCGCCACCCGCGTCCCAACCAATGTGAATAGCAGTCCTTAAAAAAGGAAAGGGAAATGTACAGTGTGTAAACAAATAAACCCATTTCATCGGATAAAGGCCAGCCTTTCCAAGTCCCCAAGTTATGAAGTCAGATGCAGCCGAGCTAGAGAACTGAGCATTATGGACTGAACATACTGAACTGGAACCAGTCCATGAAAACCAGTTCTCAGAGCTTGGAACTGCCAGGGTTCTGCATATCTTCTTCTAAAGGGATTAAGGGGGAAGAATGCCAACTGCGGTCCTGCTCAGCTGGGCACCAGCTTTGCCAGGGCAATGCAGCCAGGATCCTGCCTGCCTGCTCCTGACAGCCCATAGTCACCTGCGCAACAACAGCCGTGGTGGACTGGATGAGGGTGAAGGAAATCAAAACTCTTGGTCAGCCGTGTAAGGCAGGACAGGGAATAAGGATTCAACCCGTGTTGCGTGTGGTTACACTCCTCCTGAGGCTCACAATTAGAACATGCTCCTGGACTCAGCCCTGAGCATGGATACTCAAGTCTCTGCGGTAGCCAGGAGTGAATTGGCAGAGTTAAAACTAGTGTGCCGGCTGAGCCCGTTCCTTGAGATGTCTGATGTCCCAGCACATGCCTTAGTTCCGTCCTGCTTGGATTACTGCAACCTGCTCTACATGGGGCTGCCTTTAATAAAAGGGCTCAGAAACTTCAACTGGCTCATGAAGCTGCAGCCAAATTGTTGACCGGGTTGGTGATAAGGAGCAGGCATGTTAGGAGCTAGCCGGCAGTAAATCACACTGTGCACGTTGGAGTTAACTCTTTATTAGCAAAAAAACCGTGATCTGCACAGGGGTGACAAAGTGTTGGTACTGACCTTTAAAGCCCTAAACGGCCTCAGCCCAGTATACCTGAAGGAGCGTCTCCACCCCCATCGTTCAACTTGGATACTGAGGTCCACCTCTGAGGGCCTTCAGGCGGTTCCCTCACTGGGAGAAGTGAGGTTGCAGGGAACCAGGCAGAGGGCCTTCTCAGTAGTGGCGCCCGCCCTGTGGAATGCTCTCCCATCAGATGTCAAAGAAATAAATAGTTATATGACTTTTAGAAGACGTCTGAAGGCAACCCTGTTTCGGGAAGTTTTTAATGTTTGATGTTTTATTTGTTTTTAATATTCTGTTGGGAGCCACCAGAGTGGCTGGGGAAACCAAGCCAGATGGGCGGGGGTATAAATAATAAAAAATATTACTATTATTATTACAACTGGGTGACATCACCCTGCCAACAAAAGCCCGTATAGTTAAAGCTATGGCTTTCCCAATAGTGATGTATGGAAGTGAGAGCTGGACCATAAAGAAGGCTGATCGCCGAAGAATTGATGCTTTTGAATTCTGGTGCTGGAGGAGACTCTTGAGAGTCCCATGGACTGCAAGAAGATCAAACCTATCCATTCTTAAGGAAATCAGCCCTGAGTGCTCACTGGAAGGACAGATCCTGAAGCTGAGGCTCCAATACTTTGGCCACCTCATGAGAAGAGAAGACTCCCTGGAAAAGACCCTGATGTTGGGAAAGATGGAGAGCACAAGGAGAAGGGGACGACAGAGGAAGAGATGGTTGGACAGTGTTCTCGAAGCTACCAGCACGAGTCTGACCAAACTGCGGGAGGCAGTGGAAGACAGGAGTGCCTGGCGTGCTCTGGTCCAGGGGGGTCACGAAGAGTCGGACACGATGAAACAACTACAACTACTATACTATAGCCCTAATGAGCGCAGCGACTCATCTCCAGCAGGTCTTGCTCCCATGAAGCAGGTGCTGAGACTGAAGGTCCCTGCCTTCCCACAGACATCTAAGTCCCCTTCCTCTCCAGGGTTTTCCCCAAGCAATCATAGACTGCGTATGCGTGCAGACAATCTCTCCTCCGCCTTGTTCATGCCTCAGAGGAACAAGCATTCCGGTCCTGCTGAATAGGCTTTTCGCACACATCTGGCTGGCTACTGTGAGAGCAGGAGGCTGGACCAGATGGGTAAATGGCCTGATCCAAGAGAGCTCTTCTTACAGACAGCCGCTGTCCCGCCAACTAGCTAATGCCAAAGCCAGAATCGGTGTTTTGTGCTCTGCTTCTTCAGAAAAGCTTTCAGTTAGCAGCCATCTGACAAAAGGGAAGATCTTCTGCTTTCATTAGGGCTGCGGGGGAGGGATTGCTTCAAGTACGAAACTTGGTGGTTTAAGGCTTTCAGGTTTGAACAGGGAGGGGAAGCAGCGTTCAAGGTTTTATGCAACATTAATTGTGAAAAATGTGCTTTGAGCAGGCAGAGGGTGGGGTGTACGGATTCATTCACCATAGAAACAGGAGAATCATAAGGGAAGGAACTTGACAATACAAGGCAGAGATGAGAATCCTGGACTAATGTTAAGCTGTATATATATATATATATATAATATATGACTATCATCAGTGCAGGTAAGAAAAAATTTTAATTTTAATTTTTATAATCTACAAAACTGTCTTATTTATTTTATAGTACAGAACACTGATTATTGCTTTTGTTTTATGGCTCAATGGTATTGTTAGATAGTAAAATTCATGTTAAATTGCTGGTTTAAGGCATTACTTTCTATGGGAAAGTGTGCCTTCGTTTTGGAATGCTTTGGTTTTGGAACGGACTTCTGGAACCGATTAAGTTTGAGAACCAAGGTACCACTGTATTGTGTGGGTGAGGTGGGTGTTCCCCTCAAATACCCCAATCAGTTTTCTTAAAACTTTTTTTTAAAAAAAATCACTGTCAAGTAGGAGGCTTATTTTCCCGAATGCTGACCAATCAGTGCTGTGCATTGCCCCTCTGCTACAAACAGCTTCCCCTGAGCTCAATGATTAAGAGAAGCTTATACAGTCATACCTCGCGTTACAGCTGCTTCAGGTTGCGTTTTTTCGGGTTACAGACCGCCTAAACCCGGAAGTACCGGAACGGGCAACTTCCGGGTTTTGGCGGTCGCGCATGCGCAGAAGCGCTAAATCGCGCTTTGTGCTTGCGCAGAAGTGCCGAATCGCAACCTGCGTGGGTTGCGAACGCTGTGGGTTGCGAACGTGCATCCCACACGGATCACGTTCGCAACCTGAGCGTCCACTGTACAGTCTGACCAAAATGGGGCAAGTCATTGAAACCCTCCTCCCCTGAAAGCTATTGGCCCTTCCTTGCTTGTATTCTCGGATTCCTGCCACCTTTTTTTCTTTCATTCCCCCGGCACCTGGGCTGCACACAGGCTGCAAAGCTCATAGAATCACAGGACTGTACACTTGGAAGGGAATCAAAGGGTCATCTAGCCCAACCCCACACAATGCAGGAACCAGAGCTGGAGAAACCCTGGCAGATGATCATCCAACCTCCGTTTAGAAAACCTCCATTGAAGGAGAGTACCAGGAGCATGTTCTGCAGCTTCAATTTGGGCTTGCAAATGGCAGATACAGATCCCAGTTCTGCTGGCGAACCCGAGTGGTCTCTGCCGCAGACTAAGCTGAGTAGTGAACCCATTTTACAGATGCAGCGCAGACAGTAGCTTACAAGAGACACAACACTTTATGCGTGAGAACGAGGCGCTTTGTCGAACAACAGATGTGCAGCGCAAGGGGATGATATTCATTGTTAAAGGGAAAGAGCAAAAGGAGTATAACCTACCTTGATGTAGTCGAGAAGTTCTGATACGAAGCTGCGGGACTAGGTACAGCAAAAGAAACTATTATTAATCTGATGCTGCTATAGATTATAAAACCAATCTCTGCCTGGATTTCTATGCAAAGGGCCAACCGTGTCAGGGACAGAAGGCCCTCATTGCTTAAGTACGCGTAGTCCCCTTGGAGTTAGGAATGTCCGGGTGGGTAATTCTGCTTTCGGAAAAACTTCTGTCCTGCAACTGACCACCCGGTTTATTGTGGATTTTGTCTGAAATGGCTTAAAAAGCTTTCCACTACCACCAGGAGCTTCCAGGTGTCATGAAATCGGCTCGTGCATGACTTTTGCACAGAAAAGCTCAAGATACACGTTGATTTACCCACGCGTAGTTGCTGTTCTCTGAGACACGTAGAAGATAACAGGATATATTTATCCGAAAGTCTTCAAACTTACACGACACTTTAAAAATTAGCTGATGAAGGTGAATACATCGAAACAGGGCCCTGTCCTGGTTTCAGATCCATAATTGACTTCTGACTTCTGCTCAGTGATTGAAACTAAGACCTCCACGTCGAATCTGACTATGGACTAACATGAACTTGTCTCTATTCATAAATTCTTATTTCTAAATCTCTAACAAATTATTGTGTTATACATATCTTTATGCGTTTGAGTCTGTAATCTCTGTTAGAGTTTGTAATCTCTATTTGGGTTTGTAATCCTTGTCAGAATACATACTTTTGAATGGATCAGTTTTTGTTAAAACTGATTATTTATTTGGGAGTAGGGACTACTACCACTATTGAAACTTACATTGGCCTGAGTTCTTGGTGTGGTTTTTTCTTGGTATATTTAATAACAAGAACTCCAGCTTATTTGACTTTCGTAGATGGCACCACGCAAAAATGTCTCACCTCCTTCTTCTTCTTCAAATCCTTCCTGAAAACCCGCAACTGAAGCAGTTTTGTGTGGCAGCACCTTTGCATGCTTGTTGATTTATTGCTGTCCCCTTGCCTCGGTCTACCCCAGGCATAGGCAAACTCAGCCCTCCAGATGTTTTGGGACTACAATTCCCATCATCCCTAGCTAACAGGACCAGTGGTCAGGGATGATGGGAATTGTAGTCCCAAGACATCTGGGGGGCCGAGTTTGCCTATGCCTGGTCTACCCTCTGGAATTACCTCAACTGGTGAGTCTGTAGGCTCATTGGGGCAGGGACTTCCCCCCTTTCTCTTTGCATATATTTATTTTTAAAGCACCGTGTACACAATCGCAGGAGTGGGCAGACCACTTGGCATATCTCTCCAACGATTTGCGGTACGTTGCTCTGGATTTCCGATTCCCCATCCTTTAACAAGAGCAATGGTTTAAAACCAGTTGATGGTAAAGAATGCTGGGAGCAGGGAGAGAGACAGAGGACCAGGAATGGATTTTCATATGAAAGGCCTTGTGAGCTTGGTTCTGGCACCGACCATACCGGTAAATTCCTGGACTGAGCATATGCTCAGAGGCATAATGTTTCAACTCTTTATTGTACGGCCACCAAATTAAGCCACTATTTTGGAGCAGTCTCAAGGTTTTTTTGTGTGTGTGTGTGTTTATGTACTCAACCGACTTCTTCCTTTTTAAAAAACGAAATTAGACAGACACACAAGAGAGCACCAAAATCCTATAAGGCATTTGTTAAGGACAGCCCCTTGTAACTACTGTATGAACATGTTTTTTATAAAAAAAAATATCTGCATTAAATATGTATTTTTTAAAAAAGAGGATATCATTCTGGGTTCCATATTGGTAGCCGTTAATTTGGATCAGAATCCATAGGGCAAAGGTGTCTATTCAGAAGTAACTCTCTGTGAGTTCAATGGGACTTATTCCCACGTAACTGGGCAGAGAATTGCAGCCTAAGTGCTAAAAATGCAACAATTGTAACACTCACATTTATTTTATTTTATTATTTTATTTTATTTTTTAAATATGCCTGATGTATATGTTTAGAAATACTGGCCAAAATGTTATGGGTCAACAACAAAATGAGGAGAAATAAAGCTACTCTGGAATCTAACATGATAGATATTTATGATAGATTGTTTCTGTACCAGACTGGCTCATCCCTGCCCCAAAACACTGTTTGCGAAATAACAGAATTCATCAAAGATGGCAAGTCTATTTCACAAGCTACCAAAAGACCGTAGGGTATCATCGCCTTGGGGTGGGGTCGAATCACTTTTTCTAATTTGGCGCAGAGAACTTAGTAAATGCAGGAGGTATTAAGTGGTCTGGGCTTTTGTATCAGAACTACTGTAACAGCACTGAGTATCTTTGAGTGAAATCCAATGCAGTCATACTTACGCCCACTGATTTCAGTGGGTCTACTCTGAGTAGGACTATGTTGACCATCGCCCTTTGTAAATAAAACTATGGGGAAAGGACTATCACTTGACCCATAAGCTTGCAATAAAAAAAAAACTTTGGCACAAGAGAAAATGAAGATTCATGCGATGTGACCGTAGAACAGGCAAAGGCAAACTCGGCCTTCCAGATGTTTTGGGACTACAACTCCCATCATCCCTAGCTAACAGGACCAGTGGTCAGGGATGATGGGAGTTGTAGTCCCAAAACATCTGGAGGGCCGAGTTTGCCTACGCCTGCCTTAGAAGGTTGCTACCAACTCAAGATCATTTTTGCTCTTAATAGAGGAAATTGTTTCACACCCTCCCTTCCAGCCGAGTCTGTTCATGTTCCACCTGAGAGCAGAATTTAGCTGGCGGCATTGATGTGCTGCAACAATCGACATGAAAGAGACTTGGGCTGACACTGTGCCTTTTGTTTAATGATTCAATGGCAGCGGGCGCTGAATTACTAAGACTCTACGGTGTTGAATCCTGAACCTTCTGTGCTCCCGGTGCTTATTTTTTTTAGCCTGACATACAGCCAAAGCAGAAGCTGGTGAGAGAAGGGCTGGGCATCTGACCAGTCCAAAAAAGAAAATAATTCTTTTTTGTCCATTTGGCCAGTCAAATCATATAATTGTAGAGTTGGAAAGGCCCCGAAGGTCATCTACCCCAACCCCCTACAACGCAGGAATCTCAAAAAGAATCATAGTATTTTATCAAATTATATGTTTTCTTTTTTAAAAAAAACACAACAATTTAGCATTATGACATCAACCAAAAATAAAATTATCAAGAGGTCTGAGTGTCAGTTACAAACCAAAAGGCAGATAGCAGTTATTGTGCAGTGATACTGCTATTTCCTTTTTTTAAAAAAAGCAATTATTTTATTACAGAGTAATAGTTGTGGTTTTTTTGTTGAAAGACATGTAACCATTTATTTTATTAGCTCCTTACAGAGTCCCCATTTTAAACTTGCAACAGCCCTGAAAAATAATATAGGCTAAGGCAGCCCAAGCATCACCCAAGGAGCATCTTATCCTGGCTCATTATCCTATTTGTTAATTGACATTAGGGGAAAGTTCTCTGCTTTGGACGAAACCGGGCTTCACTCAAACGAGGATACTCATGAAGAAGCCTGCCTGCAGCGGGAAGGCAATTATTCCTAGCTTCATAAATTCTGGTTTACTAAACCGAGAATGATTGTCGCAACTGAGACAGTGACGTTTTGAGGCAGCAAAATTTTTCAGCAGAGGGCCAGTCCACTGTCCCTCAGATCTTGTGGGGGGCCGGACTATATTTTGAAGAAAAAATGAACGAATTCCTATGCCCCACAAATAACCCAGAGACGCACTTTAAATAAAAGGACACATTCTACTCATGTAAAAACACGCTGATTCCTGGACCGTCCGCGGTCCGGATTTAGAAGGTGATTGGGCCAGATTCGGCCCCTGGGCCTTAGTTTGCCTACCCATGTTTTGGGGGATACCTGATAATATTGGACCGCAGTCAAATAACAAGTGGGTTGGCTGACCATCCAATTAACACTATCCAACTGACCCATTGGCTGAAATGCCATTACTAACTGGGAGTCACTTTGATCCGATTCTTAAGTATCTTTGCTTTTAGGAACTTGACTTCTTCCTAACGTGCCGTAGTCCTTCATCTAAATGGGGCTCTTTGGCCTCATGTCCTGCGCCAATCTAATAATTCCACCTCCCGCAGCTGACATGCCGTGACCCTCTCTCTGACGGACATGGATATGACCTGGAAAAAAAAGCCTTCTGAGCCCTGAACTCTTTGGGGTGAAGTCAGCCAAGTCAAGACTCAAAGTAGACCCATGGAAATTGCAACTTAGTCTAATCAAGTGTCTGCCATAGCTGGATCCAACCTTTTGTATCTATTCAAGAGAAGCACCCGCAACTATCCCACAAGCCGGTCGTCGCACTCCAGCCCGGCCAAACCTACCTCTTCTTCGGTCATGCCTTCATCCTCTCCCTCTTCTTCCACCACAAAACTCTCCTTCAGCTTCAGGTATTCCTCATATTCCCGCTTCTCCTCTTCCTCTTTCGCCTTCTTCTTTTCTTCTTCCTGCAAAGCGAGGGAAGACAGAACTGCATTATTTAATGGCGCATTGTTATATTTTTGCAAAGTGCTTCCTGCCGCCTGGACCCACCTCAGGACGGCTTACGGGCAGCCAGTCACTTGCGAGACATCCTTTATATTAGTAGTGTTATACTTCTTTATATCCTGCCTTTCCCCAGACCCTGGGACTCGAGGCGGCTCACACAAATTCAAACGCCGCAGCTCCAAATACACAAAAGCCCCAAACTTGTAAAAGATAATAGTCGGAAACCAATTAAGCAGAATTTAAAACAATGCAGATTATAAAACCTTGGTGGTAGCAAGCAGCTAATCAAACGAACAACAGCAGTCATAATGAATCAAACGGATTGCTGTAAAACAAGGGTCAGCAAACCTTTCCAGCAGGGGGCCAGTCCACTGTCCCTCAGACCTTGTGGGGGGCCGGACTATATTTTGAAAAAATATATATGAACGAATTCCTATGCCCCACAAATAACCCAGAGATGCATTTTAAATAAAAGCACACATTCTACTCATGTAAAAACACCAGGCAGGCCCCACAAATAACCCAGAGATGCATTTAAAATAAAAGGGCACAGTCTACTCATGTAAAAACATGCTGATTCCCGGACCGTCCATGGGCCGGATTTAGAAGGCGATTGGGCCGGATCCGGCCCCCAGGCCTTAGTTTGCCTACCCATGCTGTAAAACAACGGGAAATCAACCAACTGCCAATGCCAGTGTTAGAGCAAAACTCGCTTTAACTGTATCAGAGGGATTTCTGTAATAGAGACGATTGTCTTATATATAATACAGGAGAAAAGGTTGTGAACGAAAACACTGTGGAGGTATGGGTGGGAAGTCAAAACATGAAGCTATTTAATTTGAAGTCAGTTTGTAAAAAATTGGAAATTCAATAAAAATTATATTATTTTTTAAAAGAACTCGGAGGAAATCTGTTTTTGAATTCCAGTAATAGGTCAGTAAGGGAAAGGGTTCAAAAAAGGAAAGCAATGCAGTCGAAAGGGCCGTGGCAGACAGTCTCGGGTGCAAATCTCAACATCTGCAGGTTGTGCTAGGAAAGACTTCCTGCCTGAAACCCTGGAGAGGCATGACTGGTCAGCGTGAGAAGGACCAAACTAGATGGACCAAGAATCTGACTTGATTTAAGGCAGCTCCCTGGGATTTCTCATCGACACGGCTCCTGCTTACCTTGCTAAGGGGACAGTGTTCCAGTTCCCCAGGAGGAGAGGCAGGCCGGGGAGACAGTTCCAGAGAACCCTCCTCTGTTTCGAACTCTTCATTTTAGCAAGCTGACTCTTGAGAAGTTCAGTTTCTAGAACTGCTCACCTCCATGCGCTGGCTCAGACCAAAAGGGAAACCAACGGTCTTATAGACAAAACAGCACTGCCAATTTGCATGAGGCCGTCTCTAATCATTCGCAGAGAAGAGGAAGTCCCCACCCCTCAAGCCAAGGTATCATTTCCACCCCCCAGTTATCAGATTTGACCACGATTTGGCGCAAGAGTGCAAGTTAATTTCTCAAATCCACAAAGATGCAACCTCTGTTCCAATGGCACAACCAGCCCTCTAAAACCATAGAATTGGAGAGTTGGAAGGGATCCCAAGGATCAAATATTACAGCCCCCTACAATGCAGGAATCTCAGCTAAAACATCCATGACAGATGGCCATCGAACCTCATTTTAGAAGCCCCCCATGAAGGCGAGTCCACCACGTCCCTTCCACAGTCAAACAGCTCTTACCATCAGAAAGTTCTATCTGATATTTAGTGGGAATCTCCTTTCTTGTGATTTCAGCCATTGGTTCAAGCCCTACTCCTCCAGAGCAGCAGAAAACAAGCTTGTTCCCTCTTCCATTTGACAGCCCCTGAGATATTTGAAGATGGCTATCATATCTCCTCTCAGTCTGCTCTTTTCCAGGCTAAACAGACCCAACTCCCTCAACTGTTCCTCATAAGGCCTGGTTTCCAGACTCTGGATCATCTTGGTTTCCCTCTTCGTGGGGGAACATGAGAAAATTATTTAATAATAATAATAATAATAAAATTTATTTATACCCCGCCCTCCCCGGCCAGAGCTGGGCTCAGGGCGGCTAACACCTGTAAAATTACAGTAAAAACATAATAGGGGGGAAAAAACCAATTTAAAATACAGGTTAAAATGCAATTTAAAATGCAGCCTCATTTTAGTAATAGCCCACAGATCAAAACCATAAGGGGAGGGAAACATAAGGGTCAGACTGAGTCCAAACCAAAGGCCAGGTGGAACAGCTCTGTCTTGCAGGCCCTGCGGAAAGATGTCAAGTCCCGCAGGGCCCTGGTCTCTTGGGACAGAGCGTTCCACCAAGTCGGGGCAAGTACTGAAAAGGCCCTGGCCCTAGTTGAGACCAATCTAACCTCCTTGCGACCTGGGACCTCCAAAATGTTGTCATTTGTGGACAACATACTGCTTAACATGCCAAAACAGGTTTCTAAACAGATTGCAAGCTGTAAAAACCTGTTACACAAACATTTAAGCACCCGCAATTAAAACATGCAGTGAATCTCACTGCAACAGACAAAAGATGGAGAACTTGCGGCACTGCAGTTGCTTCCATACTCCGACACCCACCATCCCTGACAAGATCCATTAGCCATGCTGGCTGGCGCTGATGGGAGTTGGCTTCTAACACTACCTTAGGGCCACCAGCAAGTTTTCCATCCCTGCAATTAAATGTAAAGGTAAAGGGATCCCTGACCGTTAAGTCCAGTCGCAGACGAATCTGGGGTTGTGATGCTCATCTCGCTTTATTGGCCGAGGGAGCTGGTGTACAGCTTCCGAGTCATGTGGCCAACATGACTAAGCCACTTCTGGCGAACCAGAGCAGCGCACGGAAACACCATTCACCTTCCCGCCAGAGTGATACCTATTTATCTACTTGCACTTTGACAGGCTTTTGAACTGCTAGGTGGGCAGGAGCAGGGACCGAGCAACAGGAGCTCACCCCTTCGCGGGGATTCGAACCGCCAATCTTCTGATCAGCAAGCCCTAGGCTCTGTGGTTTAAATGTAGGTGGCAATTAAAACAGAAGAGCCAGGCCAGTATATCGAGGGGATGCCTGCATAATTTGTTAAGAGCCTTTATTCTCCTTTCAAACCAATAAGCTGCATTCAAATGTTATTGATATAAAATTGGGTTTGCATGTAAAAAAACAAAACCCGGGGAGTGTGTATAACACAAGGGAGGCTTTTCGGCAGCAGCACGTCGCAAGGAGTTGAAGCTCTGCAACGTGAGATATTTGCTCTCGCTGATCAGGTGTCTGTGGTAAACCATTTCCTCCAACAAGAAAACTCCACGGGCGAAAGGTAAATTCCCAGGGCTGCTGCATGCTGAAGCAACGGGCGGTTGTGGGGTGGAAGCATCTATCGGGGCCGCTGGGGATTTTGAGAGGAAACAAAGCAATTTAAAAATATACATTTTGGTTTTTTCAAATGCCAGAAAAGACTTGTGGAAAAGACTGCGTGAGAGTGTGCATGAATGCTCAAAATCAGTGCTCCCCTTCCCCTCTAATAGCCTGACCAAGAAAATGCAAGAATAACGGAAGCCCAGGCTAGAAAATGAATGCAAAATAATTACTCCCGGCTAGTTTTTATCAGCCACGAGGGCAGAGGGCACAGATTGCTACCCAGTCCGAACCATGCCCTCCTGTTCATGCCCTTGAGCCATGCTAACGGAAACTTAATCGACACAACAGAACTAGGCAGAACTATGGACGCCTCTTGAGATTCATCTGCCGCAACAGTAGACTCAAGGTCTTGGTGGAACCAAGTGATTTAATCTCTAAAATGCTTTGCAAAGAAGTCACAGCAAGCCCCCGTTGATAACTGTGGGCAAAAGGGCCCGTGCCACCCAGAAAATTTCTGCTAAGTGGCATTTCTTTGTTGCATTGCCTTTGCTGCCACGGAGTAGGCGCGATATTGAGCACTCCCCAGCGTTTGACTGCATTTGTCTAGTTTTTCTGTAATTGCGTCCAAGCTGTCTCCCGGCTTGTTTCATTGCCCTGAGCTCCGGTATATGCTAAGGCGCTGTGGTCTAAACCACTTAGCTTCTTGGGCTTGGCGATCAGAAGGTCGGCGGTTCAAATCCCCACAACGGAGTGAGCTCCCGTTGCTCTGTCCCAGCTCCTAACAACCTAGCATTTCAAAAGCACACCCGTGCAAGTAGATAAATAGGTACCGCTGGGGTGGGAAGGTAAACGACGTTTCTGTGTGCTCTGGTTTCTGTCACGGTGTTCTGTTGCACCAGAAGTGATTTAGTCATGCTGGCTGCATGACCCGGAAAGCTGTCTGTGGACAAATGCTGGATCCCTTGGCCTGAAAGCAAGATGAGCGCCGCAACCCCAGTCGCCTTTGACTGGACTTAAACGTCCAGGGTTCCTTTACCTTTACCCAAGTGGGCCCTATAAAGCAGGAGAGGACACTTGGGGTGATTGTATCAGTAGCCCAAGCTGCCTGTAAGTCAGCTGGATCCATCAACCTCTGAGGGTGGGCCATATAATAATAAATAATAATAAATTTTATTTATACCCCGCCCTCCCTAGCCAGAGCCGGGCTCAGGGCAGCTAACACCAGTAAAATTACAGCAAAAACATAATAGGGAAAAAAAAACCCAATTTAAAATACAGGTCAAAACGCAATTTAAAATGCAGCCTCATTTTAAAAGTAGCCCATAGATCAAAACCATAAGGGGAGGGAAACATAAGGGTCAGACTGAGTCCAAACCAAAGGCCTGGTGGAACAGCTCTGTCTTGCAGGCCCTGTGGAAAGATGTCAAGTCCCGCAGGGCCCTAGTCTCTTGTGACAGAGCGTTCCACCAAGTCGGGGCCAGTACTGAAAAGGCCCTGGCCTTAGTTGAGACCAATCTAACCACCTTGTGGCTTGGGACCTCCAAAGTGTTGTCATTTGTGGACCTTAAGGTTCTCTGCAGGGCATACCGGGAGAGGCGGTCCCGTAGGTACGTGGGTCCTAGGCCGATCTGAATGCCTAAATCTCACCAGGAAGTGATCCAACTATGACAAGTGACTGATGCAACCCCCACCCCACCTCCCACTTTCAGATTATCTTCTGAATAATCTCGAGATCCAGAGTGTGGCCTGCCACATGAGTCAGGCCAATGACATGTTGGGACCACCATCTTGGGATGGACATTGAAGCCCCTAAGAACCAACACTGGGAGTCCTCAACACCATCTCTGTCAGCTCAGGCAGGGAGACTGCCGGGCAGAGGGGCAGGCGGCAAACCAGCAGAATCCCTAATCTGTCCCAATTACCCTATGCCAAATGCAACAGGAAGTGGACAGGAATCCTGGAGAGAAAGAGAGAGACAGAGAGAGAGGATTTCTGTGGATCACAAAAACTCCCTGTTCGCCACCCTTAAGTCTGTTCTGATGCTGGACAGAGCACCCAGTTGGGCATAGCTGGGTGAGACCACTTCTTCCCTGCTCACCCACCCGGGCCTCGGTAATACAGACCGGGGCAGCCTCCTCATCCACAATCAAATTATGGATAAGGGAGGTCTTATTCAAGACCGACCTGGTGTTCATAAGAGGCAGTCGTAGACCGGAGGACAGGCAGATAGGATGACCCCAATTCCCCTCCTCAATGGAGATCCCCACCTCCCACACGATACTTTCCTTTACCCAGAACCACTATGTTTCAATGGAATTCAAATTGCCATACGATAAAACACAATATAGAGGAATAAAAGAAGAAGCAATAAATTTGCAGTTAAAAACAGGGCATTAAAATTGCTACAACAGGCGGGAAAATCATTAAGTAGTCGGCCAAGGCCTTCGACTCTTTTCAGGTGGTTTGTGGCGGGGAGCGGAGAGTGAAGTTTGGGAACCACTGGCCTGATTTATTTATTTTTAAAGCAAGAAACAAGTTTCGAACGGTTAAGCAAGCTGAACCAACGTATGAAAACCAAAACTTCCCTTTGACACTTCTATTGGCTAGCCTCTCCCTTCTCTACTTTGGAATCAGCAAGGAATCTAAATTTTGCATTGCAAACAGACAACTGTTCATTAAAGGCTTTTGCAAACGTGAACAAAGAAAGAAGAACCTGGAAATGCTTTAGTTTTGCTTGGTAAGAGGGGATTTCCCCCCTGCTTTGAGGAAGTTAAGAAAATAGTCTGAGACTAAGCAATGCAAAGCTCAGTTTGAAGCAAGTGATTCCTGCGATCTCCCGTGGAAACTCAGGCAAAGCAAACCGGTTTTCCGCATGGAAGTTTTCTGCACCTTATTACCAGTTGCAAACAGATCGCGTTATCTCTCCATTCCTTATGCGATTTGCACCCCGCTGACTTATCCGTTAAGTCGCCAGCTTAGCGGTAAATAGCGGGTTTTGCTCGCAGAAAGTCCCAGGTTGACACAATCTTTATTTATTTGGATCATTTCTATACAGTGGTGCCCCGCAAGACGAATGCCTCGCAAGACGAAAAACTCGCTAGACGAAAGAGTTTTCCGTTTTTTGAGTCGTTCCGCAAGACGAATTTCCCTATGGGCTTGCTTCGCAAGACGAAATGTCTTGCGAGTTTGTTTCCTTTTTCTTAAAGCCGCTAAGCCGTTAATAGCCGCTAAGCCGTTAATAGCCGCTAAGCCGCTAATAGCCGTGCTTCGCAAGACGAAAAAACCGCAAGACGAAGAGACTCGCGGAACGGATTAATTTCGTCTTGCGAGGCACCACTGTACTGCTTCACCAACAGACAGCACTGGGCTTAGAGAGCACAAGAAGTCAGCAGGAACAACCACCAGTCCCACCCAGATTGGGCAGAGGTCAGGGATGATGGGAGTTGTAGTCTAACAACATCGGGCAAGTGTCAGCTTGGCCACCACTGGCTTTGAAGAGCCATCTGCCCGATCCCATGTGTTTGTGCACACTTGCACCGAGGGCACCCTCTTGCACACACTATGCTGTCCTGTAAGATATAATGATGACACAACCTTGATGGCAGAAAGTGAGGAGGAATTCAAGAACCTTTCAATGAGGGTGAAAGAGGAGAGCACAAACTATGGTCTGAAGCGCAACATCCAAAAAACGAAGATCATGGCCACTGGGCCCATCACCTCCTGGCAAATATAAGGGGAAGAAATGGAGGCAGTGAGAGATTTTACTTTCTTGGGCTCCATGATCACTGCAGATAGTGACAGCAGCCACAAAATTAAAAGACGCCTGCTTCTTGGGTGAAAAGCGATGACAAACTGATCCATTCTGAAGGAAATCAGCCCTGAGTGCTCACTGGAAGGACAGATCCTGAAGCTGAGGCTCCAAGACTTTGGCCACCTCATGAGAAGAGAAGACTCCCTGGAAAAGACCCTGATGTTGGGAAAGATGGAGAGCACAAGGAGAAGGGGACGACACAGGATGAGATGGTGGGACAGTGTTCTCGAAGCTACGAACATGAGTTTGACCAAACTGCGGGAGGCAGTGGAAGACAGGAGTGCCTGTCGTGCTTTGGTCCATGGGGTCACGAAGAGTTGGACACGACTAAATGACTAAACAACAGCAACAACAACAAAATATACTGAATCCATGAAATATGGCTGGTGCTGCAGCTGCTGTCTCGCTGGGGGTGGGAGTTGAGAGACTAAGGGGAAGGCTGCCTGCTCGTGTGGGACATGAAGAACAAGGGGTGTAGGGGGGAAGTCTGTAGCTCAGTGGCAAAGAATCCGTAGGCCTGCAGAAGGTCCCAAGATCAACCCCCAGCGTCTGAAGGTGGGGCTGGAAGACCCTTACCTGAAACCCTGGAGAGCTGCTGCCAGTCCGTGCAGACAATACTAACTAGACCAAAGGTCTTACTCCTGTGTGTGTGTGTTTCTCAGTTTTGTGCAAGCCTTAAGCGCCCAAATTTCCCATGCAATACTGCTTGGCATTAGTCAACGTCTATGCAATTCTCTCATTTTCTCTCTCTCTCTGAGTGTGTGTGTACGTATGTATAAATATATACAGCCGAACCTTGGAAATCGAACGGAATCCGTTCCAGAAGTCCGTTCGACTTCCAAAACGTTTGAAAACCAAATCGCGGCTTCTGATCGGCTGCAGGAAGCTCCTGCAGCCGATCAGAAGCCGCGGAAGCCCTGTCGGACGTTCGGGTTCCAAAAGAACGTTCGCTAACCGGAACAACCACTTCCGGGTTTGCGTCATTCAGGAGCCAAAACGTTCCAGGGCGTTCGGGATCCAAGGTACAACTGTATAATATATATATATGTGGGTGGGTGTACAGACACCCACACATGAAATTTAAGGTGTCTTGCGGCATAGAGGCAAAGATTGAGCTGAGAGCAGGAAGTGCCCAATACAATCGCACCTCGCTCATAAACCCGCCAGACGATTTCACACAACCCACTCTTTCTCAGCCTCCCCCCGCCCCCATCTGAAATGTGAGAGTAAGAAGGATTTTCTTTTGCAGGGCTGCAGAGCGAAGCATTTTGAGGGTATTACGAAACCTCCGTAACTGCAGGCATTTATATAACTTGATGAAGAAACGGTGCCCTGAATATGCTCCTGCGTTCTCGCTCTCTCTCCCCCTGATCCCTTTTATCTTGTGCGTCATTTCTATTAAGAATGTGAGCCTGCGTGTCGCTTTTCAATCAAGCACCTAAAAAAAACTTAAGGTGTTGTACAAAGAACAACAGCAACAACAGCAACCCTTTTTTAGTGTCTCCCAACTTATGAAGTGCCGGCCTGGCTGTAAGCACACAAAGTTTTTGAAGAAGCGACTGGAACCTGGATCAGGACAAAGCGGGCCTATGTAGTCCAACCTCTTGGTCTTATGATTGACAGCCAGATCCCTGCGGGAAGGCCCACAAACAGGACCCGGGTGCAACAGAACTCTCCGTGCTTCTGCGTCTTCCACTTGTGATTCCCACCAGAGCACAGCCATTGGAACTAGTAGCGAGCATCCGACCCAGACTCTGCATTCATCCTCTGAGTCCCTTCTCCATGTGCCTCCTCCGCGAGAGGTCAGGAGGGTGGCAACACAAGAACGGGGCCTTTACTGCAGTGGCTCCCCGTTTGTGGGATGCTCTCCCCAGGGGGGCTCGCCTGGCGCCTTCATTACATATCTTCTGGTGCCAGGCGAAAGCATTCCTCTTTAACCAGGCCTTGGGTTGATTAATATTCTACTGCCTCTTAAATGTGTTTGTGGGAGGGGGTAAAGTTTTGTTGTTTCTGTTTAACTATTTATTTGTGCTTTTACCTAGTATTTTTATCTTGTGAGCTTCCCTGAAATCTTATGATGAAGGGCGACACATCATCACCATGATCATTTGTCCAATCCTCTTTCAAAGCTGTCCAAGTTGGAGACAATCGCCAAGTAAAATTATGACACATATCGCAGTACAATCACATCTTAGGTGTGTGATTTCAACCATGCGCAGCTGAAAGCTGTGTGATGGCTTGGGACTCTGGCTCGGAACCAGAGGAGTCTCAGTCTGTACCAGATCCTTTGCCTCAGGCATCATCTGAACCAAGTCTGGGGCCTGATCCTGAAGAGTCCCAGTCTGCACAGGTTCCCCTGCAACAAACTCCAGCTGGGCCGAGTCAGGGGCCTGAGCCTGCCCTGGCTCCAGATGCGGGGATGACCTCGTTGCCTTCAGCTGGGCCATCACTTACAGCTGCTCCACTACCAGTTGGGTCAGGGGAGGCTGAGGCAGCCCCTGGGTCTAGTAACCCACTGACGTCTACCGAGCTGCAGAGACTCAGGTCTGAGAGAAGGAGAGACTTGATTACTCTCAGGAGGAGTCCTCACCTTTGGGTGAGACAGGGATGTGAGTCACCGGGGAATCAGGACCGGCCGTTACCCCAACAAAGATAAAAGGCTGTCGGACCCCGCCCCAGGTTGCGGGAGCAATATTGCTGTATGGAGATCTGCCTGAGATCCTGTACTTGTCCTTGCCTGGTTTCCTGCCTCGCGGAACCCTTGGATTTGGGACCGCACCTGGACTGCGTTGCTCGGATTAACCCCCGGGCCCAGCACAAGCTGGCTGAAAGTGCACAAGTTAAATCCAAGCTAGGGAAAAAACTTAAAGGTTCAGCCCGCTGGCTCTAGGATGCTTTTGCAAGGCCATCTGAATTCTCAAGAGATCTTGAGTGAGCATCCCCGGCCTTCGATCACCCCACAAGCAAGGCAGAGACCTCAAAAGCTTTGCACCAGCAGTGCGGGGCATTCTTTCTCTCTCCCCTTCGCTTGCTAGCCAAGGGTTTGAGACTACGCAATTTCCATGGATACATGGAACCCTTTGAACTGAACCCCTGTTTAAGATGAATTGTATATTTATATTTTTGCCTTTTCTCCGGAAAGCTCCTGGTGGCATACCAGCATGTCCCAAGCAGCCTCCTCTCTGGTGGTTTATTATCTGATGTCTTTGCACCAGGTCCCCACATGGGACGTTTCTGAATTCACAGCACACCCGTCTCAAATCCCAATCCTTTTGCCCCTACCTGCTTTTCCTCCTCCAGGCGCAGTCGCTCGTCCTCTTTGCGCCGCTCCTCCTCTCGCTTCTGCTCAAGCTTCTTCCGTTCCTCCCGTTCCGCATCTTCGGCCTTTGGAAATTGGGGAGCAGGGAGAAAAAAGCGAGTGTTATTCTCTGGCAAGTTTGCAAGCTAAGTCCACCTACCTGCTACCTAACCACCTAACACACGTACACACACATGCATGTAGGGCATGTGACCCAAGTACATCAGACAGGAGTGGGGAGGGAACCTTTCTCAGTCCAGGGGCCAGATTCCCTTCTGAGTAACCTCCCAAGGGCCGCATTCCATCGGTGGGCGGGGCCAGAGGCAAAAGGAGGCGGAGCCACAAACGTAAACGTGACCTTTGTGCAGAAGGCTGGTCTGTAGGCACACTCAAACAGCCTCCATCCCAGCCAGAGACACGGCCAGAGTCCAAGGACACATTCCAGGCCTGCAAAACCACTTGGCGAGACGAGCAGGGCTTGTGATGTGCGTGGCTTTGAAGGGCCAGGCAAGAAGGTCTGGCGGTCCACGCCCAGCCCCTGCTTCTCCAACCTTGACCAGAAGATCATCTCCACCCATATCAACCTTCCCGGTTGGTTCTTGTAATCAGAAAGCCCTCTTAGTGGAGCCACCTCTTTGTGCTGCCTAGGTTTTGGCCCACCCGGGGCCTTCTCAGTTGTGGCCCCGTCCCCTTGGCAAAGTACCTCTGCCCCCCTTTGTTTATTTAATTTTATTTTTTGCATTTATATCCCACCTTTCTTCCAAGGAGCTCAAAGTTGGTGCACATGGTTCCCTTCCTCCCCACTTTATCCTCACAACAAGGCAGGCGAGGCTGAAAGACTGTTGCTGGCCCAAAGGCAGTTTTTTTACCTTTGTAACATGGGCTAATTTTTGCACACACTCATTTCCTTTCATTTCCAGGGGAAATGAGACATGGTGCTGACCGTCAGACAAGGGCTTTTCCCACCCGCCTTGCCTTCAGAACCGAGTTGCTGCCATGGGCCTTATGTCTCTGTGTCTTTTATGAACCGAGCGGAAGACTATGAGTCATGGAGGTGGGGAGAGAGAGCATGTGAATTCAGCAGTGCTTCGTTCGTTTTTGGTTGCTAGTTTGCTAATGTTGCAAACATTGTTTCATGGGTTATTTGTGCTGTGATGCTTTGCAAGTCTTATAGTACGACTTTTGCTGTGGTTGTGCTTATTTTAAAGCAGCATAGAAATATATGCATCTGAAGGCAGCCCTGTATGGGCAAGTTTTCCATGTTTAATGTTTCGTGGTTCTTTCATATTCTGCTGGAAACTGCCCAGAGTGGCTGGGGCAACCCAATCAGATGGGCAGTATAGAAGAAGAAGAAGAAGAAGAAGAAGAAGAAGAAGAAGAAGAAGAAGAAGAAGAAATTACTAGCTCTGAGATGGAAGGAAGAGACAACCCTGACCAGAGTGGAATGGCAAATGAAGTTGATGGACTATGCCAAAATGGCAAAATTAAATGGGAAGCTGAGGAATCAAGAAGACAAGAAATTTTAAAAAGAATGGGAAATGTTTATAATGTATATACAAAATCATTGTAAACAGGTCAAAACCTTAGGAGGATTTTAAATACACTTGTAATGCAACAGAACAGATAGATAATCTAGGAAGATGAAAAATTGGAGAAGTACTGATACACAGTTGAAAATAGAATCAATAGGACCCACGGAAGGTTTGGGGGGAAGTCAGGAGATTCAGAGCAATATCGATATTTGGATTTTGTACTGTTTTGTGTTGTACGTTTATATTTTGGGAAATCAAATAAAATATTTATTTAATACTAATGATAATAATAATATTAATAATAATAATAGTGGAATGAAACGAAATACACTCACAAAGCTCTCTCTATCCCCCATCCAGACAAGTATCACATTCCAGCCACGCAAAAGCGGTTCGGGTACAAATAAAGGCTTGTGAGGTGTCTGCCTTGGAGGGAGTCACGCAAACCAGGTCCATGAAGGGGGAATCCTGCAGGGCTGCGATTGGCCTGCAAGCAAGCCTGAAGTTCCTTATCCCTACTTTGCAAACTCTGGAGAACACTCACCTCCCGTTGAGCCTTCCTGGCTTGCTTCTCCTCTAGCTTCCGCTGTTTCTTTGCTCCAACCTTCCCAGAAAACTGAGATTCAGCCGCTTCGGCTCCATCGTTCTCCTCTGCATAAGGATATTAAATGATTAAGAAGAGAAAATGAAAAAGTAACGAGAGAGAGCCCATTATCAAAGGGATCGCACAACAGGGGGCCAACTTTGCTGGCTCCTACCTGTCTTTCAGGAAGCTTCTTAAGTCTTTCCTGGGGGCTGGGACGTGATGCTATTCATGCGCGAAAGATTCTGATTTTAGGCTATTTATATAGGGTAGTTATAAATTGTTCATCTGTTTCGCTGAATATTTATTGCCGGCTCCTTAGAGAACCTTTGAATGGGTTGGAGGGGAATCTATCTTAACACAAAAAATATTGGCGTTAGGGCTGGGCGATACCTGGTTTTTGACATCATGATGTATCACCAGGTAAACATTGCAAAAAATACCAATATGGCATGATGTCTGAAATAAGGATGGGGCTATGCAGAGGACTTCACGGTTTCCCCAGCACCATGATTTCTTCATAGTGCACACACGCACATCATGATACGCGATATATTGCAGAGTTAGAAATTATGAAACCCCGATCACAATATGGACTTCAAACTGGTTTTGGATATTGATGTATCACCCAACCCTAATCAGATGATGGACAGAGAGAATGACCTGAATCAGGAGGCAAAGATTCAGGACTCCAAGAAACGATAACTCTTGAACATACTTGGGAATTGGGAAGAGGGCAGCAAGGCTTAACTAATAACACTTTACTCCTTATCAGTTGTGAGCTGGTTGTGGAGTGGGAGACCTGGAAAAGAAGGCTGGCTGCATTGGGAGGAGTCTGAACCCGGTTCATAACAGGTTGCAGCTTCCCAAACTAGAGGGGTTCATATTCTGAACCCCCAGTTCTGAAATATGCCTGCATCACTATAGGAAACCTGCCCTGTTGCGACGACTGGTTCTGTGTTCTTCTTTCTGTTCAGAGATTCTGGCATTTGCAACACAAGGCCAAAGGAGACCCTAAGGCGATGTGTGGCTTAACTGTGTGTGTGTTGGGGTGTGTGTATTTGCCCCTGAACGAAGGGTGTATTCAAGTGTGATCCTGACTCTTGCAGGGTCCGTGTATGAGGGACTCTCACCCTTACTGTTGCCACTCTCATCAGATGACCCCACAACACAATCAGAAAGTTAGGCTGCCACTTATTCCCAAATGAGATTTTGGTGTAACACTAAACTGTGGTTTAACATCCACAAGCCTTCTCTGTCTTCTCTCCTCCCACAGAACAGCTGCGAGGAGGAGGATGGAAGCGCCTGCTTCCGTTTTCAACTAACCAACGTTTGCTACATCCGAACCAGGATCTGAAGTTAGATTTAACCATGGTTTATCCAGATGTAAACCATGGTTTATGCAAGGTTCAAAGTCTGACAAGCTGCTGCCAGGGGACGGGGTGGTGGGAAGCTTCCAGTCTCCTTGTTGCAACCGCAAGGGAGGAGCCTACAAGCCCAAAGCTAAATTATGTAGCTACAGGTGGGGAAGTGAACTTCCAGATGTTGTGGATTCAAACTCCCATCTGCCTCAGCAGGCATGGTCAGTGACCAAGGATGATGGAAACTGCACTCCAAAAATATCAGGAGAGACACAGGTTCCCCATACGTGCATAATAATAATAATAATAATAATTTTATTATTTATACCCCGCCCATCTGGCTGTGTTTCCTCAGCCACTCTGGACGGCTCCCAACAGAACACTAAAGACAGACTAAAACTTCAAACGTTAAAAACTTCCCTAAACAGCTGTTCCTTATGAACTAGGTCAAAATATTTTTTACTTTGCAACGTGTCTGACAATATCGAGCAGCCATGGTCAAAAAGCAGGGAGCCAACTTATGGCATTGGCCTGGTCAGCGGGCAAGTGACTCAAGCCTAATGCAGCCTCGACTCAATCCCCAGTGGTGAACTCCTTCGCTGAACTGAAAGATTCAACACAAGCAGCGCCGTGCCTCCGAGATTACTTCAATGGGTTTGGTAATTTGACAGAAATTATAAGCAGCCTGGCCTGAAAACATCAAAAGCGCTTTTTTCTTATTTCACTCTTTTTGAAATGCCTTCGCACTTCAAAGAGTTCCACCCCAAGTTGAAAAGTTCAGAGCTGTCAATTTGCCATCTGTGCGCTGCTAAAACGCAATCGTGAATTCAACAGGCGAACGGATCGTGCAGATCAAAGACGAGGCTCTGCCACTTTCAAAGTGGGAAAGCACAGTCCCCTTTCAAAGAGGGAAGGCAAGCTTGCACGCTTTTTATGTGCTACCAATTTCGCAGCAAAGAAAGCACCTTCCATTCCAGCGGTTGTGCAAGTTCCCATCAACAGAACTGTTTCAGGCCGCGGGGCAAGCTGGCTGCAGTGGCAAGGACTTCTCAGTGTGGAGTTATCAACATAACCAATGGCTCCTGATCTACATTAACCCATGACTCCCTCCCCTAGGAACTTCTCTTACTGACTCTATGTATATGCTGGGAGCCACCATCTCCCATCTCTGGAGCAGGGAAATCTTTTTTTTCAGCCCGAGGGCCGCAATTCCATTGGAGGAACATTCCGGGGGCCACATGGCAGGGTGAAGGAAGGAATATGTGCTTTTAAAGCCCTGAACAGCCTTGGTCCAGTACACCTGAAGGAGCGTCTCCACCTCCATCATTCTGCCCGGATGCTGAGGTCCAGCTCCGAGGGCCTTCTGGCGGTTCCCTCACTACGAGAAGCCAAGTTACAGGGAACCAGGCAGAGGGCCTTCTTGGTAGTGGTGCCCGCCCTGTGGAACGCCCTCCCACCAGATGTCAAAGAGAAAAATAATTACCAAACTTTTAGAAGACATCTGGAGGCAGCCTTGTTTAGGGAAGCTTTTAATGTTTAATAGGTTACTGTATTTTAGTGTTCTGTTGGAAGCCGCCCAGAGTGGCTGGGGAAACCCAGCCAGATGGGCGGGGTATAAATAATAAATAATAATAATAATAATTTAAAATGTACCTTTCTACGGTAGGCTATTTTGAACACACTTTCCCATGCACCCTCTCTATCTTCCACCCAGAGAAGCAAGAAGCATGGCCAGAGCTCAAGGGTACTTTCCAGCCAGGCAAAAACACCCAAGGAGGATGTGAGGCAAAGCAGGTGAGGGAGCGTGGCCTGGGGAAGAGGGTGTGGCTGAGGCATGTGGCCTGGGGAGAACTGCAAGATCCATTTCCTATCCCACATTCAAACTCTGGCATAGATTATCGCCTGCTACACAGTTGTGGCCAAACCAGAAAATGGCCCCAGTGCTATGTGAAAGCTGCCTGTTTTTAGATGATCTATCATGAATCTGGAGGTGATATTCCTAGAACACTGATCTTTGTCAGCTGGCTCAGCTGCTTTTGTATTCCAGATTTAGTGCTGTTTGCAATTTTACTGGCATAATAGTAATAATAATAATAATAGATTTTGTAATAATTGTTTGCAATTTTACTGGCATAGTAGTAGTAGTAGTAGTAATAATAATAATAAAATTTTTTATTTATACCCCGCCCTCCCCGGCCAGAGCCAGGCTCAGGGCAGCTAACACCAGTAAAATTACAATAAAAACGTAATAGGAAAACACATACACACAAAAACCAACCAATTTAAAATACAGGTTAAAATGCAATTTAAAATGCAGCCTCATTTTAATAGTAGCCCATAGATCAAAACCATAAGGGGAGGGAAACATAAGGGTCAGACTGAGTCCAAACCAAAGGCCAGGCGGAACAGCTCTGTCTTACAGGCCCTGCGGAAAGATGTCAAGTCCCACAGGGCCCTAGTCTCTTGTGACAGAGCGTTCCACCAAGTCGGGGCCAGTACTGAAAAGGCCCTGGCCCTAGTTGAGACCAATCTAACCACCATGTGACCTGGGACCTCCAAAATGTTGTCATTTGTGGACCTTAAGGTCCTCCGCGGGGCATACCAGGAGAGGCGGTCCTGTAGGTACATGGGTCCTAGGCCGCATAGTAAAACAGTGAGCACGTAATGTTAAACCAAACCATGGTTTAGCGTGAACAACCAAGCATGTGGAGACGCAAGGGTGGAAATCGCAGCCGCTGCCACGCTACCCAAAGCTGAGCCGTGGTTTGGTCTTAGTGTTATGTCCAAACGTGGGTTCATGCAAACCGCAAGCCTGCATTCGGGATGTTCATGCTAAGCCAAACCATGGCTTTACTCTCAGCAGAATGGCAACAGAAGGGAAAGAGCGAAGCGGCTGCCATTTCTGCTCTGAGTACCCTGACCTTTGCTTGTTCGCATTTGGTCACGATTTGACTTGGCATTAGCGTCCAAACTGGATCACTGTACATTTTTTAACCGCCGTGGTGCATTGTCTTGGATCCTCAAAAGGTGGAGTGTAGATGCTATAAACAGACATTTGTGAAGCGAGCACATGGGTCCTAGTTGGCCACTGTGGATGGAGATGGGATGCTGGACGAGAAGGGTCGAAGAGACTCTTCGAATAGCCAAAAACTAATCTGACAAGGAGAAGCTGATTGCATCGGTTACCTTCTGCCGCATCCTCTGCCTGCTGCGAGCGTCTCTGAACCAGCACCCTGTTCCCCAGGTTCCTCCGACGTCGGGGCATCCCCTCTCCCCGCTCGCTGGTGTGGGGTTGAGGCCTGCCAGCTGCAACAACGGCCGCCACATTCTGCTGGTGCTCCTCATCACCTAGAGAAAGGGAACATCTTTGATTGTGTCTCCACCACAGCTAGCTTATTCAGAACCGAGTCTTTTGCTTCAGTACTATTACTAAGGAATTTGTGCGCAAAATGCTTTTGAAAAGAATGTAACGGCGCACCCTAAGCATGGAGTTAAATGTGTACTGAGCTCATGGCTCAATGGCACCACCCACAGGACACACAGCTCAATCCTATGCATGTCTACTTAGAAGAAAGTCCCACTGAGTTCAGGCGACTGTGAATGGCATGGGTGGGGAATCCTGTGGCCAGATGTTGTGGAACGACTGCATCCAACGTCATCAAGGCCATTGGCCTTGCTGGCTGGGGCTGATGGTAGTTGGGAGACCAACAACCTCACGGGGCAGGGGGTAAACAGCTTCATCTCTTCTGCTGTATAGGATTGCAACCCAAATGCCCCAGAAAGCACTGCTCAGCAGAGATCGAGACGGCGATGCATCTGAAAATCTGATTTCCCCTGCTAGCTGCAACTCTACAAACAGGAAAACCAATGGCAGAGCCGACATGTTAAGTATTCAGTAAAGGTAAAGGTAAAGGTAAAGGGACCCCTGAGCATTAGGTCCAGTCGTGGCCGACTCTGGGGTTGCGGCGCTCATCTCACTTTATTGGCTGAGGGAGCCGGCGTCCAGCTTCTGGGTCATGTGGCCAGCATCACTAAGCTGCTTCTGGCGGACCAGAGCAGCGCATGGAAACGCCGTTTACCTTCCCGCCTGAGTGGTACCTATTTATCTACTTGCACTTTGACGTGCTTTCGAACTGCTAGGTTGGCAGGAGCAGGGACCGAGCAACGGGAGCTCACCCCATTGCGGGGATTCGAACCGCCGACCTTCTAATCTGCAAGTGCTAGGCTCTGTGGTTTAACCCACAGCACCACCCGTGTTAAGCCGGGAATTTTGAAATACGCCCTGAGGTTTCTCAGAGTTTTATGCTATTGGAGAAAGTCAGGATATCCCAAGGAGCAAACTGCAACAGTGCTTTCAGACCGGGAGTGGTATTCTGTGTGTTTTTTCTGTGAGCACAAGGACTTCCATTTATGCAGCACTCCCCACCCACCCCCAAGCTTCTCCGTTGCACTCTGCACTCTCTCAGAATCTGTTGGGGAAGCCCCAAAAACAGATTTTGGGGACACACAGGGAGAAAAGGGGTGCAGTTCTGGCATGCAGCCAAAAGTCCTTTCACTGATGGAACCAGCACAATGAATCTTGCCTCTACTTGCTGGGGTAATATTTACAAGACACTTTGAACCGGTCCCATCAGAAGACAAGGTGGGTCTTGCCTGCCTCGTCTCTTGTGAGAAGTACCAATAATAAATAATAAATAAATAAACAAAGGAGTGCTTTAATCAGGTAATTTTTAGACTCGTGAATTAAGGTTCTTAAGGGGAGAGGCGGGAGGCTGTTTCAGGTAGCAACATGTATTACTTTGCTTATTTCAAAACGCACGGCAGGAATCCCTGTTGCAGCGCATCCATGACTGTGTGGGTCTGAGGAAGCGGAAAATGTCTTCTTCCTTGTGCCCTGCGTGATCGGCCACACAAAGTTCATCTGAGTAAAGTAATGGTTTCTACAGCAAACTGGGCTATGGGCTTAGAATATACAGTATATACACATATATTAGGGACTTCAGCTGTAATTCTAAATGTCGCCTGTTATGCCTGCACCTAAATTCAACTTCTAATGTTCATCTAATTGCAGTGGCTCCCTGTTTGTGGAATGCTTGCCTTATATACCTTCACTCAGGATCTCTGGGTGCCTGGCAAAAGCATTCCTCTTCTCCCAGGCCTATGGCTAATTAACTAATCTATGGCCTTTTAAAATGTGTGGGTGGGGGTATTTTGTTTGTCTGTTACTATGGTATGTGTTTTTATATTGTAAACCACCCTGTGATCTTCAGATGAAGGGCAGTATTGAAATAATAATAATAATAATAATAATAATAGGATTAGGAGTACAGTTGCTGCATATTCATTTTGTCTGTAAAAAACCCCACATAACTTTATTACCTATTTCTTCTGATGTTTTACAATTTGTTGTTCAGTTAATATTCAGCTTTGTTGGCCGTTGGGCACACTATAAAAGGACTGATAGTAAAAAAAACTTGCTAGAATTGGATATTAAAATGGAATGAAAATGGTAGCCCCAGAGTGAACTCCCAACACTCGCACAAAACTACAGAAACTTCTGTGTGCAAATTATTTATCTAAGAAAATAGTCCTTCACGGATACACACTGCCAGGATGTGGATAAAGGACCATATATTTTTTTACATTTTATTTTGCATGTGCTTCATGGAAATATCCAAATAAGAACAGCGTCATAGCAACTTCGTTGGCTTGCCGCTGCACCCCCCCCCATCACAAGTGAACTGGCTTTTGAGTTTTACTGAACTCTCCTGAAGCCTTGATGTTAAAACAAAAAGGGGAGAGGGAAGATGCTACCATCAAGACACATCGTATAAGACCATGGATTACATGGAATTGGCAGAAATGACTGGCAGAATCCGTGACCAGGGAGAAGAGTCGGTGGAAGAAGATTGGAAGAAATTTAAAGATTATTTACAGAAATATTGCAAAATTAATGAATGTTAGAGTGATTTTGGATTGAAATTAAGTGGCTTCTAGCTGTATAGGCTTTAAAGTTATAAATAGATTAAGATTAAGGATTAGGATTAAAAAGGTTAAAAGAATGGAAAATTGGTTTTTAATAGGTAAAAATTTTATGTTATATTATATTAAGATTAAGGACTGGGATTAAAAAGGAGGGAAAGGAATTGCTGAACTAACAAACTGAATTGGAATACAAAAGAGGGAGGTATGAGATGTAGATGTAGATAAATTTATTGTCATTGTCCGTATATACACAGTATACACAACAACGAAAATCAAACACCCACCCAAAGACCGGGTTCACATACACATTTGCACGTATCTCCAACACTCTCATCCTATTCAGACATAATCTATAAAAACATATCATACTCCAGAATGTAACATAACCTATTAAAGGCATAACATAACCTAAAAACCTGTCTCATTCCTTCCTACTCCCTGCTTGCTATTTCTTGCAACTGGCCCTGAGATCATTATTTAGTGCAATCAGAGCTCTTGGATAGAAACTATTCAGAAGGCGTGTGGTTCGTGTTTTCATTGTCCTATATCTTCTGCCCGAAGGCAACAGTTCAAAGAAGTTGTGAGCAGGATGGGTGGGATCTCTCAGGATATTGTGTGACTTCTTCAAAGTGCGAGACGTGAAGATCTCATCCAGGGTTGGTAGTTGGAGCCCAATAACATTCTGGGCAATTTTAATTATTCTCTGTAAAGCTTTTTTATCCGTTTCAGAGCTGCTCCCATACCACGATAATATACTATAGGTTAAGACACTCTCGATGGTACTGTGATAATAGGACAGAAGTAGGTGCTGAGATAGATTCAGTCCCCTGAGCATTCTCAGGAAATACAACCTCCCCTGCACCTTCCTCACAACCATGAGGAGGTCCGGGAAACAAGTAAATGTAAAAGTAGTGATGAAAAGATGGAATTGTTTTTAACTGTTTTTCTTTTTTCTTTTTGTATTTTGTTTGTGTACTTTTCTTTATATTCTTGAATTTTTCTTTTTTTGTTGATGTGATTTTTTCTTTGTGAAACTTTAATAAATATCATTAAAAAAAAAAAAAAAAGACCTACCTGCACTATGCAAAGAGTGTAAAGGTGGAGAGTCAGGAAAGAATTCTGCAGACCAATAAAAGCTTGTGCCCTGAAAGGATGCAGCGAGGCATGCCGAGACCAAGAAGCAATGGCCACAATCCCTTTGAGAATAATAATAAAAAGGCAGCGCTAACTTGAATCTGACTCCAGCACTAACTGGAACCCACAGGCCCCTTCAAAGGAAGAGAGCAGAAGGACGGAATTTTTTTTTTATTGCAAAATGGGAGATGAAATTTAGTCCCATCATTAGGTGACAGAAAGCAATCTCGCCTGCGCTCTAGGATTTTCTCTCCTATACAGCTAACTTTTGTACTTTTCCAGCGCAGAAAAACTTTGCCTGAAGTGGACACAAATGCATGCAGTAGTTTTGGCTACTGGGGGTTGGGGGGGAAATCAAAACAGGCACCTTATCATGATACCCCATTAGGAACTGCCCTGACATCTATGGATGAAGGGCGGTAGACAAATTTTAATAATAATAATAATAATAATGATGGCAGATTGTAAATAAATCAACAGGACCAACTAAAACTACAAAGCAGTGAGCTAGCTTTTGAATTTCACAGAACTCTTTCTCGGCCTCAGTGCTGAACTGAAACAAAGAACTTTGTGTGGCTTGGGTGTGATATATATATCTTATCTTATTTTTGTTTCCAAAGGTAGGGTCTCTTTGTTAACGGGAGGGGGCACAGGAACACAGAAAGCTGCCATGAGCCAATTGGCACATTTAGGTTAGTATTGTCTACACTGATCCCTGGCTTTTTTCTGGCCCATGTAGGACCAGTCTGGATAGTTAGCCTTGGTGAAGACTTGACGTTTTTTTATCCCCCAAAAAGTTTTTGATTGAGTTTCCACTGAAATGAGGTTGCATTTTAATGTTTTAATGTTGTATTTTAATCTTGTTTTTTAAGCTGTATTTCAATCAATTTTGTTTATATTTGGTGTTAGCCGCCCTGAGCCCAGTCTTGGCTGGGGATGGTGGTTTATAAATAAAAATTATTATTATTATTAGCAGCTGCAGTCTAGGGGCAACCCCGGTCCAACCTGGAGATGCCAAGGATTGGGTTTTCCGCACTCAGAAAATGCCCTGTGCTCTGTCCCCTGCCCCAGAGTTATATGCAACATATCCCACAAGTGTAAAAGTGGGGTGTGTGTGCGCGCGCGCATGCGCACGCATGCACAGAAGTGTCCTAGATGCATGAAGTTGTGCAATTGTGCAGTTATCTTTTCCCTCCTGCTGCACAACATCCTGCAACGCCTCAGATTCAAATACCCAACTAAGCCCTCCTTGGCTTGCGAAATGTCAAGTCTGCTGACGTGGATGCCTGAGACGTCATTAATGATCTGCCGTGAAGTGCCACGAAGAAGGGATGTCAGACGTACAGTAACTCCCGCAGAAAGGACCAGAAATAATTTCTGGCTTCTCTGTCCCCCACCCCCAACTATACAGGGCACAGAGTTCAAATACAGTGGTGCCTCGCAAGACGAAATTAATCCGTTCTGCGAGTCTCTTCGTCTTGCGGTTTTTTCGTCTTGCGAAGCACGGCTATTAGCGGCTTAGCGGCTTAGTGGCTATTAACGGCTTAGCGGCTTTAAGAAAAAGGAAACAAACTCGCAAAAACTCGCAAGACGTTCCGTCTTGCGAAGCAAGCCCATAGGGAAATTTGTCTTGCGGAACGACTCAAAAAACGGAAAACTCTTTCGTCTAGCAAGTTTTTCGTCTTGCAAGGCATTCGTCTTGTGGGGCACCACTGTACCGGATGCCGGGTCTGGTGCACCACTTTGTGGTTCAGGGTGGAATTGCTTAAAAAGGCTCGTTTCGGGGCAACAGGGGCAGATGCTCTAAACACTTGATTGATGTGCCCTCAAATACAGCAGAACCCAAAGTGCATGCATGTGTGCATCTAATAAGAGTGGTTTTTTTTTTAAATTTCTGGTGAGCACTGCCAGCACAGCTAAAGCACAGTAAGGCATGCAGCTGTGATTATATCCACTGTTTAAAATTACATTATATCTTGTAATTTTACGTTGTGAAGCACACTGAGATCTTCAGATGATGGATGGTATACAAATTTAATAAATAATAATAATAATGTAATGGGCCGACTCCATCCTGTGTGAGGCACTCTGTGTGTAGGGTTGCCACCTTTTGTTGTGGCAAAATACAGGACAGGGCGGGGCGAGTGGTGACCGATTTTATTTTATTTTTTAAAAAATCTGGCGCTGAAGTGACTTCAAAGCAATCCATTACCATCTGTTGCATCCTAACAGGATGGCCCTAACTTGGCAGAGAGGAGACCAGAAATGCAGGGAAAAACTTATTGATACAGCACACCGCATTCGGTAGCAGAAGCAATAATAGTAACAATATCAGCGCTTTTTTTTTGTTTGGGGGGATGACACATCCCCCTAAACATTTTGTGGATCTAAGTTTGGCCTCATTGAGCGGCAGTGTTTCAATATGAGTAGGAAAATGAAAGTAACTGTAAATATTTTTTTAGAGAAAAGCACTGATAAGAACAACACACAGCCACCCATCTGACTGGGTTGCACGAGGAAGCGAAAAGCAGCCTCTGGGGCTGGGGAATGGGTATCAGTCATGAGGTTGGGAGGAAAGGACGGGAAACAAGTAAATGTAAGAGAAGTGATGAAAAGGTGGAATTGTTTTTAACTGTTTTTTCTTTTTTGTACTTTGTATTTTTCCTTTTTCTTGTTAATTTTCTTATTAATGTAATCTTTTTCTTTTGAAATTTTAATAAATATCATTTTAAAAAAAAAGAGATTGGGAGGAAAGGACGGGAAACAAGTAAATGTAAGAGAAGTGATGAAAAGGTGGAATTGTTTTTCACTGTTTTTTCTTTTTTGTACTTTGTATTTTTCCTTTTTCTTGTTAATTTTCTTATTAATGTAATCTTTTTCTTTTGAAATTTTAATAAATATTATTTAAAAAAAAAAAGAGATTGGGAGGAAAGGAAGAGGCACTCGGCACATGCTCAGAGGCAGTCTTATTCAGACACCCACCCCAAGGGGAAAAAGCTCTTAAAAATGTTGTCAAGTATAATATAATATAATATAATATAATATAATATAATATAATATAATATAATATAATATTATACTATACCATAATACAATTATAATATGATATTATTAAACGTATTAGGACTCCCCCCCCATAGGCTTCTCTTTCCCACAACCTTCCTCCCCCCCCTTCCCAAGCAGGTGGGAGATTCCGCCCCCTCCTTGCGGACCAGGTAGAGAACTCGCCCCCCCCCCGCGTCCTACCCGCGCGCGCCTGTCCCCTGACGCGGCTGACGAAGACGAGAAGCGCCGCCAGCAGCGCCGCCGCCAAGACGTAAAGCACCGGGTCCATCTTCGCCTCGCAAGCTCCGCCCCTTTTGGCCACGCCCCTCCCTCCCCCCCGACGCCGAGAGGAGCCCGGCCAATCCGGCAGAGGCGACGTGTTCGGCGCGGCTCAGGAAAGCAAACCACGCCCACTGCTGGGAGAGAGGGGCGGTTCCAGAGCCAACCGCCGACGAAGCTTTCCGAGGTGAGGAAGCTTGAAGCGCTAAGGGGCGTTCCTTCGCGGCGTAGCCTAGCAACCGGAGAGGACCCCGCCCGGCCGTTGTTGTAGCTGGCTAGTGAGGTTGCCTGCTTGGAAAGTGCCAAGTTTCCCCTCCCTTTGCGATTGAAAAGCAGGCCAAGGCCCGGCCTAAATGAACCCCAGCGCTGTCGCTTTCTGTTGCGGTGCCGCTTTATGTAGCTTTTTAAAGATAGGACCCTTTTAAAAAAAAAAAATGGATCGGAGGGGCTGGCTAAGTAGCTGCCTGCTGAGCAGTGGGTGTGGGGCGCGTTGGGTCTTGCCTCTACAGGTACGCTGTGGCTGATGGGAGTTGTAGTCCAAAACACCAGGAGGGCATTAAGATGCGGCTGCCCGTGTATTCCTTGGGGATATTCCCCCTCCACACAAATAATAGTGTTCCTGCAATTTCCTTGTCTGGCCACTAGATGTCGCTGCAGTTCCAAAGGTGCTCCATAGAAGCTCCATAGACCTCTGATGGGGACAAAGGTTGCCCTTGCAAGTGCGCTAGGAAAGGTAGTGGGGGCAGAATTGCATATTAATAATAATAATAATAATAATAATAATAATAATAATAATAATAATAATAATAATATATCTTCTTACCATTCAGGGTACCAACGTCTTTTGCAAATCTGTTCCTTGCACCGTTTCCTGTAGATACTTAATACAATCAAGCACAGCCACCCAAGATTTCAAAGGAATATCTCATTTAAGATGCATTTTATTACAGAAGTCAGGGGTACCAGCGACCCTTTGCAAATCTGCTCCTGCAACGTCTCTTGCAGATACAGTGGTACCTCGGGTTAAGAACTTAATTCGTTCTGGAGGTCCGTTCTTAACCTGAAACTGTTCTTAACCTGAGGCACCACTTTAGCTAATGGGGCCTCCAGCTGCCGCCGCGCCGCCGCCACACAACTTCTGTTCTCATCGTGAAGCAAATTTCTTAACCTGAGGTACTATTTCTTTTTCTTTTTTTTAATGATATTTATTAAGGTTTCCAATAAAAAGAACCCATCAATAAAAAATAAAAAATAAAAAAAGAAATACACAATTCAAAAATACACAATACATAATCCAAAAAAACAAAACAAAAAACAAAAGACAAAAAAGAAAACAGTTAAAAACAATACCACCTTTTCATCTCCATTTTTAAATTTACTTATTTTCTGGACCTCCTCATACCTCCCTCTTTTGTATTCCAGTTCAAATTGTTTGTCCAGCAATTTCTTTCCCTCTTTTTTAATCCCAATCTTTAATCTTAATATAAACTAACATTAAATTTTACCTCTTAAAAACCAAATTTCCATTTCCTTTAACTTTTTTAATCCTAATCCTTAATCTTGATCTATATATAACTTTAAATCCTGTACAGCTGGAAGCCACTTATTTTCAATCCAACATCACTCTAACATTCTTTAATTTTGCAATGTTTCTGCAGATAGTCTTTGAATTTCTTCCAATCTTCCTCCACCGACTCTTCTCCCTGGTCACGGATTCTGCCAGTCATTTCCGCCAGTTCCATATAGTCCTGAGGTACTATTTCTGGGTTAGCGGAGTCTGTAACCTGAAGCGTCTGTAACCCGAGCTACCACTGTACTTTATCTGGGGTTGTGTGGGTTTTTTGTTTTTACGTTAACAGTCATCACTAGTTTCCTCCTAAGCTGGTTCTTAGCAGTTTGGGGGTCTGGTTGCATTCTTACATACAGTGGTACCTCGGGTTAAGAACTTAATTCGTTCCGGAGGTCCGTTCTTAACCTGAAACTGTTCTTAACCTGAGGCACCACTTTAGCTAATGGGGCCTCCCGCTGCCACACGATTTCTGTTCTCATCCTGAAGCAAAGTTCTTAACCCAAGGTACTATTTCTGGGTTAGCGGAGTCTGTAACCTGAAGTGTCTGCAACCCAAGGTACCACTGTACTTCACCAGAGATTTCAATGGAAAGGCTGGATTAAGATGCATTTTCCTACAATAATCAGGGTAGTTTAATATTATTACAATGGTACCTCGGGTTACAGACGCTTCAGGTTACAGACTCCGCTAACCCAGAAATAGTACCTTGGGTTAAGAACTTTGCTTCAGGATGAGAACAGAAATTGTGCTTCGGCGGCAGCGGGAGGCCCCATTAGCTAAAGTGGTACCTCAGGTTAAGAACAGTTTCAGGTTAAGAACGGACCTCCAGAACGAATAAAGTTCTTAACCCGAGGTACCACTGTATTATTATTTGTATACCACCTGTCATCCCAAGATCATAGAGCATTTCATGACATAAAGATACAAAATGAGATCACAAAAACAAATAGTGCCCCCTCCCCAAAGCACATTTAAAAGGCTAAAGATGGTTTAATCAGCCAAATGCCTCGTTATGAAGAAATGTTTTTGCCTGGTGCCTAAAGATATGTAACAAAAGTGCTAGGTAAGCCTTTACAGGTTGTGGACTCTCCTTCCTTGGAGGTTTTTAGCAGAGGTTGGATGGCCATTTGCCATGGGTGGTTTAGCTGAGATTCCTGCACTGCAGGGGGTTGGACTAGATGACCCTTGGGATCCCTTCTAGAGATGGAAAGGCCTGGGAAAAACCCGGAAAAATTGGGGTGGGGGGAACCCAGATTTTTTCTGTTTTTTTCCAAAGCCATTTTTTCCCCAGAAAAAATGAAGAAGGAAAAAAGTGTGTGGAATATTCAAACTATATCAACCCCCCCCCCCAATTTTTCTGGGGAAAAAATGGCTTTAGGCAAAAAAACAGGGAAAAGCAGGAAAAAAGTGGTCCCTCCCATTTTTCTGGGTTTTCCCCCAGGCCTTCCCATCTTCCCTTCCAACTCTATGATTCTATGGCATGGGTAAGCAAACTAAAGCCCAGGGGCCGGATCTGGCCCAACTGCCTTCTCAGTTCGGCCCGTGGATGGTCCGGGAATCAGCGTGTTTTTACATGAGTAGAATGTGTTCTTTTATTTAAAATGCATCTCTGGGTTATTTGTGGGGCATAGGAATTCATTCATATTTTTCCCCCCCAAAATATAGTCCACCCCGCCACAAGGTCTGAGGAACAGTGGACCGGCCCCCTGTTGAAAAAGTTTGCTGACCCCTGTTCTATTGTTAAATAAGTTGGAGTTCTTGTTATGAAATATACCAAGAAGAAAGCACACCAAGAACTCAGGCCAGTGTAAGTTTCAGTAGTGGGAGTGGTCCCTACTCGCGAATCAATAGTTGTAACAAAAACTAATCCATTCAAAAGTGTGTATTCTGACAAGGATTACAAACTCAAATAGAGATTGCAAACTCAAACTCATAAGAATATGTATAACACAATAAATATTCGTTACAGAATTAGAAATAAGAGTTTATGAGTAGAGATAAGATCATAGAATCATAGAGTTGGAAGAGACCACAAGGGCCATCGAGTCCAACCCCCTGCCAAGCAGGAAACACCATCAGAGCACTCCTGACATATGGTTGTCAAGCCTCTGCTTAAAGACCTCCAAAGAAGGAGACTCCACCACACTCCTTGGCAGCAAATTCCACTGTCAAACAGCTCTTACTGTCAGGAAGTTCTTCCTAATGTTTAGGTGGAATCTTCTTTCTTGTAGTTTGGATCCATTGCTCCGTGTCCGCTTCTCTGGAGCAGCAGAAAACAACCTTTCTCCCTCCTCTATGTGACATCCTTTTATATATTTGAACATGGCTATCATATCACCCCTTAACCTCCTCTTCTCCAGGCTAAACATGCCCAGCTCCCTTAGCTGTTCCTCATAAGGCATCGTTTCCAGGCCTTTGACCATTTTGGTTGCCCTCCTCTGGACACGTTCCAGTCTGTCAGTGTCCTTCCTGAACTGTGGTGCCCAGAACTGGACACAGTACTCCAGGTGAGGTCTGACCAGAGCAGAATACAGTGGCACTATTACTTCCCTTGATCTAGATGCTATACTCCTATTGATGCAGCCCAGAATTGCATTGGCTTTTTTAGCTGCTGCGTCACACTGTTGGCTCATGTCAAGTTTGTGGTCAACCAAGACTCCTAGATCCTTTTCACATGTACTGCTCTCAAGCCAGGTGTCACCCATCTTGTATTTGTGCCTCTCATTTTTTTTGCCCAAGTGCAATACTTTACATTTCTCCCTGTTAAAATTCATCTTGTTTGTTTTGGCCCAGTTCTCTAATCTGTCAAGGTCGTTTTGAAGTGTGATCCTGTCCTCTGGGGTGTTAGCCACCCCTCCCAATTTGGTGTCATCTGCAAATTTGATCAGGATGCCCTTGAGTCCATCATTCAAGTCGTTGATAAAGATGTTGAATAAGACCGGGCCCAAGACAGAACCCTGTGGCACCCCACTAGTCACTCTTCTCCAGGATGAAGAGGAACCATTGATGAGCACCCTTTGGGTTCGGTCAGTCAGCCAGTTACATGTTAGTCCATAGTCAGATTCGACGTGAAGGTCTTAGTTTCAATCCTTGAGCAGAAGTCAGAAGTCAATTATGGATCAGAAACCAGGACAGGGCCCTGTTTCGATGTATTCACTTTCATCAGCTGGAAGTATCAAATATTATATCTGTATCTGAGCAAAAAATAAAGGGGCTGTTATGTACTGAGTTGAATAGGATCCAAACTGCAGCAGTCTGATTGGTCCTAGAACAATAGATCCAAAATGCAGCAGTCTGATTGGTCCTAGAACAATAGGATTCAGAATGCAGCAGTCAGATTGGTCCTAGAACAATGCAGCAGTATGATTGGTCGGCAGGAACCACCCAATCATGCTGCAGATAGAAGTGAATCCACAACCTGATTGGCCTACAGGAGAATTCCGGAATTAGCCAATCATGTGCAGCCCATTGTGTAAATAATGTATATAAGCAGATACTTTGAGGGGACTTTCATTCTTCCTCCTCACCACTATGAGCTGAATAAAGAGCATGAAATCACTTTGCGACTCTGAGTATATTTCAGGGGCAATTCCTGATCAGATGCCTGTTTACTTCCTGTGCCTCAGATAATACACAGCCGGGGCCCTTGGTGGGAGATTTCCCCACAATGGCAGGATGCAGGTGGTGAGGTCGGGGCTTCCTGGGAACATTGGCACGAGCACTAGATTGACTTCGCCTGTGCCACCCAATGCTGCCCAGGTAAGATGCAGCAGCAGCCGTGTCGGGAGGCCGGCCACTGGGGCTTCATCCCGCCAGGTGAAGCTGGTACCTTCATTTCTGTTAAGATAGTATCAAGACCATCGGCGAGCCTGCTAGGAGCGGAGCGATATGGCGAAACGGGAGTTTCACCTGCAAAATTGGAACTTGGCCACCTTGTAACAAGACTTGGGGGGGGGGTCCCCGTCTTGTTTGCGTATCCCTATCTGTTCTCGCCATGTCCAGATGTGAAACTGACAGTTATTGTTGTCCAGGAAAACTAATGATCTTACAATGGCGTGATTAAAGAGAGAATCTGAGCATGGCCAGCCAGCGGGAAGGAAATCTAAAGATAAGATGTCCTAATCTGTCCCTTTGCCGGGCGCTTTCCCCAGCTGACTGTTTGTATACCGAGATGGCTCCGGTTTGCCAAACAGCTAAGCAAACCGCCTTTGAGTCCGCCCAGGTGTGTTTGCTCTTCAGCTCTGCTCATTTTGGGGGGAAGTTGGGTGAGCTGCAAAGCCGTGTCGCCGTGAGCGGAGAGAGACTGTGTGGTTCACCAGGCAATGGATTTTTCCACCTGCCTTGTTCCACCCTCCAGCCCTAGCATCCTTTCCCAGACCATCTCTTTGAGAAAGGCAGAAGCTGCTGGGAAGAGAAGAGTACAGGGATATAAAATAATAATAATAAAAATCATAAGTTGTGTGCCCTTGTTTCCCAATATGACCCTTTTACATCGTTTTGTGTGTTCTGTGGTATTTTATGCCTTGTGACTTGCCGTTATTTTTTATTGATTACAGTTTAAATTTAAAGGTAAAGGGACCCCTGACTGTTAGGTCCAGTCGTGACCGACTCTGGGGTTGCGGCGCTCATCTCGCTTTACTGGCCGAGGGAGCCGGTGTACAGCTTCCGGGTCATGTGGCCAGCACGACTAAGCTGCTTCTGGCGAATCAGAGCAGTGCACGGAAGCGCTGTTTACCTTCCCGCCGGAGCGGTACCTATTTATCTACTTGCACTTTGACTTGCTTTTGAACTGCTAGGTTGGCAGGAGCTGGGACCGAGCAACGGGAGCTCACCCCATCGCGGGGATTCGAACCACCAACCTTCTGATCGGCAGGTTCTAGGCTCTGTGGTTTAACCCACAGCGCCACCCGCGTCCCCTGATTACAGTTTAGTAATTCTTTATTGTAATTGATAACTGTAAAATTATTTGCTGATATTTAATTTGATTGTTTACTATTATATTCTAATACATTATTGAATATTGCTTTATTTGATATAAGTTGTACATTTTAAAGCAATTGTGATTTTTTTTTTTATTGGATCATATTGTTATCACGTAGGTGGTCTCTGCTGTCTATGTTGTCTATGACACCCCCCCTTTAATTTCGCTTTTAATTTGTATACCGCCTTTCTATAAAAGTGAAATGAATAAAGGGGGGGGGGAATGCCACCCCCTGCCCCAGCAATCTTCTCCAGGGGAGAAATGAGCAAAACATCGCATTGCTTGTAAAATGGTGGGGACAAATGGGGTGTCCACCAAGGCCCTGAATTTTTTCAGAACAGGGCTTCCGTGTATCCAGAATTTCCCTCACATAGTCAGGATTCGTCCCTCATAAACAGCGTCTGGGCGGAATTCGCAAATTTCCTTGAAAATAAGCTCATTTTAATTTTTTTAAAATTTTGCGGAACAGCTTTTGTGTCCGAATTTTGCCTTTTTGAAATATGTCAACCCTACTTCAGAGGCTTCAGTGTCGGCTGCACAAGCACCCCATGGCTTCCCCCAAGGAATTCTGGGAGCTGTCGTTTGTTCAAGGAGATCGTGGCAGCTCTGTGACAGGTGAGCTGCTGCTCCCAGAATCCTTTGGGAAAGTCACACACTTTCAATGTGTGGTGCATACGGGGCTGGAGTGTGTGTGGAAACTAGCCTAGTACAGTCATACCTCTTGTTACGTTTGCTTCAAGTTAAATCTTTTCAGGTTGCGTCCCGCGGCGACCCGGAAGTGCTGGAAAGGGTTACTTCAAGGTTTCGCCGCTCGCGCATGTGCAGACGCTCAAAATGATGTCACGTGCATGCGCAGAAGTGGCGAATTGTGACCCGCGCATGCGCAGACATGGGTTGCGTTCTGCTCATGTTGTTGCTGTTCCACTCTTTTTTGCCTCTAGCCCCCAATATATGCCCCCCCAAAGGGGATTACCATCAAGATTGGTAATATATATTTGCCTCTTTTTTATGAGTAGAATATGGCAGGATGGGATGTGTTATGTCATCTACGTTACTTTTGCGGTTCGTTTCGTTTCCGGGGAAACTCCCCGCCCCCCCAGTCGTTGCTTGAAATCGCCCCACCGGTTTGCAACATTCATTTTACTCTTGGGCATTCTCTCTCTCTCTTTTTTAACTGAAAAATTTATTCATTAATATTAACAACAAAATATAATATTAACAACAAAATATAACAATACATCAAAACAAAGAAGAAACAGTTCCAAATCTTACAGATTAAAACACAAAACAAAGAATGAAAGACAATAAAAAGAAAGAAGAAAAGAAATGAAGATAAAAGACAAAGAAAAAAAGAAGAAAGACAGACATATTCCCAACACCGTATTCATCGTTATGTAACCAAACTTGATAAAACTAAGACTTCCACCGACCTCACAACTCTTCATTTCAGTCTCGTTATATCTTTCTGTGTTTCCTTATTATCTCAATCCTAATTTGTTTATGTATATATATGTCAATATTCCTTTCCCTTTCTATTCACGAGGTCATTCTAAACTCAACCAGATTTTTACCCTTGAACCTTGTTTTTTGAAGTATTCATTCAAACAGTCCCATTCCTTCTTCACTAAACTTTTTGGTTTTTGTCTTATTATGTCTGCCAGTTTGGCTAACTCCAAGTATTCACGAAGTTTACATAGCCGTTCTTCCCTGATAGGTATTTGTTTCCCTTTCCAGTACTTAGCTACCAGGATTCTTGCCGCTGACGTCGCATATAAGAATATTTTAACTTTATCTTTTGGAATGTCATCATTTAATATTCCTAATAGGAATGCCTCTGGACTTTTACTATAAGTTATTCTTAGTATTTTCTTTATCTCCTCATGAATCATGCCCCAAAATTTCTCAATCTCGGGGCATGTCCACCACATATGGTAGAAGGTTCCGTTTTGTTTCATAGACCTCCAGCACTTATTATTGTGCTTTTTGTTCATTTTAGCCAGCCTTTCCGGGGCCAAGTACCACCTATGATACATTTTCATATAATTCTCTCTTATTAAATAACATGCTGTGAAGTTTATGGTTTTTGTCCATAATTTTCCCCACTCTATGTATTCTGTTGTATGGCCTAGATCTTGTTCCCACTTTTTAGTGGCATTTTCCTTTTCTTCTTTTCTGATTATTCATTCTGATGCGGGTGGCGCTGTGGGTTAAACCACAGAGCCTAGGCCTTGCTGATCAGAAGGTCGGCGGTTCGAATCCCCACGACGGGGTGAGCTCCCGTTGCTCAGTCACAGCTCCTGCCAACCTAGCAGTTCAAAAGCACGTCAAAGTGCAAGTAGATAAATAGGTACCACTCTGGTGGGAAGGTAAACGGCGTTTCCGTGCACTGCTCTGGTTCGCCAGAAGCAGCTTAGTCATGCTGGCCACATGACCCGGAAGCTGGACGCCGGCTCCCTCGGCCAGTAAAGCGAGATGAGCACCGCAACCCCAGAGTCAGCCACGACTGGACCTAATGGTCAGGGATCCCTTTACCTTTAACCATTTGTAGATTTTTGAGATAGTCTTTTGATTATTGTATAATATTTCCTTTTCCCATACTGATTTTTTTTATCAAAACCCTTTGATTTTTTTCCCCTTCTCGAACATTGCTGTTAGCTGGTGATATTCTAGCCAATTTACCCCACTCTGTTTTAGTTCTTCAATTTTTTTCACTTTCACTGCTCTTGGGCATTCTCAACGCAGCCTCTGAAAACCGTGCCTCTCCCTCGCCCCCCCCCCCCCCCCGCTTTGCAAGATAACCAAACACGAGCACTTTGACGCTGAAGGGTCAGTTACGCGGTGAGCTTTTGTTCCCGTGTACCAGGCTGGGTGGCGATGCTTGGAGCTATTCATTTGCCTTCAGCTGATTGCAGGCAAATGTTTACCTGCCTCCCTTCGCCTTTGGAAAGGAGAACTCGCTTTCCCCCAGAAAATGCCTTGTTCAGTCGGTCATCAGGAGTGGGTGTGTTGCTTACGTAGGGTTCTCGTATCAAGCAGGGGAACCAACCCGGGACTCCCGTTTTGCAGTTCCAAAGGCAAGGTGTCAGGGCTGAGAGTTGCTTTAAAGGTACCAAGAAGTCTCTACTGCTACACGTCACCCCAATCTCTGAGCAGAGAGGGGCTCCAGGTTGTTCCAGGTGCTTTCACAAGTTTGATTTCCTCGGAATGAAGGTCAGCAGAGACTGTGGTGTCTTTAAGATATATGGTTTTATAATAATAATAATAAATTATTACTTATACCCCACCCATCTGGCCGGCCCCCAACAGAATATTAAAAGCACAACAAAAATCAAACATTAAAAACTTCCCTAAACAGGGTTGCCTTTTGATGTCTTCTAAAAGTCAGATAGTTGTTTATTTCCCTGGCATCTGATGGGAGGGCATTCCACAGGGTGGGTGCCACTACCGAGAAGGCCCTCTGCCTGGTTCCCTGTAACTTCGTTTCTCACAGTGAGGGAACCCCCAGAAGGCCCTTGGAGCTGGAGGGCTGAACGATGGGGGTGGAGAAGCTCCTTCAGGTATACGGGGCGTATTATTTACACCTATGTACAACCTGAGCATATGATGGAGGTGCTCACAAAACATTTATCAGGGAGAGGCTTGATTACCTGGGCAGCAATCTCTGAAGAAACACTGTCTCCATCCGGTCTCGGTTTTGGACATACCTTGCTAAATCTCTGACTGGAGATGGGGGTGTGGGGGTGTACGAACACATCTTTTCCCCAACACACCTACGTGCGAAGGAGGGCATAAGGACATTAAGGTGTAACGGAGCACAAGTATTCCTGTTATACCCAAGGGCTTATTTCAAACTGTTGGGAATGCTACAAGCCAGCCTGTTGCAAAGAAATGAATGCCTAAGAAAAGCCAAAGGCACACCCAACCAAGCAGTCAGAGATTTAGCTGAATCCGAACACTGGAATATTTTTTAATAGCAAAGTATGTCCAAAAGGCCAAAACCGAGACCGAATGGAGACAGTGCTTCTTCAGAGATTGCTGCCCAGGCAATCAAGCCTCTCCCTGATAAATAGGGACATTGGAAACATACAACAATAAATGGTTTGAGGGAGGTTACCAATATTTCAGCAGGTAGAGCAGAGCCGCCGGAAGAATAAATGTAAAATTGCTCTCCCTCAAAGGACCCTTGGATGCTGTCCATGGTGGTCAACACAGAGTTGGAACTCTGTACTGGGAAAACAACAGCAACCAATTGCTCTGGGTTTTCCATTTCCCTCCTCCAATCCTTGCCTTCCTTTGTGGCCATTCCTCCTCACACACAGGGCCGCAAAACTGCCAGTTCCAGTCCCCGTCCCACACCACACGCTCCTTCCCCGCCTCTCACCTTTCCCCCCTTCGGAACGGGTGTGACCAGAGTTTCCGACTCTCAATTGTTTTAACAGTGGCACCGATGGAACGACCACACTCCACCTCTGTTTGGCTAGTGAAACGAAGAGAACAGACTATGGTGAGAAAGGATTGTGTGCTCGGTTCTGTTGTTGAAAACAAATGCCTGAACTCACAGACGCCCTGCTCTTTCATTCTGTACCTGCATAGCTGTCAACTTTTCCCTTTTCTTGCGAGGAATCCTATTCAGAATAAGGGAATTTCCCTTTAAAAAAGGGGAAAGTTGATAGCTATGTGTACCTGGCTCGGGTTAGTAGATCTTGGGTATGAAGTAAAAGGATAAAGTGCATCCCAGGAGCCTGACATCTGCCCGCCCCTGGTTTAGGCCATGTTTTCTGCATGCTCCCCTCTTCCCTGGGCTAATTGCCACTGCTTGACTTCTGTCTCCCCAGTATTCTGGTCCTGTCTGCCTTGCATTTCCCCTTCCCCTCTTCTCACGTCCATTTACACGGCTAACTAGACTGATCAAAGGTGGTCAGGTGGTGTCCGCCCTGCTTCCCTGAAATCTGAGATGTAACCTCAAGGTGGAAGGCGAGATATCAAAAGAATAATAACCATAATTGTAACCTGCGTAGAAGAACTGGAGGCTGCGACATAAAAGCCAGAATCCAGTGCAACAATTATGAGTTCTCCATGCCCATCTGACTGCCATCCTCCTTGTGAAGTCTTCTTACATCCTTTCCCACCAACGAGGATGCTGAACACATCAACTGGTCAGGATCCAGGAGATGAATAGCTGATATTCTGAAGGAACATTGGCTCCCAAACTGTGATCTGTTTTCTCTCAGGTTGCGGCTTCCTTCCCCATGGAGGAACAGCCTTTTGTGAGTTTGGGCAAGGCGGCTGGACTTGGCCACCATCTGTGGGGGACACCCTCCTAGGACAGGTTCTCAACCATGGTTTGCCTGGTGCACCTCAAGCACCAACAGGCTTCCACCAGGTACTCCCGGACCTTCCTGTAGCCAAAGACCACAACATATGAGCTGGCCGAGTAATAAACGGAAGACAGGATGCCGTAGAGGGCACTGAGGACGCTATTTTCGAAGCTGCTCTTGATATACCCCGAGGCGATGGCGATCCAGACCATGTCGTTGGAGATCCAGCAGACCACGTATATGGACAGCAAGGAGAGCAAGACCTTCGTGGCCTGGGCAGTATGCTTGTTCCAGCTGCCGCTGGTGACCGAAGAAGCCGCTTTGACTTTCCGGCTGTGCTTGCAGAGAAGGTCGATGATGAAGACATTGAGGACGATGACCAGCATGACGAAGACGAGGTCCAAACTAACCGAGGCGTATGTGGTGAACTTCATGGCGAAGCTCCCCGTGGACCTTAAGCAGGTCGATGTCGCCAGGTAGGCGATGGTCTTGTTCCTTCTGCCCGACGTCTTCTCATACTGCAAGTAAGGTATCTGTAAGAAGATGCTGACTATCCAACACCCAGCCAGGGTGCTGTTGACGTACTTGCCCTGGTGCCGGTAAATGAACTTGGACCACCGGTAGCTGGGCCGACGGATCTTGATGAGGTGCAGGAAGCTCAGGTTCTCCACCGACCAAATGCTGATCAGTCTCAGGGTGTGGTAGGTGTAGAGCAGGATCCTGCAGCCCAGTTCTCCAAACACCTTGGTGCTGCTGAAGATAAGGAGCCCCGGAATGGCCTTGTAGCAGCAGAGGAGGAAGTTCACCAGGGACATGTTGACAATGATGCGGTCCAGAGGCTGCAGCGATTTGTGCCGGATGGCGTTGCTGATGAAGGCAAAAAGGACAATGAGGTTTCCGACCATGCCGACGAAGGACGACAGGTACATAAGGATGGAAGTCGCGAACATGAGATCGTGCACCATGGTGAGGCAGGGTCTCGCGCACACATTACCGGGTTCCAGATGCCTCGCTTCTTTGCTTGGCTTCCTTTTGGTAGCTCTCCGGTCTGACACAGGACACCGGCTCCTTTCTCAACCCTATCAAAGGCAGGTGTCCGGAAGGCGATTTCCCCCCTGCTCATGAGATCCGGGTGTTCTTTTATATGGGCACAACTTCTCCTGGCGCACTCCCATCGGGGACATGATTACTCTGCTGTTTGCATAAGGCTTGTTATCTTATTTTGCTGAAAAGGGTCAGGTGTAAAGCAGATTAGCCAGGGGCTGATAAGAAATGTGCCAAGGCAGGGAGGAAACGGAGGGAGGGAGCAGGATGCAGGAGGGAACACGAGGCCGTATACGTGGCCAAAACAACTTTCAGATGCGCTCGGAGGCGGGCAGCCAAAGGGATGCCCATCAGGCGCTGTCAGACTTCAGTTGGCACCAGCCCCAACCAGCGTGACCAGTGGTTAGGGGTGGTGGGAGGGGTGGCCCACCACATCTGCACAACACCATGTTGACTGGCCCTGTCTTATGCACTCAGTGCACCACTCGCTCTAGTTTATGCCGCTTTGAATTCATCCTCCATCCTGCAAGTGCAAATAAGGAGATTTGCAGCATTCAAGATCTAGCTAGCAAGCTGTATATACACAGAAATGTAGAATTGTCGAATTGGAAGAGGAGGAGCTGGCAATGGCAGAGGCAGCAGCAGACAGATCTGCCACCCTTCACAGGGGGTCCAGATCTGCTGCCCAGCGCAGCTGCCTCATCCTGAGTGGGCTGGTCCTCCCTCGCCAAAGTCACTGATGCCCCGCCTAGGTAGGGGGCAGATTTCTAAATCCGCCCTGCCCCACAGGCTGCTACTACCTAGGTTAACACACCTTTTAAAAGGTACAGCGGGTGGAAAGAGATTTGGGGGTGGAGGAACTGGGGGGGGGGGGAGGGTTAAGCACAAACCTACCCTGCTGTTTCTCCCTTCTCGGTTACACTGCCCAGTTGGAGAGATGCTATGGGCTGGTGCTGCCCCGTCAATTTCCTTGCAAACACACATTTTAAAAGCACTGTCAAAAAGTGGTCAGTGGGAGGAGGGTTAAGCACACAGCTCCCTGGGTGCGCCTCCCTTCTCATTTGCACCACCCAAAGCTGTTTTCTTTTCCTTTCTTTTTTTTATAAAAAAAGACATGGGTAGGTCTTTAAGGAATACGTCCGTGCATAATCTGTAGTTCGCACCTGTGGCCGTGATCTGGTGGTAAAAGGGAGGTTGGCTTTTGCTCACAGATGCTATGAGAACACACAGCTGACTACTGAATTGCAGCAAAGAGACATGCAGAGGATCTCTTGGAAACAGGGAAGTGCCTTTGTTGTTGGTTGCTGGGAAATCTGCTGAGGACAGAAATCTTTATCCAGTGATTGAAAACCGGTGTCGTTCAACCATTGTTGCAACCAGGAAAGGACCCACCAGTCATTTGTCATTGTTCTTGCCCCGATTTTGTTCTTTCCAAAGTTTACTTTCTCCACGACCCATGTTGGATGGGATTTTGGGGGGAGAGAAGAGAGAAAGGGGTGGCCTAAATCTGATTCCAGACCCTCCAAGTGTCCCTATTTTCCAGGGATGTCCCTGGTTTAGAGAAGCTGTCCCAGTTTCTGACTGGATCTCAGAATGTCCCACTTTTCCTTAAATGTAAAGGATAAAGGGACCCCTGACCATTAGGTCCAGTCGTGGCCGACTCTGGGGTTGCGGCGCTCATCTCGCTTTATTGGCCGAGGGAGCTGGTGTACAGCTTCCGGGTCATGTGGCCAGCATGACTAAGCCGCTTCTGGCAAACCAGAGCAGCGCACGGAAACGCCATTTACCTTCCTGACGGAGCGGTACCTATTTATCTACTTGCACTTTGACATGCTTTCGAACTGCTAGGTTGGCAGGAGCTGTGACTGAGCAACGGGAGCTCACCCCGTCGCTGGGATTCGAACCGCTGACCTTCTGATCGGCAAGCCAAAGGCTCTGTGGTTTAACCCACAGCGCCACCCGCGTCCCCACTTTTCCTTAGGATGTCCCTATTTTCATTGGAGAAATGTTGGAGGGTATGGAGTTATCCGACGCCTGAGCCATCTGAAGGCAATCCTTTATAGGGAAGGTTTTTTAAAAAAAAGTTTAATGTTTTATTATTTTTTTTTATATGTTGGAAGCTGCCCAGAGTGGCTAGGGCAACCCAGTAAGATGTGTGGGGTATAAATAGTAAAATTATCATTATGGAATGGGAAGTTCCTGTTTTCATCGGAGAAATGTTGGAAGGTGTAATGGGTTTAGGGGTTGCTCGTGCGTAAGTTGCCGCCACTCCTGGCTAGGTTACCTGGTTAACCCTTTCTGACTGAACAGCCTCCAGCATCGTGACTGTCTCAGTCGCTGGCAGAATCCGTCAGTGGGTGTTTCTTAAACTTCTTCCAGCACAAAAGTTCCTTGACGCCAAGTCTCCTCCTACTCTCCCTGCGCGGAAGTCTCCTGCGCAGGGAGGGTGTGGGCAGTGGAGTACCCGTACTCTCCCCGCTGGTCTCCGGCGAGGAGTCTTGGAGCCTCCTCCCCGATTCCCCCATCTGCCCCCCTTCTCTACTGGTGTTACGCTGATTTCCTTCCCCAGCAGCCGGGCTCCCTCTCTCCCTACTGGGACCCTCTCCGCCATCCCTTTGGAGCCTTCCCTCCGCTTCCAGCTCCGATGGCAGTTCCCTGACAGAAGGCATGTGATTCCCATACAGTTGAAGACCTCTAGCACACCCAGCTGCATGGCTCCGAAAAGGTGGTTTATAAGGTTAAAACATCAAGACACTTGCAAAGTTCATGGGAGTTGTATAACATCTGAAGGATGCTGGACTGGAGAAAGGTGGATCTTGTTCACAAAACCAGTGCAGGTAGCTGTTGTGTAACGATGGTGTCTCCAGTGTGGCACCTCTGGGCACCATGCTTCCCTCAGTCAACCCCCTTCAGTGATCCCCAAGGCTGCCAGAACCTTGTGTTTTAATATTTTTATTGGGGGGGAAAGCCCCAGTGCGGTAGGGTTTGGGTGAAGAAAGGCGTGCCTGGCGTGCTCTGGTCCAAGGAGTCACGAAGAGTCGGACACGACTAAATGACTAAACAACAACAAAGGGTTTGGTTGGCTGGGTGGGGGTCACCCTTTTGTGGGGGTTGCTCTCTGTTTTCTTTCTCTGCGTTTCCTTTGGCTTTGGTGTGTGCAAATATTTCGCCTGCTTTTCGGGGCTGGTTAATAATAATAATAATTTATTATTTATACCCCGCCCATCTGGCTGGGCTTCCCCAGAAACTCTGGGCGGCTTCCAACAAAATATTAAAATGCAGTAATCCATCAAACATTAAAAGCTTCCCTAAACAGGGCTGCCTTCAAATGTCTTCTAAAAGTCTGGTAGTTGTTGTTCTCTTTGACATCTGGTGGGAGGGTGTTCCACAGGGCGGGTGCCACCACCGAGAAGGCCCTCTGCCTGGTTCCCTGTAACTTGGCTTTTCGGCAGCAAGGGAACCGCCAGAAGGCCCTCGAAGCTGGACCTCAGTGTCTGGGCTGGACGATGGGAGTGGAGACGCTCCTTCAGATATACTGGACCGAGGCCGTTTAGAGGAGGAAGAAGAAGAAGAAGAAGAAGAAGAAGAAGAAGAAGAAGAAGAGGAGTTTGGATTTGATATCCCGCCTTTCACTCCCTTTTAAGGAGTCTCAAAGCGGCTAACATTCTCCTTTCCCTTCCTCCCCCACAACAAACACTCTCTGAGGTGAGTGGGGCTGAGAGACTTCAAAGAAGTGTGACTGGCCCAAGGTCACCCAGCAGCTGCATGTGGAGGAGCGGAGACGCGAACCCGGTTCCCCAGATTACGAGACTACCGCTCTTAACCACTACACCACACTGGCTCTCAAGGGCTTTCAATGTCAGCACCAACACTTTGAATTGTGCTTGGAAACGTACTGGGAGCCAATGTCGGTCTTTCAAGACTGGTGTTCTGTGGTCTTGGCGGCCACCCCCAGTCACCAGTCTAGCTGCCGCATTCTGGATTAGTTTTAGTTTCCGGGTCACTTTCTTCTTCTTCTTTTTTTATAAGATATTTATTAAGGTTTTTTTTTGAAATATTACAGTAAAAATGAAAAAGAAAAGAGAAAAATACAAAATAAAAACAGTTAAAAACACACATATTTTCAGTTACTTATTTTCCTTTAGCTTGTTTCCCGGACCGCCTCGTACCTCCCTTTTTTGTATTCCACTTCAATTTATTGGTTCAGCAAATCCTTACCATTAGATTTTAACCCATTTATAACCCTTTTTTTCATATTCTCTTAAAGCATTACAGCTAGAAACCGCTTAATTACTATCCAACATCATTCTATCATTCATTAATTTTACAATATTTCTGTAAATAGTCTTTAAATTTCTTCCAATCTTCTTCCACCGACTCTTCCCCCTGGTCTCGGATTCTGCCAGTCATTTCTGCCATGTTTCCGGGTCACTTTCAAAGGTAGTCCCATGTAGAGCGCATTGCAGTAGTCCAAGCGAGAGATAACCAGAGCATGTACCACTCTGGCGAGACAGTCCGCGGGCAGGTAGGGTCTCAGCCTGCGTACCAGATGGAGCTGGTAAACAGCTGCCCTGGACACAGAATTGACCTGTGCCTCCATGGACAGCTGCGAGTCCAAAATGACTCCCAGGCTGCACACCTGGTCCTTCAGGGGCACAGTTACCCCATTCAGGAACAGGGAGTCCTCCACACCTGCCCGCGTCCTGTCCCCCCCAAACAGTACTTCTGTCTTGTCAGGATTCAACCTCAATCTGAGTATCACCAGTTTTCCTTCTGTGAAATCGGTCTCTTGTGGGCAACCTCGGCAGTTTCTTAGCTTTCCAAATATTGCCTCCAGACTTTGGGGATTCCTGGTCTAAATGCGGCTGTCTCAAAATCCTGCTTCTCCCATAAGTGGTGTGTTAATGTCAGAATACACTCTGCTGTGTTAGGATGATGACACTGGATCCTGTAAGAATAACAGAGTTGGAAGGGGCACCCAGGGTCATCTAGTCCACCCCCACCATGCAGGAATCTCACCTAAAGCATTCATGACCTCTGCTTAAAAACCTCCAGTCAAGGAGAATCCACTGCATCTCGTGGTCTTCTGTTCCACTGCTTTTACCATCAGAAAGTTATTCCTGATGTTCAGTCAGAATCTCCTTTCTTGTAACTCGAGGCCATGAGTTTGAGTCCTACCCTCCAGAGAAGGTATAACGTCACTACTCTGCTAGACTTGCTGCAGTCACTTAAATCCCCCTTGAAAACATGCTTAATTCCATGCGGAAAGAGAATCTCACTTACATAAGTTAGCATGGTTTTGATAACTGGACATCTGTTATGGGAACTGCTGATGCTCATTTTGTAGTCATGTCAAGGGCTGAGTTTCTACTGCTTCACCCTAACTAGGCTCATTTACTTGCCACCCACTCGGAGCAACCAGATCTACCTTGATGACATTATTGGGGTTTCTGAAAAAGCAGACCCTTGCAAACCTTCTCTGAACACTCCCAATTGTGTCAAAGATCTGCTTGCAACGTGTGAAGTTAATTACTTTGTGTTGAGCTGCATCGGGGAAATGTGATTTTAATTAAGCAAGTGTGCGTCACGAAAACATATGGGAGAAGCCAGAAAAACACTAACACATTAGCAAAAGGGGGTGAATCGTTGCCAGGAGAGCAGCAGCGCTGGCAACCTGCAGAAAGTTGCATGCTCTCGCTCTCTGTCTCTCTGATCACTTGCTTGAAAGGATCTGGGATATAGCTGTCTTGGTTCATTGGTGAGCTGGGCCACAGGAACTGTCTCGTGCGTGCCTGGAGTCAGGATCAAAAAAGCTGTGGGACAAGCTGGACGTTAGGATTGAAGGACAAGCCAGGACCAAAGGGCAAGCCAGAACTGGAGGACAAGCCAGAAGTCAGGACTGAAGGACAAGCCAGAACTGAAGCACAAAGTAGAAGCCAAGATCTAAGGACAAGTCAGAACTGAAAGACAAGCCGGAAGTCAGAACTAAAGGACAAGCCAGAACTGAAGGACAAGCCATGACCAACAGACAAGCCAGAAGTCAGGACTGAAGGACAAGCCAGAACCGAAGGACAAGTGTTGTAAACAAAAATTGCCCTTTTCCCTTATGGGGTATCCAAGAGCCCATATAGAGTCCTTACATAGGTTCCCTATTGGCAGGAGAAAATAACAGAGGCCAACCAGAGAATATTGAGAAGCAAAGCAGCTAGTAAGCTTGATCTTTATTGATCTGTTGCAACAGGGTGCTCCCCTCACCTGCAGGAGAGAGGAGGGACCCAGAAAAATGATGCGCAAGGCCTTATAAAGACTTTTGAAATTCCCCTGCTGTAGATCAAGACCACCCCCAGAAACATCATACATACATCACAGAAGGGGTGTAACCTAAGACCACCCCTCAGATACATCACACCTACATCACAAAAAAGGCGGTCTAAAACAGAACATTTGAATGTTGTTTTTCTCCTGTCCTTGTTTTTCTCCTGTCTGGCAGGTTACTTGATTGGATTGCCTGGGGAGCCTGGCCAGTCTTTTGTAATGATAAATACTTAGTTCCTGGGCCATGTCATAGGCTCACCCTATTCAAACACAGACATACCCTTAAGACAGGATTTGTGAAGGAAAAGACAATGGGGAGGCTTTTCCATTTTGACCTTGCAGAGAAAACATTTGGTCAGTTTAGGAATCAAAATGGTTCCAGGTCGGTCTTCCTGTGCTGATCTGTGTACGTGTTTGGTTGGTACGCTTATGAACATTACCATATATCTAAGACCATAAAATTCCTATCACACAAGCCAGGACCAACAGACAAGCCAGAAGTCAGGACTGAAGGACAAGCCAGGACTGAAGAACATCAAAGGATACAAGAACACATGGGAGTTCAGGGAGACCATTTTTGCTCAGGCAAGGTTCAAAAGGAACAAGAAGCCCTTTTATACTGCTTCCTGCCCAGAAGAATCTCACGACCAGTGAGTGGAGGCAGTCTGACTCCTGAAGGAACGTACGTTGCTGAGAAGCTGCCACCTGCAGTTCAGCAGCTCAGCCACATGAGGGAGCCGCACACAGACCTAGCCATTCCTGTAAGCTTAATTCTTTCGGTGAAAAACCCAGTCCTTTGAATTGACTAAGAGGGCACCCTCTGATGAAGCAGACAGCATTATTAACTCTGATGCACCGAATCACGCTGTGTTTAAATCATAAAATGCTGCACTTTAAATGCACGGATATTTATCACTTTTAATGCAAGAGCATATAAAAAGTGCAGGTGGCCAGTTGCATTTCCACAGATGCATCCGCCCACCTTTCTCCTGGAAGAGAATAGCTCTTCTAAGAGGGTATCCCTGCCACACCATCAGGCTAAAACAAGGGCAGGCCCTGGGTAGGACTGCCCCCATGTGGACAACCATCACAACTGCAGCTTGGTGGTGGTGCTTTTGGTTTTTTCCCTGGGCATTCTTCTTCTTCTTCTTTGGAGATCCCTCATAGCCGAGTAAGATTGTCTTCCATAAACACGGTTTTAGCAATGAGTCCGTTAGTGACTGTGGAAGCCAATTCTGGATCCACATGTCCTTCCACAGTGGGGACATTGGTTCCCGGGCGGGAGTTGATCACGGTGTGGATTTGACAAGCGCATCTTCCTCTTAGCACATTTCTCTCTTGCGTCCTGAGTTCGAGTGTCTTCAAAGCCCATGACACCTTGGTAAAGGCTGTTCTCCAACTGGAGCGCTCGCAGGCCAGTGTTTCCCAGTTGTCGGTGTTTATACTACATTTTGTTTAGATTTGCCTTGAGACAGTCTTTAAACCTCTTTTGTTGACCACCAGCATTACACTTTCCATTCTTAAGTTCAGAATAGAGTAGTTGCTTTGGAAGACGATCATCAGGCATCCGCACAACATGACCAGTCCAACGAAGTTGATGTTGAAGAATCATTGCTTCAACACTGATGAGTGATAGGCCAAGCTTTTCGTAAGCTTCTGCAAAGATATTCAGGATGGTTTGGAGGTCATCCTCTGAGCATGCACAGACTACGTTGTCATCAGCATACTGAAGCTCTGTGACGGAAGTTATGGTAACCTTACTCTTTGCTTTCAGCCTGCTCAGATTGAAGAGCGTTCCATCTGTTTGATATATGATTTCTACTCCGGTGGGAGTTTCCCTTCTACAAAGTGTAGGATCATGGCAATGAAAATAATGAATAGAGTTGGGGCAATAACACAACCCTGTTTAACACCTGATCCCACTGTAAATGGTTCATTTTGAGAGCTATTGTTATCTGCGATTGTTGCTGTCATATTATCATGGAGGAGCCGAAAGATGTTTACAAATTTATCTGGGCAGCCCATTTTCAGAAGGACAGTCCACAGGGCATTACGATTTACAGTGTCGAAAGCCTTAGTTAGGTCAATAAATGCCATGTACAGGGGTTGGTTTTGCTCTCTGCATTTTTCTTGAAGCTGTTGAGCGGTGAAAATCATGTCCACTGTCACCCTAGAAGGCCGAAAACCATTTTGGGATTCAGGAAGGGTCACCTCGGATTTTGTTAAGAGACGGTTTGCTAAGATCCTTGCAAGAATTTTGCTGGCTGCAGCTAAGAGAGAGATGTGCTCCCTGCCAGTGTTGGCACAGGATGCGGCTCTGTAGCTAGAGGTCAGAGGCTCTTCAGGATCCAACCTGTTGGTGCGTGAACATCTACTCTTGGGTTTTCATTTCTTTCTGCAGCAGTGTTCTTTCAACAGAAAAATTTTCTTGCATCTTTTACCTTTTTTATAGCAGCAGCAGCATCATTCCACCTCTCTCTTAGTGAAATTCCCATTACAGGAATAAACGCCATTTAGAGACTTGGGCAGGCCACTCCCTCTCAGTCTAAGCTACCTCGCAAGGTTGTTGTTGTAAGGATAAATTTCTCAATCAAGAGTTATCTTATGTCCATTATGAGTCAAGCTCGGCTTTCTGGCTGAGCCATCTTGTCCAAGTAGCGAAAGGAATCGATTTTGATGATGCGATTTCAAAATTTGAAGAGAACACAAGTTAGGAAAAAAAGATTTTAAGTGCTTGTGCTCACAATGTTAAATAAATAAACCAGAAAATAACACTTGCAATTGTATCTTATTTTTCCTTCTTTTAATAATTTCAACGTGGGGAGGGCTGACTAGAAATTTTCCACACCGGGCACCACCTCACCTTGCTACACCACTGTTTAGAGTCTTTATTATTTACAAAACTTTACGCTGGCCATTAATAAAGAAAAAAGCAAATAAAGAAACACAATCTTTTTCTCTTTTCAGCCATCTGGCCAGAGACCTAAGAGACCTCATTCACATACTCATTTTACCCTGACCCAGACTTAGCTGATCGCATGCCCTGGTAAGGACACCTGTTGCTGGGGAAATTTTCTGTTGCCTAGCAACTTGTTCAAGGCTATTTACAAGTTTCTTCTAGAATATTCCAACCACCAAGTTTCTCATGCACCACAAGGTCAGTGCAACTCCCATCCGGGAAGAGACAGATGAGCTTCAGCAGCCAGCATATCTGCTCCACAGAAGGATATTCTCCGATCTTAGATCTTAGCTTTTCCTGTTGGGCTACCGGACAATATGTGAGATGTCTGCATTCTGTCAAGGGCTGGGCAAATCAGTTTAACTTTTATAAAAATGGGCGCAAATATGGGGAAAGGAGCAAAAGAGAACCTGTTTTTCCTTTTACAGGTTTTGTTTCTGCTGCCATCTAGTGGCCAGTTCAAGGCTTTAGCAATTGTGGTAGGAGGGAGAGTGATGGACCAGAAAATGTTGTTGTTGTTAAAATGAACATTCAGAAAGGGCTGGAGGTGTTTCTTCTTATCCATGTGTAGGCAGATTATATATTTTTCACTCCATAAGATGCACCTGACCATAAGACGCACTTAGTTTTTAGAGGAGGAAAACAAGAAAAAAAATATTCTGAATGAAACAGTGGATGTATGATTTTTGTGGTTCATGCTATGGCCACAGACCTGTGATCTGATGGTGAATTTGGGGTGACCCAATGCAAAAATCCTGAGGATCCATGTGGATCCGTGTTTTGTAACCCCGTTTTTGCGCCATTGCGGCCCCACGCAACAGTGGGTGTGTGGTTTTTTTTGGTGCAGGCTGCAGCCATGGACATGCTATGTGATCTGATGGTGAATTTGGGGTGACCCGATGTAAAAATCCTGAGGATCTATGGGCTTTTACCTTCCTCCTCCCAGGCAGCCTCCGCTAGCATCCCTTATCTCTCTTCCAATCTCACCAATCAGCTGCTTCCTTTCAACACTCCTCTTGTTTGCCCTAGTGTCTTTTCCTTAGCTGGAGCAGTTTTTTGCTCCCCCTTTTCTTCTAATTTCTCTCCTTATTGCTTTAGTCTTCCTGTTTCCCCCCTTAGCAAGTTTGCTGTCTTTACCTCCCCCCTCCCAGGCAGCCTCCTTGATCTCTAGCATCCCTTATCTCTCTCCCCAATCGGCAAACGATCAGTGGCTTTGTTTCAACACCCCCTTCCCTCTTTCAAAAAGAAAGCAAAAAAAAAAAAAAAAAGAAAGAAAAAAGCATGATCTTCCTTTTGCCCTTGGGCAAAAGGAGACACACAGACATTTCCCCTTACTTTTTAGGAAGAAAAAAGTGTGTCTTATGGAGCGAAAAATACGGTACTTGGGGAATTTGATCTTTGCAGACCTTCACATGTACTGGCCTGGTCTGCACCTCACAGACTAAGGTGAGAATTGGAAGGTAGCCACTCATCACGTTCCGTACTTCTGTCTGAAATGCTGGGATGCAGTTTTGTGTTAGCTTATGTCTATTAAAATGCCTTTTAAATCATATGTTTTGAGAGAAAGCACATTCTTTATCACTTATATTTCCCCCTGACCTTTCCCCCAGGGAGCTCAAGTTGTCTGACGTGGTTCGTCTCTAATTTTATCCTTGCGACAAGTCACAAGAACCCTGTGAGGTGGGTTAGGCTGCAAGAAGGTGGAGAGCCCAAGGCTGATTTGAACCCAGCTCACCCAAGTCTTAATCTGCCACACTAATCACTCGCCCACAAAGTCTCTCCGCACCAGAGAGAGTTGGTTTTCATGTGGATTGAAACAAAAAGCAGATGAATGCAGAAACAAACAGAACGGAACAGACTTGCGAGCACACGCATAAAGTGAGAAAAACAGATCTATTCATCTCTACCTAAAAGTGATCTAATAGGTCTTTTAAATTTAGAATTAATCATTTAACAAACACAGTTTTAATAAGCTGATAACACAGGCTTTGGGCTGATATACATTCAATGTCCTTTTAAATGTGCTGGTGGGAGGGGGATGTTGCGTTTGTTGTTGTTCTTGTTTTATAATGTCTTTTGGGTTCTCATTTTGTGAACTGTCCTGTGATCTTTGGATAAAGGGCAGTGTGCTGGTCCTGGGGGGTTACTGTGTGGCATGGTCCGAGTCCAGTCCGAGGTCAAGGGTGTGGTATGGAGGCTGTCCGTCAAGGCTGAAGCTGGGTCCAAGGCAAGGAGTCGGGTGGGGTCAGGAACTCTGGCAGAAGAGCAGGACAGGGTGCCAGCAGGAACAGGTTACCACCAATGTTGCTCCTCCCAACCTGGGACTGGGCTGGCTGGCTTTTATCTGCCCCGAGGCATAGGGCGGCCCTGGTCCACAGGTGACTCGCCTCTCCTGACCTGGAGGCGAGCACTCCTCCTGCGGGAACTTAGTTCCCTCCACCTCTCTACCCTGAGCCTCTGCAGCTCAGGAGAGGCTGGAGGGTTACTGGACCCAGAGGCAACCTCACCTTTCCCTGACAGGACTGAGAGAGGCGCACCTGCAGGCAATGGGTCCTCCATCCCCTCCAGAGCCAGAGCAGATTCAGCTGGTACCTGCACCTGAGGATCCAGCACAGGTGAAGACCTTTCAGGCTCAAGCCCCAGCCCCGGCTCAGCTGGTCCTGGAGGCGGGGACTCCTGTACAGGCTGGGATTCCTCAGGTTCAGCCTCTGAATCCGATTCCCAGGCCATCACAGGCAGTACCTGCTGGCATCTGTCTGTCTCAGAAGACAACAGAGGAGTGTGCCTTTGGAGGTGAAGTCAAACCTTTGGAGAGTTACAACGCCTGCTGTGGCTGTAGAAACCGATGTGGGAGAGACATGTTTTGTTGCAGCTGGGGCAGACGAAGGCGTCTGGTTGTGCTGCTCCAGATGTACCAGGGCATTTCTTCTCTCTGTGCTCCTCCCAGCAGTCATTCCTTCTGTGGTCACTGCTGTGGATCCACAACTTGACTGTCTGTCTCCAGGCACTGCCCGGCTGCAGAATATTGAGGGGGGCAGGCCTAGTCCCTTCACTCAATTTTTTTGGGGAGCCTTGGCCCCTACGGCCCCACATGGATGGCGTGCCTGTTTGGGGAGGGGAGGGGAAAGGGGGAAAACCTTGTTGTGCTACTGGGACCCATAGGCCTAGCTTCCATCACCGTGCTGGGCCATAGCTGTCAACTTACAGATTTGAAAATAAGGGACCAGCAGCCTTGAAAATAAGGGATCAGCAGCCTTGAAAATAAGGGTTCAGCAGCCAAAATAAGGGATTTTCCGGGCATAGGTATGTTCAACTTCTGAGCCCCTCCGAGCCAAAGGCAGAAAGCCCAGCCAGCAGTCAAACGAAGCCTCAAGCAGTGGTTCCCACAGCGCAGCAACCCGGCAAAGGGGATGCAGCAAGGAAAACCACTGTCACCTCTCGGCTGGGAAGCGCTGAGCAAAGGCGAGTCCCCAGGCAATGCGGCCGATTTGATCGGCACAAGGCATGCAAGTTCCACCCCCCAGTCATTCTCAGACTCCTTATTGGGTGAGCAACGCAGCCAAGCAACACAGTTGGAGCCTCCCTCCTCCCTGGCCGGCAGGGAGGGAGGGAGAGGAGCTGCTTCCTTTGAAACCCGGGAAATTTAAGGGACATCATCAATAAGGGACAGCAGCGGGACACAGTGCTGGGATAAGGGACTTTCCCGCCAAATAAGGGACGGTTGACAGGTATGTGCTGGGCTAGTTGAATCGGGGCCACAGAGCCAAATTTTGAGGAAACTGATAATTTAAGACACAGTCACTGAGCTAGAAGATATTGTGGGGTGCTGGGGAGCAGACAGAAAGCTTTGAATCTCTTTCACTGACTCCTTCACTTTACAGCCTTTTCACCTTTCCCACCCTTATAACTTTGCGGGCTGTAACTTACCCCTTTCCTGGAACACACCCAGACAAGAAGAAAACTGCTTTTATATTCCGTTCTTGCCTCTCATAATAATTTTGCACCAGGTTTGGTTTCCCTGCGCTGAGTTTGTCACATTTCCGTGGCCTCCTAATTAATCTTTGTTACTACATTTGGAAGATTGTGCTTCGCTCCTTATCAGAGCTGTTCCTGATTATTTTTACACAGAGCTAACCTTTACCAGCGTGGCTTATTAATAGCACTGATTAACTGTTACACGTAGCTAGCTCAGCTTTGTCCTGGGGACAGATTTCATTTTAATAGGTTCCATTTCATTTCTCCTTATTTTCTTTATTCTTGGGTGAGTCTCAGGCTCCGGTATTTTATTTTAAGGCAGCCTTTGCCGCCAACCTGATGTTGCCCAGAAATTTTGGACCACAACTCCCATCAGCCCCAGTCCGTAGGGCCCAGGGGCTAATGCAGCGGTGTAGCTAGCCACTCGGGTGCCGGGTGCGGTGTGCGCATTCTGCAGCCAGGGGCGGGGCGAGCCGCCCATGGGGCAGGGTGCGTTGCGTGGAGCCTCTTCGCCGCCACCCCCTCAGCTGTAGGGCAGCTGAGGTAGAAGCAGGGCGCAGACACAAGCCTCACGCTTCCGTTTCAGGCTCCCAAGCCACCACACCTGAAATATACTCGGAGTCGAGTGTGGATTTCATGCTCTTGATTCAGCTCAGAGTAGTGAGGAATGAATTTCCCCCAGAATGTCTGCTTTATATACATTATTTACACAATGGGCCCCACGTGATTGGCTAATTCTGGGATTCTCCTGTAGGCCAATCAGGTTGTGGATTCACTTCCACCCGGAGTTGGATTGGGTGGCTCCTGCGGACCAATCAGACTGCTGCATTCTGGATCCTATTGTTCTAGGACCAATCAGACTGTTGCATTCTGGATCCTATTGTTCTAGGACCAATCAGACTGCTGCATTCTGGATCCTATTGTTCTAGGACCAATCAGACTGCTGCATTCTGGATCCTATTGTTCTAGGACCAGTCAGACTGCTGCATTCTGGATCCTATTGTTCTAGGACCAGTCAGACTGCTGCATTTTGGATCGTATTCAACTCAGTACATAACAACATCACTCCCAGGAGAGATGCGTGGCTCTGGCATGCTGCCGGCCCCCGCGGTGTGGCACCCAGTGCCAGCCGCGTTTCGTTACGTTTCTTGACTGAACTAAAAAGTTTCGTAAGCCCATTTATTTCAAACTCTTGTTTTTGTCATTTTGTCACACACACCCCTCAGCGATGATACCCAGGGCACCCCCCCGCACCCCCTTCCTCCTGTACTGGGCTGATGGAAGTTGTAGTCCAAAAGATCTGGAGGGCACCAGGTTGACGAAGGCTGCAGGAGCTTCTTTGTGGACAGCTGCTGGTTGGAATACCATTTCATTACAGTGGTACCTCGGGTTAAGAACTTAATTCGTTCTGGAGGTCTGTTCTTAACCTGAAACTGTTCTTAACCTGAAGCACCACTTTAGCTAATGGGGCCTCCTGCCGCCACGGCGCCGCCAGAGCACGATTTCTGTTCTCATCCTGAAGCAAAGTTCTTAATCTGAGGTACTATTTCTGGGTTAGCGGAGTCTGTAACCTGAAGCGTCTATAACCCGAGGTAGCACTGTACTGCCATCATTGTTGTGTAATTGTCCCACAGATTTTATTTCTGCTTTTTGGTTGCCCCCATGCAGAAAGGTGCATCACTGCATTGGCATAAAGGAGCACATTTCTCTTCTGAGCGCTTGATAATTCACGTTTGAGTATGATGAACCACACATGTGAAGAGGATGATACCTGTGTGTCATGACCTGGAACCCAGCTAAGATGCCTTGACCGAGGGCAGCTGGCAAGACCCTCAGGTGAGTACAGCACACAAACTCTTCCCCTAGATGGTACATGTTTCTGACACCTGAAAGCTATAACCCTGAAGTGTGCACATCACGTACACAGCTGACCCCAGCCTCCTGAGTGCTGAGTCCACATAAACATGTTCTCACAGCCACAACCGAAGTGTATCTACAGTTGCTTAAACCGCAAGGCGTTCCCCCAGTTGCAACTACAAGGCCAGTTATGCTGGGCCTGAGCTGGAGAAGTAACAGTAGAAGTAAAGGTAAAGGTAAAGGTAAAGGTAAAGGGACCCCTGACCATTAGGTCCAGTCGTGACCAACTCTGGGGTTGCGGCACTCATCTCGCTTTACTGGCCGAGGGAGCCGGCATACAGCTTCCGGGTCATGTGGCCAGCATGACTAAGCCGCTTCTGGCGAACCAGAGCAGCCCACGGAAACACCATTTACCTTCCCGCTGGAGTGGTACCTATTTATCTACTTGCACTTTGAGGTGCTTTTGAACTGCTAGGTTGGCAGGAGCTGGGACCGAGCAACAGGAGCTCACCCCGTCGCGGGGATTTTAACCACTGACCTTCTGATCGGCAAGTCCTAGGCTCCATGGTTTAACCCACAGCGCCACCCGTGTCCCTTAACAGTAGAAGTAGACCTGACTTAAACATGTTTTTTCTGTGTGTGTTCCTAGCCAGCAGTGACGCGAGAGAGCACGTGTTTGCTACAGTTGTATAAAAGCTTTGTGTATCCTTTCTTTGGGGCTCGGTTCTTTTGGAGATATCCAAACCGAGACTCACTGCTGCAGCTTTGAATAAACTCTTTTCAACTTTCCATCCAGTGGCGTAGCGGCATTTGCTGGTGCCCGGGATGTGTGCTTGCATGCACTGGGCAGAAGCAAGGCGCAGAGGATGAATGGAGCCTGCCATGCCAGCCCTGCCCTCACCGCCAGAGCCAAGCGGGGCCACCTGCCCACCTGCCCAGGGGGTAGCCCAGCCAGCCAACACGGTTTTGGCGGGCGAATCCCCCTGATGCCCACAGAGAGGAAAGCTGGGCCGGGCTACACTGGGGTCACCCCTTGCCACGTCCTTCCGTCCACACCCGCTCACTGTCCAAGCAAGGAGTGAGCGAGCACTGGCCAGGCGGCCATTCAGTGAGGCGACCAGGGATGCAAGACGGTGAGGCCTAGCCTGGCTCCAGGGCCCAGAGAGCCCCAGCGGCAGGCAGAGTAGGATGGGGGGCCCTGGTTTGTGACCCCTCAAATTTGTGCTCCTCCCCCATTTCCACCCTTGGTCACTTCATTTAGCTGGTGAGGGGCAGCATTTTGTATTTTGTTCCAGTAACAAGGATGTTCACAGCTTAAAGAGAAGTGTGGAAATACCCTGAAGAGAAGACCTTAGAAGAACTCGCTTCTCCCATGAGCAATACAACAAAACAGTAAATGGTTATTCAGCCTAGCAGAACTCTGTGTTTGTTACTGATGCTGGCGACAGGACAGAGCACGTAAATGATAATTAATGGCTCTTATATGGCTTATTAAACAGAGTAATTCTATTGAACTGTCACGGAGGAAAACACAATTCAACAGGCAAGTTGCCATGTCTCTTCCGATGAAGTCAATAAATCCTGCAAATGTTAAGGCGATAGCAGCTACAACAGCAGCAGATAAAGGGAGGTAGATTTAAGAAGCTGAAAGCAACCGCTTTCATAATAATTAAAATTATACTCTTTCAAAACTGCAAAACAGCCTCCAGAGACCCTGAACAAGTCTGATCTTGCATTTACGGCTCATCTAACATGTAGTGGAGTGGTTTAAATAAATTGATGGGTATTTTGCAGACCTAAAGATCCAGCGTAAATGAGATTTGACACAAGGCAGCTGAGATCTGAATGGAAAGGATTACGACTGAAGGAGGGCTGTCTAGGGATGTCTAGGGAAATCCATGCCATTTACATTCTGATTTCAACTGCCTTCAAAACACAACGGTCCTTTGCAATTTGTACTTTGCCGAATTGTCTGACGCAGTTCTCTGACCCAAACCGCGTGTGCATTGTGGGGAGAATCCTTGCAAAAATATGTCCATTTGGCACAAACGCATGTGGGAACATGCCTATTCGAAGAAATTGCTGGTGAAATTTTGCCGACACAGGCAAAAATCCCTGAGAGGAGATATGACAGCCATCTTAAAGGCTGTCACACGGAAGAGGGAACAAATTTGAAATCTGAAATTTTTATGTACAGATGTTTAAAGTTTAATTTAAAAAATTGATACACATACACACATACAAAATGCAACATGGTTCCCAGTCTTTTATCCTGAAAGCGTCCTTAGTTGCAAACCCAGAAGAAGTAGCTTGTTCTCCCACGCCTTCAGCCCTGGAAACAACACCACTTAAATCTGACATTTTGCAACGTGTTGCTGCGAGAGCAGCTGCAATCGCTCTCTCCCTTGTTACTGTCAGATGCCAAGAGGCCTGTGAGAGAAGGAAGACTGGACGGGCGCCGGAGAGATGGATAATAAACTCAGCGTGGCGCCCTTTATGAGGACTTTGCCAGCTTGGTGGGGAGCCGCTGAAAGGGGAAACGATCGCCTTGGGGCCATTCGCCTCTTGACAGGACTGCGGGACGGAATTAGAAACATGTTATTAGCAAGCACCTCCTACCGAAGGCAGCGATGGCTGCAGAATGGGCTTCTCTGGCTGAAGACATCTGCAAAGGCTGCAGGGGGAGAGACCTTTTAGGGATTGCTGTCAGCAAACTACTGTTCAGTTTTCCTGGTGGGATTCCCCCCCCCCCCAAACTCTCAATTTTCTTTTAAATCTCAAAATAAGACTTGTGCAGGAAAAGTGTTGCTAGGATGTTTTGTCCCTGGCTTGCCTTTTGTTACATCCCTCTTGGTTTTTAAAAGCGGAGGCGGGTTAATCAGAAGTGACTTTCCAGGTGGGCTGGAACCACTATGCCAGCTTCTGGGCAGGTGTGTCACTGTCAAAAAACCAAAGTGCTGCACCAACAAGTACAAAATAACCCCTTTGCAGCGCCACAAATCCAACTCAATGGTGTAACGTTGGAAAATGTCGATCACTTCTCCTACCTAGGCAGTTATCTTTCCACAAGGATCAACACTGATGCCAATATCCAGCATCCCCTGAGCTCTGTGAGTGCGGCTTTCTCCCGATTGAAGTGCAGAGTGTTTGAGGACCGGGACATTTGCAGGGAAACCAAAATGCTTGTTTACAAAGCTATTGTACTCCTAAACTTACTGTATGCTTGTGAAACACGGACCACTTACAAACACCATCTCCAACTCCTCGAAAGATTCCATCAACGGTGTCTCTGAAAAAATTTACACATCACTTGGGAAGACAGGCAAACTAATATCACTGTACTGGAAGAAGCAAAGATCACCAGTGTTGAAGCAATGATTCTTCAACATCAACTTCATTGGACTGGTTATATTGTGCGGATGCCTGATGATCGTCTTCCAAAGAAACTACTCCATTCTGAACTTAAAAATGGAAAGCGTAATGCTGGTGGTCAACAAAAGAGGTTTAAAGACTGTCTCAAGGCAAATCTAAAAAAAGTAGTATAAACACTGACAACTGGGAAACACTGGGCTGCGAGCGCTCCAGTTGGAGAACAGCCTTTACCAAAGGTGTCATGGGCTTTGAAGACACTCGAACTTAGGACGGAAGGGAGAAACATGCTAAGAGGAAGACACGCTTGGCAAATCCACACCGTGATCAACTCCCACCCAGAAACCAATGTCCCCACTGTGGAAGGACGTGTGGATCCAGAATTGGCCTCCACAGTCATTTATGGACTCATTGTTAAAACTGTGTTTATGGAAGACAATCTTACTTGGCTACAAGTGATCTCCAAAGAAGAAGAATGCTTTTAAGGCACCCCATGCTCCCGACTGGAGGAAAGGCAAAATGGGGATTGTGATGCTCATCTCGCTTTATTGGCCGAGGGAGCCGGAGTACAGCTTCCGGGTCATGTGGCCAGCATGACGAAGCCGCTTTTGGCGAACCAGAGCAGCGCACAGAAACGTCGTTTACCTTCCCGCTGGAGTGGTACCTATTATCTACTTGCACACTGATGTGCTTTCGAACTGCTAGGTTGGCAGGAGCAGGGACCAAGCAATGGGAGCTCACCCCGTTGCGGGGATTCGAACCGCAACCTTCTGATCGGCAAGCCCTAGGCTCTGTGGTTTAACCCACAGTGCCACCCGTGTCCCACAGTATCATCCAAAGGTCCCCTCAATTCTCCTAAGAAGATGGTGCCTCTGACAAACAGGGGGAAGTGTCTGGGGTGCCCCACTCTGCCCAACAAAATACCAAACTCTCAGTGTAGTAATTTTATTCTTTTTTAAAAATTCGCTGTTCCCATTTAAACTCCTGATAACGAGGAAATGCTCTCGTCTACATAACCTTCCCTGCATTCTCTCGCACTCTCCTGGGCCTGCGTTTGAGAGAGGATGAACTCTGCAGGAGTCTTCTAAGGCAACGAAGCAGAGCGCATTGCGGAAATCAGAACCGACAGATCCAGGGTGCCTTTCACCTACAGCTAAAATATTTATTGTATCCGTTTCTCTTCCACCCTGCCCGTCGCGCTCTGACAGGATAATGCTTTAAAAGCAGCGCATCTATAAAACGAGGGTAGAACATCCCAATCTCTTTATTACGTGCCTAGGCCTGATGGCCAAACTTGACTTTGACTAAAACTCTTAAGGATGTTCCCCAACAATTTCCACTGTCACTCATGAGTGCGATTCAGTGAAAGCACTTCCCCATGATTTGAGGCAGGGGTCTTTTCTACCTGGTGATGCCAGGGGTTTAAATATGGGCTTTCTGCATGCATCTAATGAAGCAGAATGAGGCATGGAAAATCCAGTACAGTGGTACCTTAGGTTACAGACGCTTCGGGTTACAGACTCCGCTAACCCAAAAATAGTACCTCGGGTTAAGAACTTTGCTTCAGGATGAGAACAGAAATCGTGTGGCAGCGGGAGGCCCCATTAGCTAAAGTGGTGCCTCAGGTTAAGAACAGTTTCAGGTTAAGAATGGACCTCCAGAACGAATTAAGTTCTTAACCCGAGGTAAAGGTAAAGGGACCCCTGACCATTAGGTCCAGTCGTGACTGACTCTGGGGTTGCGGCGCTCATCTCGCCGGGAGCTGGCGTACAGCTTCCGGGTCATGTGGCCAGCATGACTAAGCCGCTTCTGGCGAACCAGAGCAGCCCACGGAAACACCATTTACCTTCCCGCCGGATCGGTACCTACTCATCTACTTGCACTTTGACATGCTTTCAAACTGCTAGGTTGGCAGGAGCTGGGACCGAGCAACAGGAGCTCACCTCGTCGCGGGGATTCGAACCGCCAACCTTCTGTTCTGCAAGCCCTAGGCTCACTGGTTTAACCCACCCGCGTCCCTAACCCGAGCTACCACTGTATAAATCAACCACTATTGCATCAATGACTTGTCGCAGAATACATCTGCAGAAAGACACAAGTCTGCAGAGGTCCAAAGTTAAGATTCCAGTCCTCATGAAACATATGTTTATTCAGAGCTTGACGTGTAAGCACCAGACTTTTCATTAAAAGCAGTCTGTTCCCGGAAGCCTGTTGGAATAAGAAAGTCTTCACCCTCTGGAGGAAGGACAAGGAAGGAGCCAGTTTGGCTTCTCTAGGAAGGGAGTTCCAAAGTTGTCTGGGAGCTGCCACCAAGAAGGCCATCTCTTGAGTCCTCACCAAGTGTGCCTGTAATAGTGGATGGACCAGAAGCAGGGCCTTTCCTGAAGATCTCAGAGCCCAGGCAGGTTCATATGAGGGAATACGGTATTTTAGGATTGCAGTATTGCTGGGCCAGGTAAGTGGATGCTGACAGTGTATCCTTCCCTCATCCTTTCACCTGCTGCAGCCAACTTTGACCCATGCGAGGGGCCTTTCCTGCCAATCACCTGGTGTCACAATAATGTCTTAATTTTTTTTTAAAAAAATATAATTTTCATCATTATAATTTTTCCACATTGAAAATAACAATCCATTAAACTTCCCTTTCCCCCCTTCCATGGTTTCCTCCATTACCACGGCATATTCTAGTTAATCCATATCTTCTCTCTCTCTCTATCTACGATTTTCAGGTTTATACAGTTCAATAATTTTACAGTCATTTTAACATTTCAAAACTTGACTTCCTTCCTCATCTTTCTGCGGTCCCTTAAATTTATTTTTAATATCTTCTGCATATCCAAATTAACTTAATTTGTTCGTTTATTCATCTACTTCAAATATATACTCTTATGAAACTGCAGGTTATTACAATAATCTTGCCAGTGTTCTTATCTGTTTACAATTTGTTTGCAAATATTCAATAAACCATTTCCATTTTTTTATAAAAAGTTTGTTATCTTGATTTCTTATTTTTCCAGTAAGTTTCACCATTTCTGCATATTCCTTAAGTTTTTATATCCATTCTTCTTTTGCTGGGACTTCTTCTTTCCATATCTTCTCTATTTCGTTTTATCTCAGCATAACTTGTACTGCTGAATTGTACGGTTAACGTTTTGACCTGTTTACAGTAATTATTCATATATTCTACAAAAGTTTTCCAATCCTCCTTGTATATTCTTCCCTCTTGTTCTCTGATACTGCTGTTTAGACTCACCAATTCTGCCTATTCCATCATCTTCAACTGCCACTCCTCACTTATTGGTACTGCTCCTTCTTTCCATTTTTCAGCATAAAGTATTCGTGCTGCAGTAGTTGCAGAAAGGAACAAGTTATTTTGATTCTTAGGAACCTCTGACCCAGTTATACCTAAAAGAAACTCCTCTGGTCTCTTTAAAAAGGACTTTTGAAATATACTCGGAGTCGAGAGTGGATTTCATGCGCTTTATTCAGCTCATAGTGGTGAGGAGGAATGAATTTCCCCCAGAATGTCTGCTTTATATACATTATTTACACAATGGGCCCCACGTGATTGGCTAATTCCGGGATTCACCTGTAGGCCAATCAGGTTGTGGATTCACTTCTACCTGGAGCTGGATTGGGTGGCTCTATGGACCAATCAGACTGCTGCATTCTGGATCCTATTGTTCTAGGACCAATCAGACTACTGCATTTTGGATCCTATTCAACTCAGTACATAACAACTTTTAAAACATTTTTTCATCCGTTGTATATCTCAGAGGGCTTTAGCTACCTTACATGTCCACCACATATGATGAAATGTGCTTTCCGTTTCCTGACATTTCCAACGGGCAACTGATTCTGGTTTATACATCCTTGCTAACTTGCTCTGTGTCAGGTACCATTTGCCATCACAATGTCACATGACCTGTTTTTTCAGGGTGTCGTGCGCAGAAGCTTCGCATGCCCCAATCAGCTGATTGTCAAGGCTTGCAAAGTGTTGTGTGCAGGGATTTGAAGGTGGCCCTGATCAGCTGATTGGCGACACCAGCAACCCTCGCTTTTGCGCACACCGTGGCTTTAGCTGCCCCACACCATGCAGGCCAAATAGGGAGGCATGCATGGGGGGCAAGATGAGACCCATGAGCAGAAGGACACCAGTACCTAAGAAGATCCCTGGTGATACACTGGGCTAGAGATAATATCCAACTTTCATACTGGGGAAATTTATGGAAAGAGGAATTAAAATTTACTGCATGCTGTTTGTTGAAAGCAAACTATATGAAAATGATGTATCATTGGTATATAACACTGAGTAAAATTGCAAAAATGTACAGAACGAGTTCAAATCTGCGTCGGAAATAATAGTAGTAATAATAATAATAATAATAATAATAATAATTTATTATTTATATCCTGCCCATCTGGCTGTGTTTCCTCAGCCACTCTGGGCTGCTCCCAATTGAGTGTTAAAAACAATACAGCATTAAATATTAAAAACTTCCCTAAACAGGGCTGCCTTCAGATGTCTTTTAAAAATAGGATAGTTGCTTATTTCCTTGACATCTGATGAGAGGGCGTTCCACAGGGCGTGTGCCATGACCGAGAAGGCCCTTCTCAGAGGAGGGTACTTTTTACCATATATGGTGGGCATGTACACTGGTAAAGGCTTTCTGGGAAATGATATATAATGAATTAAAGAAAATGTGTAAAAATACCTTTGTTAAAAAACCCAGAAGGTCTTCTGTTAGGAATAATAGGTGAAGAGTGTTGTGACGTGGGGTTTGTGATTTCAGCTCTCCTGATATAACATGCTGGAGACAGTTCTCTAGTAACACTTCTTTATTAAAGCACAAGACTGAAGACTGGGGAGAGGAAAGCTACATTTATAGGGACAGGGAGCTAGCAAGAAAGGATACATTTTGGAGGGAACAATATCAGGCAATCACAGTCCTGCCTTTTGGAGGGAACCAATAAGACAGAGGATCCAAATACAGCAGCTTAAATGAACCAATAGTAGCTGTACCCTCTGGAACCAAAAGGCAGTTACTTTACCCTAATGCAAATACAGACAATAATAATAATACAGATATAAAATCCTTTGACTCAATACACAACACCCCTTCCCCCCTAGTGAGCACAGCAGACGTAATCTCTCAGGTACTGTGGGGGCCTACAACTTCTACTTGATCTCCTGACAACAGGTGTTGCAGGTTCTGAATTGGGTGTTACCTGTGGTAGAGGGGCTGCTCTAGGGGTTTCGTCAGGAACAGATGGAGTCCCCGACATCTCAGGGTCCCCTATCTGTACCTCGTCATCGTGAGGACTAGCAGACCCTGGTTCATTTGTTAAAGCCCCTGGTGATTGCACCTTTGGGCCATTTTCACTCTGGTCTTGCGGCTCTGCGTCGTTAGCCTGGGATGAATTATCTGGCTCCTCCCTGCTGAGCGCCCGGCGCCTCAGCTGATCTATATGTCTCTTCCACACTTGCCCATTTTCCAAGGTCACATAATAGGACACAGGTCCACTAGCCCGGGTGACCACACCAGCCACCCACCGCGAACCTCGTGAATAGTTCCTCACCCAGACCAGATCTTCAGGGGCGAGATACCTTGTTGTGTCAGTCTCAGCCTGGGGGGTTGCTCTTGAATTATGGTTTGGCATTTTATCTGGGTGGACATAATCCAGCACCGTTACCAGTCTCCTACCCAAGAGCAGCTCAGCTGGCGACTTGCCCGTTGCGGTACACGGCGTCGCATGCTGCAAAAATAACATTCGCGCGATGCGAGCTGACCAGTTACCCTCCATTAAGCCCGCAATGGATTCTTTGGCTGTTCTTACCATGCGCTCAGCCTGCCCATTGGAGGATGGGTGAAAGGGCGCGGATGTTACCCCTCTTATGAAGTTATCAGCCAAGAATGCCCTGAATTCTTGGGATACAAAAGCTGCCCCATTATCAGATACAATGGTCTCAGGTAACCCGTGGGTTGCAAACAGCTGCCTCAACACCTTGATGACGGCAGCTGATGCCATGCTAGGGACCATCGCCACTTCTAACCATTTGGAATATGCATCAACGATAACCAAAAAGACCTTTCCTTGGAATGGCCCAGCAAAATCTAAGTGCAGCCGGCTCCAGGGAGATCTGGACTGCTCCCACCAGTGGACTGGTGCTCTGGCCACTTCTGGCTGCACCTCTTGGCATGCCTTGCATGTTCATACCCATTGTTCTATGTTCTGGTCCATTCCAGGCCACCACACATAACATCGGGCTAGCGACTTCATCCTGACCATTCCCGGGTGTCCCATGTGAAGCGTCTCAAGAACCCTGTTTCTCAGTGGTGCTGGAATGATGACCCTATCTCCCCACAGGAAACAACCCTTATGCATGGACAACTCGTGCTGCCTAGTCGCATAAGGCCTGAATTTGTCTTCATGCGGACCACCTGGCCACCCCCTCCCCACCCAAGTGAGCACACGGGAGAGAACAGCATCTTTCCTCGTTTTCTCAGCTATATCAGTAGCCGTTACAGGAGCCCCCGGAAGTGTTTCCAGCATCATTATGTGCTCCGCTGGAGCAGGATCCTCAGTGCTCCCGCCAGGAAGGGGCAATCGACTCAGCGCATCCGCGTGGCACAACCGTTTCCCTGGCACATGGGTCAAGGTGTACTGGAACCCGTTCAGGAATATAGACCAACGTAACATTCTGGGGGAGAGAATTTGTGGCGTTTGTTTGTTCGGGTTGAACAACCCTAACAGTGGCTTGTGGTCCGTTTCGATGTAGAAATGGCGACCGTACACATAATCATGGAACTTTTTGATTCCTGCCACAATTGCAAGCGCCTCTTTGTCAATTTGAGCATAGTTGCGCTCCGTGGGCGACAACGTACGGGAATAGAAAGAGATGGGCTTTTCCGACCCATCCGGTTCCCTATGACTTAGCACCGCCCCCAAGCCGTATTGAGAGGCATCACATGCCAGGACCAGAGGCTTTGACTCGTCATAATGAGCAAGGACACTCCTGCTACTCAGCATTCCTCGCAAGGAGTCAAAAGCCTTCTGCTGCCCCTGCCCCCATCGCCACACAGTCTTTTTCTGCAACAGTCTATGTAATGGTTCAGCTACCGAAGCTTTCTGGGGTAAGAACGAATGATAAAAGTTAATAAGTCCCAGGAATGACTGCAACTCCGTCTTGTTCTGTGGTCGTGGCGCCTCGATGATGGCCTTAATCTTAGCATCTGTGGGGTGGATGCCTGATGCATCAATTTTAAACCCCAAGAAATCCACAGTTGGCACCCCAAAACTGCATTTTTCCTTTTTCAGTTGCAACCCCACCTCCTTGAACTTGAGGAACACTGCACGAACACGCGCAACCAGTTCCTGTGGGTCTTTTCCAGCAATCAAAACGTCATCAAAAAATGGCAAGACCCCCGGCAGACCTCTTAACAGGTGTTCCATGAGCCCTTGAAAAATCCCTGGGGCCACACAAACTCCAAATTGTAATCTGTTAACTCTGAACGCCCCTTTATGTGTGACAATAGTCTGTGCTTCCGCTGATTGTGGGGTTACTGGCAGCTGTTGGTAAGCTTGTGCCAGGTCAATTTTGGCGAACACCTTGCCCCCAGCCAGTTTAGCCAACAGATGTGATACGACTGGAATGGGGTATGAGTTTCCCCTGAGTGCCTTATTGATAGTACATTTGTAATCTGCACAGATCCTGACTTCCCCATTTGCTTTAAGGGGCGTGACGATTGGAGTCTCCCACTTAGCAGAGTCCACGGGTGAGAGAACTCCCTGCTTGACCAATTTATCCAGCTCTGCTTCGATCTTGGGTTGCAGTGCAAATGGCACTCGCCTTGGTTTGAGTCGGATTGGGGCCACCCCAGGGTCCAACTCGAAGTCAACTGGGGGCCCTTTATAACAACCCAGTTTTCCATTAAAGAGACCAGCAAATTCTTTGCATAATGCCCCGCTCATCTCAGGGCAGGTTTGGATTGAATTAAGCCCTGGTATACTCAGTCCCAGGGCGGGGAACCAGTCAGTGCCCAGGAGACTGGGGCGACTGCCCTTCGCAATCACCAGTTTGAGTACAGCCTGTTTGTCCCGGAACTGTACTCTCACGGCACACATTCCCATAACATGGATGCGGCCCGCTGAGTATGACTGGAAGGTTGCCGGGAAGGGTTCCAGAGGGGGCAACTTACCCCTGGGGAAGAATGTCCTCGCGGTCTGGTCCGACACGATAGTGAATCCAGATCCGGAGTCCACCTCCATGTCGCACTGCTGACCCTCAATCTTCACCTTGACGTGTGCCTTGCCTTGTGCTGGGAACTGCACGACCCTCCCGTTGATCTCCATAACGTAGTGGCAGTCCTTTAGAAAATGGGTTGCTGCGGGCGGTCTGCGATGCTCCGGTCTAGGTGCTCCTGTCGCTCCCAACGCCGCCGATCTACAGACTCTGGCGATGTGACCTGTCTTCCCGCACGTCCGGCACATAGCATCCCGGAAACGACAACTCTTCCGCTCATGGTTTCCGCCACAACCTGGGCACCTGCCTCGGTGATCTTTGTGCACTGTGCAGGCCTGACTCACTGACTCGACCCCACGGACTGGGCTCTGGCTCGGAGTAGCCTCTAGCTCGTCCATGGCATGCGCAACTTCTATCTGTGGCTTAGGGGCCTTGCGACTGGCATCAAGCTCCTCTCTTTCATAATTCTCCGTGGCGGTGGCCTCCTTCAAGGCTGAAGCAAGGGTAACCTCTTCTTTAGCCACGATGCGTCTTCTGGCCTTCTTGCTGCTCAGACCACCGATAAACCGATCCAGGAGAGTCTCTTCCAGATTTTGGAAGTCGCAGTGCTGAGCGAGCTTCCGCAGTTCAGCCAGAAATGCAGATACAGACTCCCCAGCATGCTGCTGCCTCTTATGAAACTCCATCCGCGGAGCCATCTTGGTCTAAGTAGGCGCCAAGTGGCTTGTTAGGCAGGCAAGAATATCTTTGAGAGATGTCTCACTTAGCTTCGCTGGAGCAAGCAATGCCTTGGCCAGCTTGAAGGTCTCAGGCCCACAGTAGCTCAGGAATGTGGCCCTTCTTTTGCTGGCATCGGTGATCCCTTGAGCCTCTGCGAAGAACTCGAAGCGTTCGACGTAGTCTTCCCACGTGTCGGGCTCTGATGGCTGGAAGGGCTCCAATACCCTTGGACTCTCCATTGTCCTGTGGCAGGGTCGTCTTCTCAGCTGGTCAGTGAGTCTTGTTCTTAGCTGCAATCCGGACTCTGAGGCAGGGCTGCGTTTAACCGCTCCTCAGCATTCCGGATCCCACCTTCGTCGCCAGTTGTTGTGACGTGGGGTTTGTGATTTCAGCTCTCCTGATATAACATGCTGGAGACAGTTCTCTAGTAACACTTCTTTATTAAAGCACAAGACTGAAGACTGGGGAGAGGAAAGCTACATTTATAGGGACAGGGAGCTAGCAAGAAAGGATACATTTTGGAGGGAACAATATCAGGCAATCACAGTCCTGCCTTTTGGAGGGAACCAATAAGACAGAGGATCCAAATACAGCAGCTTAAATGAACCAATAGTAGCTGTACCCTCTGGAACCAAAGGCAGTTACTTTACCCTAATGCAAATACAGACAATAATAATACAGATATAAAATCCTTTGACTCAATACACAACAAAGAGAAACTGAGAGAGGATAAAAGACTTTTTAAGTATGCAACGGCGGCAGCGAGAATGCTACTTGCCCAGAAATGGAAGAAAGGAGAAGTACCAACTAAAGAAGAATGGCAGAAGAAACTGATGAACTATGCAGAGATGGCAAAACTGACGGAGAAGATCAGAAACCAGGAAGATCAAGTATTTTCAAAGGACTGGAGTAAATTCTTAATTTACTTAAAAGACCTCTGTAAACAGTTAAAATCATTGGCAGGGATGTAATGACACTTGTAATGTGGAATTAACTATTGTAATTATGGATATATAACAGATGGATAACGGCAAAAGATGCCAAATATTAATAATAATCTTAAATATGGAACCCATGGAGGGAGGGAAAGAGGTCCGAAGATTCAAAAGAATCTCTTATTTTAATGTTTGAAATGGTTAAAGTTAAAATGCACAAAATTGTGTAAAACCAAGAAAAAATATTATTTTAAAAAAGAAAAAAAAAGAAAAAAATAAGAATAAGATCCCTGCGGGATCATCTCAAAGTTCCATCAAGTCCAATATAACATTTCCCACAATGCACCACTAAAGACTCCAGCAAACCTACGAGTGGCACACACAGCTTTGTGACCTGATGTGCAAAACTTGCTGGTCGATTATGCCGAACATAATGCATGCAGAAGGGGCCAATTTAGGGCATTTGTACATGCTGACGCTTCCTCAACTCTCTCCAGGAAAGGAAGACGGAATATATAAATATATATACGATGCCCAGAAGATCTCGGCGTTTGCATTGACAGCCCCACGGAGATGTCAGCTCAGTGTGCTGCTCTGCTTAGTAAAGCGCATATAATGCATTCTGCCGAAATTCAAAGGAGGAGAGGGAATAGGAGGGGAAGCGTGGAATTGTTGTGATTGACAGGCAGGGCAGTGTTACCTTGAAGGAGAGTTTACAAAGGCAGAGTGTCCCAGATAATACCCAGAGTTTAAAATACTGTTGGAAGACTTTGGATTGCACAGGAGGAGCCCGGAGAATTATTTACTGGGAAGGAAGTTCTAATGCATCCAAAGGGGCTTACTCCTGTGTAAAGCGGTGTTAGCACTGCAGCTGAAGAAAAGCAAAGAGAACTGAGGCTGGATGTTGGCAGCCTTCCTGCAGATTTGATGGGGGGAGCAGCGGTCTTTGCCTGTTTGGGTGTCTGAGCTGTGAAATTGCCACGTGGGTTCAACCTGTATTTCTGTAAATGAATACAAAATATTAAAATAAGGTTACCAGATTTTTTTCAAAGAATCCGGGGACACTTTGGGGTTTTTTTGAATACAGAAAAAAGTTATTTAAAAAAGTTTTTTTAAAAAATAAAAATAAAAATAAAGAAGTAATCTCTTCTGTGGTCTCCTCTGTCGCACGGCCTTCCTTCGGGCCCCGGCCTGCTCTCTTGGATCACTAGCCGCCATAGAGTAGGCTTGGGTTGGACCTGGGCTCAGCCACGTGTCCTTGCCTTCCCAGTTCTCTCCTTCCTCTCCTCCCTAGCTGCGGCGGTGGCGTGGCAAGGTTGGGGCTCCCCTCTTTTTTCTCCTTTCTCTTTCTCTCTTCCTTCCCCTTCTACTCTCCTCCTTCTCCCTGTGTCGGCTCCGGGTTTTTCTTGGCCCCAGAGCACCACTGGGCAGTTGGCCGGGCACTCTCGCTCCTGGCTTGATTTGGGTCGTGGGGCGTGTGTGTCAGTGGTTCCCCCAGTTGACACACCGGGCGTCCCCGGTTCCCCCTCAGCAGTGGCAGTGGCAGTCTCAGCAGCCTGGAGCCAGCCTGGTAGAGCAGTTGGCTCTGGCTGGCTTCAGGAGCTGCTCACTGCCATGGCGCCCGCCATTTTGCCTCGCCGGAAGTCCCCATATGATGTGTCTTGTGCCATTGAACCAATCACGCAACATTCACTCCCTACTAAGAAATCTACAACCATTAAAATATAAATCCGGGACATTAAATGAAATCCGGGGACATTCCGGGGACGAATTTTGTCTGGGGACAGATTTGTAAATCTGGGGACTGTCCCTGGGAAACGGGGACATCTGGTAACCATATATTAAAATGCCAAGGGGTCTGGAATAACTTTCTTCCAAAGCACACCAAACCTGGTTCAGCACTACAGTCGTACCTTGGTTCTCGAACGTCTTGTGACTCAAACGTTTTGGCTCCTGAACGCCGCAAACCCGGAAGTAAGTGTTCTGGTTTGCGAACATTTTTTGGAAGCTAAACGTCCGACATGGCTTCCACGGCTTCCAATTGAGTGCAGGAAGCCCCTGCAGCGATTCGGAAACCGTGCCTTGGTTTTCAAATGTTTTTGGAAGTTGAACAGACTTCTGGAATGGATTCCGTTTGAGACCCAAGGTACACCCCTTGGATTTTTTGCCCCACTAGGGTGGGCCTACCAATGCATGCAAACTACTTTGCTGGATGAGACTAAGGAACTGCCTCACCAGAGGGATGCCTTCTTTCCTTGTGGCTGGACCAACCACCAGCCAATTTTAAATGGGTCCTCAAGACAAATTTTGTATCAAACGTCAGGATTGTTTGTTTCCTTGCTTGTGCTTTGTTCTAATTATCTGTTTGTTTCTAATGTATTTTAATGAAGATTTACTGTTGCATTGTTTTTTTCTTGCTTGCTCTTGCAGAAAAAGGCAGGATACAGATGTAAACAAAACATAACTCAGAGTTTTGCACGAGAAAAATAATGCCAGCTGTTGTGCTGAAACATTCATGGGAAGTGAACTTTCTCCTGGTTACTTGTGGTCACAAGTATTGGTCACAAGGAACCTCCATTTGAAGCAACCTCTTCTTATAAATAAAGACAACCTCATTCAGCTGCAGAAGCTTTTGTAGTTCTTTAAAACAATTGTGTTGTTTTTTAAAAAACAACAACCAAGGTGACTGTTTTACTGTACCTTTCTGACTGGTGTCAGATATAGGAGTACAGTGGTACCTCGGGTTACAGACACTTCAGGTTACAGACGCTTCAAGTTACAGACTCCGCTAACCCAGAAATAGTACCTTGGGTTAAGAACTTTGCTTCAGGATGAGAACAGAAATCGTGCTCCAGCAGTGTGGCAGCAGCAGGAGGCCCCATTAGCTAAAGTGGTGCTTCAGGTTAAGAACAGTTTCAGGTTAAGAACAGACCTCTGGAACGAATTAAGTACTTAACCCGAGGTACCACTGTACACTGTTCTCCATGGCTACCAACCAATCAGATTTCCCTTCACATTGCCCGCAGCCTTATGATATAGAAACGTGTGGTTTTTAAAAAAATAAAATGTTGAGATGCTGAATTTTGCATGTGGCACCAAAAGTATACCTAGAGATATGGAATGCACACATCTGTGCAGCTGTTAAAATGAGAAGCAATGCAGATTTACTTGTAAGAAGCCTGAACGAAAAATACCCTTTCATGCAATCAAGTTAAGATATTGCCATCGGCTGCTTGCTCCCCTTTCAAAGATGACTAGGTTTTTTATGGTTGTTGTTGTTTTTTAAAAGCATTTTGTTTTGCCCAGAGTATTGCATGCTATGAATTAGCATCAGCAGCTTTTTTTCTGGGTTTAGCCTCTGGTGAATGCTGGTGAGAGTTTCTTATGCAACCCAGCCATTCTTCATAATGCATGAGGCATCATTCAGATGCAGCCGTGGTCCCTGGAGGGCCCCCAAAACTTCGTCTCATTTTTCCTGCCCATGGCTTTTGCCAGCCCTGGTTTAGGTTTTAGAGTGGGTTAAACCACAGAGCCTTGGACTTGCTGATCAGAAGGTTGGTGGTTCGAATCCCCACAACGAGGTGAGCTCCCGTTGCTCGGTCCCTGCTCCTGCCAACCTAGCAGTTCAAAAGCACATCAAAGTGCAAGTAGATAAATAGGTACCACTCTGGCAGGAAGGTAAACGGCGTTTCCATGCGCTGCTCTGCCAGAAGCGGCTTAGTCATACTAGCCACATGACCCGGAAGCTGTACGTCGGCTCCCTCGGCCAATAAAGCGAGATGAGCACCACAACCCCAGAGTCGGTCACGACTGGACCTAATGGTCAGGGGTCCCTTTACCTTTACCTTTTCACTGCCCAGTGGGATGAATTTTGTACATTAGCGAACCTTGTACTTATCTGCAGCTCGCATGGGGATGTGCCGGGATGCGCTGCGCAGCTTTAAGGCCTGCTGCTTCTCACAGCGTAGAGCAACCTTCTCCAAACTGGTGGTGCCCTCCAGATGTTTTGAACTACCACCCCATCATCCTTGACCAGTGGCCGTGCTGGCTGGGACGGATGGGAACTGTGGTCCAGAACAACTGTCAGGGTTGGAGTCAGGTGCAGCTCAGCAAGGAAGGACACAAATGCCAGTGAAGTTAACTCTTTCTTCCACGAAACAAAAATGCAACTCTGCCTAGTGGTCTCAGCAACCCTTCCCAGTAGGTCTTGCCCCTCTGGAGAAGTTGCCAGGCCTGAAGGTCTCTGCCTTTTACCGCTCCCCCCCCCCCAATTTTTATTACGGTAATTTTTCTGCTTTACGTTTTAAAATTACCCGAGCGACTATCCCGTGCCTGGGAGGGCACCCTCCACCCCCCTCAGGAGCGCACCCACCCTGTGTATAACCCTCGTAAAGTTAGCAAAAATGTATAAGATAAGTAACAAATGTTGGAAATGTAAAGAAAAGGAGGGTACTTTCTTTCATATGTGGTGGGAGTGTAAGAAGGTAAAATGCTTCTGGGAAATGATTTATAATGAATTGAAGAAAATGTTGAAATATACATTTACTAAGAAACCAGAAGTGTTTTTACTAGGTATTACAGGGAATGAGATAAACAAGAAAGAGAAGAAGTTATTTCTATACGCAGTGACTGCAGCAAGAATATTGATGACCCAGAAATGGAAACAAGAGGAGCTGCCTACGATAGAAGATTGGAGAGCCAAAATGATGGACTATGTGGAATTGGACAGAATGACAGGAAGGATTCGGAATCGGCGAGATCAAAGATTTACAGAAGATTGGGAGAAGTTTATTCAATATTTGCAAAAACTAAGTGATAACCAGATTACGTTTGTAAGTTTTAAGGGAGCTCTGTGATGTGAAAATCTAATAATAAGTATAAACAATGAATTGAAGCTACCAGAATAAATAACAATAAGTAGGATTGTGTTAAAAGTTATAAAATGAAAGAAGTTCAGACAAATTGAGGGAAGTCAAAAAAATGGAATTAAGAGGTAATTAAGAAGTTTGAATGTACAACTTTGTTTTCTTTTTTTGTATTTGTAAACCAATAAAAATATTTTTTTTTTTTAAAAAAGGAGCGCGCCCACCCTGGGCAACGTGGGCATATGCTCTGCCGCTGTGCTCAGCCTCCCACTAATAGTAATAGTAATAATAATAATAATAATAATAATAATTTATTATTTGTACCCTGCCCAACTGACTGGATTTCTCCAGCCACTCTGGGTGGCTTCCAACAAAGATCAAAAATACATTAAAATATCACATGTTAAAAACTTCCCTGAAGTTTGTCTTCTAAATGTCAGGTAGTTGTTTATCTCTTTGACATCTGATGGGAGGGCATTCCACAGGGAGGGCACCACTACTGAGAAGGCCCTGGTTCCCTGTATCTTGTTTCTCGCAGTGAGGGAACTGCTGGAAGGTCCTCGGCGCTGGACCTCAGTGTATTGACAATAACAATTAAAAAGCGATAAAACATTCAGATGTCTTCTGAATGTCAGGTAGTTGTTTGTCTCTTTGACATCTGATGGGAGGGCATTCCACAAGGTGGGTGCCACTACCGAGAAGGCCCTCTGCCTGGTTCCCTGTAACTTGGCTTCTCGCAGTGAGGGAACCGCCAGAAGGCCCTTGGCACTGGACCACAGCGTCCGGGCAGAACGACGGGGGTGGAGACTCTCCTTCAGGTATACAGGACACTTGTTTGTCCATTCCCAATAGCAACAGCTGGTGGAATGGCTGTCTGGGCGCCCTTGCCCACTTGCTTGCTTACTCCGAGGCTGCCCCAGCTCCTGACACCCAGCACCCCCTGGCCAGGCACCATTCGCCTGCAGAACTCGTAGCCAGGGCTGCTGCAACAAACAGCCCCACAAGTCTTTGGGAGGCAGAGACTCAAGAGGGCATCAGAGGAGGGAGGGAAGGAAAGAGGGACAGAGGCCAGTGTTGCCCGCGGCACGACTGACCATCATTCAAGGCACCCCAGGGTACCACGGCACACTGGTTGGAAACCACTGTTTTAAGTCATTGGCTGTCACCACTAGAAATGGGCCACTCTGCCCATTTCTGTTTCTCATTTTTCTCGTCTTGACTCCAGTGTGGTGTAGTGGTTAAGAGCGGTGAACTCATAATCTGGTGAACCAGGTTCGATTCCCCGCTTCTCCACATGCAGCTGCTGGGTGACCTTGGGCTTGTCACACTTCTCTGAAGTCTCTCAGCCCCATTCACCTCACAGAGTGTTTGTTGTGGGAAAGGAGAATGTTAGCCACTTTGAGACTCCTTCGGGTAGTGATAAAGCAGGATATCAAATCCAACCTCCTCCTCCTCCTCCTCTTCTTCTTCTTCTTCTTCTTTTCCTCCTCGGTCTCCACATTTCCACACCAGTTTGCTTAAAAAAGAAGCGGCCCTCATGAATATTCATTGACTATTTTCGTGCCGCTAATGTATGCATACTTGCAAGCAATTTCCTCTAATACAATGCATTCTTTGTCTGTTGTTTTGGTTGGAGCTTGGTATATATAGCAGCAGAATGCCGAAATAAATAGTCTGGTAAGTGTGCTGATTGAAAGAATGATTTTTTAAAAAAACAACTCAAAACTTGGATTTATTATTCCTGGCAAAGAAGCCCATTCTGAGCACCAGTTTCTATGTGGCTGTAATGGAGTCATGAGGTCAACCAAAGAAGGCCTAAAACTCAACCCTCACTGAACTGGAGGAGGGAGGAAGGAAGGAAAAGTCTGAGAAACAACTATCTACGGGTTATCAAGGAGGAGTCCGTGATGAGGAAGAACAGGTTGCCTTTCTGTCTATTGCCCCCCACTGGTTCAGGTAACATATTGCAAGCGTTGTTGCTTTACTCCAGCGATGGCCAAACTTGGCCCTCCAGCTGTTTTGGGACTACAGTTCCCACCATCCCTGACCACTGGTCCTGTTAGCTAGGGATGATGGGAATTGTAGTCCCAAAACAGCTGGAGGGCCAAGTTTGCTCATCACTGCTTTACTCCCAATGAATTTCACAAATACATGAATTTTTATGCCCACTTTCCCCTACCATGCAAATTATTTGAGAGGAGGACTGCACTGCAAACTCTGGAGAAGTCCAGCTGTTGAGGGATAGCTTTTTTTGGCTCATGCATTGTTTTGAGAAGTTCAAACCAAACCACTTTTTCACCTCATTTTGTTCAGGCAACAAGCTTTCGGTTAAGCTCAAACTGCCAAGGCTAGTACTCCTGTAACTTGGAAGCCCATCAATCTAGTGGCCTCAGTCCAGTATACATGAAGGAGCGTCTCAACTTCCATCGTTCTGCCCGGACACTGAGGTCCAGCTCCGAGGGCCTTCTGGCAGTTCCTTCGCTGCGAGAAGCCAAGTTACAGGGAACCAGGCAGAGGGCCTTCTCGGTAGTGGCACCAGCCCTGTGGAACGCCCTCCCACCAGATGTCAAAGAGAAAAACAACTACTAGACTTCTAGAAGACATCTGAAGGCAGCCCTGTTTAGGGAAGCTTTTAATGTTTGGTGTATTACAGTATTTTAATATTTTTTTGGAAGCCGCCCAGAGTGGCTGGGGAAGTCCAGCCAGATGGGCGGGGTATAAATAAATAAATTAATAATAATAATAATAATAATAATAATAATAATAATAATACAGTGGTGCCTCGCAAGACGAAATTAATCCGTTCCGCGAGAGTCTTCGTCTAGCGGTTTTTTCGTCTTGCGAAGCAACCCTATTAGCGGCTTAACGGATTAGCGCTATTAGCGGTTTAGCGGCTATTAAAGGCTTAAAGGCTTAGGGGATTAGCTGCTAAAAGGCTATTAAAGGCTATTAAAGGCTTAGCAGATTAGATAAAGGGGGGGGGGAAGCGAAAAAAAAATCTCTAGACTCGCAAGACATTTTCGTCTTGCGAAGCAAGCCCATAGGGAAATTCGTCCTGCGAAGCAACTCAAAAACGGAAAACCCTTTCGTCTAGCGGGTTTTCCGTCTTGCGAGGCATTCGTCTTGCGGGGCACCACTGTAATAATAAATCAACTTGCTTGCTTCCGATTCCTGGGGAGTTTGTTTGTTTGTTTGTTTGTTTGTTTGTTTGTTCTATAGATGGAGTTTGGGGGAAATTAACGTTTCCTGCTTGGGAATCAGGTGACAAGAGTATTCTGCTTGCCGGGACAAAATGCCGCTGCGAAAATGAGTACCCAGGGCAGGAGGAACGTTGCAAAGAGTCTTGTGATGGTTTACATGATAGACAAAAAACCTAGCAATGTTGCAAATCAGAGTGATCGTGTTTATAGGATGAAGGAAACGAGTCCTAGTGGTTGGACTGTGTTTGCGAGAGCTGCCTGATCTCCAAAAGGCTCATGGGGTCTTTGTATGGACAAATCATCATTATACAGCCGAGTCCTTGCTTTGATTTCATTTTTCATGTCTCTTTCTCTTCCCAAAATCTTCTCTCCTTTCCAAATGGAGATGTGGGCATTTTGTGGCAATTTATTGGATTTTCAAAGATGCCTTCAGTCCCAAAAGGATTGGGACCCCAACCCGTTAGGCAAAAACCAGCAGATACCCCGGTGTGGAACAACGCCAGCTGCAAAGGTAACAGAGATCTAGACCTGGAAATATGGTGCTTTTTAATCCCATGCATATTTGGGAATGATAAGTGTTAAACCCTTTTAGTCAAGGCCCATGTCGATTAAATAAATACTCTGGGAGGAATGAAAGTGCAGTTTGCGGGCGCTGCTTCCTCTCACGGTGGAAGCAATCCAGCAGTGATAATTGTTATGTTTAGGAAGTGTGAAATTACATTGTTATATTCAGACTCGGAGTGGCAAGCCTGAGTTAGTGGGAGTTGTGGGGGGCGGGGTGAGGGTGAGCAAGGGAGTTCAATCAATATTTCTTGGTCGGTTTCCCCCCCTTTATTGTCCTCAATATAAAATAGGAGTGCAGTCCAAACTGCTGTTTCTGAGCATCATCAGTTTTTGTTCTGTGAAATGGGTGTTTTGTGGTTCCATCTAGCTCAGTATAGTCTTCTGGCAGGGGACCTGTAGTATTTCAGGCAGAGGGCATTTCCTTTTTTTGTGGTTGTTGTTGTTTAGTCGTTTAGTCGTGTCTGACTCTTCATGACCCCATGGACCAGAGCACGCCAGGCACTCCTGTCTTCCACTGCCTCCCGCAGTTTGGTCAAACTCATGCTGGTAGCTTCGAGAACACCGTCCAACCATGTCGTCCCCTTCTCCTTGTGCCCTCCATCTTTCCCAACATCAGGGTCTTTTCCAGGGAGTCTTCTCTTCTCATGAGGTGGCCAAAGTATTGGAGCCTCAGCTTCACGATCTGTCCTTCCAGTGAGCACTCAGGGTTGATTTCCTTCAGAATGGAGAGGTTTGATCTTCTTGCAGTCCATTGGACTTTCAAGAGTCTCCTCCAGCACCAGAATTAAAAGCATCAATTCTTCGGCGATCAGCCTTCTTTATGGTCCAGCTCTCACTTCCATACATCACTACTGGGAAAACCATAGCTTTAACTATATGGACCTTTGTCGGCAAGGTGATGTCTCTGCTTTTTAAGATGCTGTCTAGGTTAAGATGCTGTCTAGGTTTGTTTTATTTGGGTTTTTCAAATTAAATTTTTTACAATAACATATCAACATACAATATAGAAACAAGATTCCACAGAATCTCCTGGACTTCCCTCCTCACCTTTGTGGGTCCTATTGTTAGTCCTTTCCTCCTGCATCTTTTATAATAATCCAAATCTTGTGCATCTCCATTGTGTCCAAAATTCACCATTAAACTACAAGTATTATTCCAGTCCCACTAATGATTTTACATGTTTACAATGGTTTTTAAGATAGATTATAATTTTTCCCTGTTCCTTATTAACATTTTGGTCTTCCTGATTTTTCCGGTCCTTTTTGGACTAGGCAGGGGCCATTTCTAGCCCTACCTGGAGATGCTGGGGATCAAACCTGGAACCTTCTGCATGCAAAGCAGATAGCTTTTCTCCTAAGCAGGTGTGCCAGGGGTACTTCAGTAACATGCTGGGGGTCAACTCATGGAAGACATGAATGGTAAGAATATATACTTTTTTTAAAGAGCCTCTCCTCAGCAATTGGAATTAAGAGGTGGGATGCCTCTGATCCAAGAGGTCGCCTATGGCCATTAAGATCAGTAGCCATTGATCGTGATGGCTGTATGCTACCTCCTGAATTACAGGATGTTGCCAGGTGTTTAGCGTTGGGCGGAAAATAACAGGGTGTGCAATAAACTACTTGAACCACTGGGGGGCGACAGATAGACTCCCCGTTCTTCCTCCTCACTGATCACTTCTCTCTTTTAGTACGTACTTGTTGGTAAATGACATCACTTCCTGTCAGCCTTTACTTCCTTCCTGCTTCCTCTCCAAAGTTGGCCAGTATCGTCAGTGTGTCAGTGTGAACTTCTTGGACCCATCTTGGCCAAAGCTTGCACTCGGAAAGGCTTTGTTGGCCAGAAGCAATCAACAATAAATTTATTTATTCTTCCAACCATTGGTCTTGCCAGACTATTTATTTCCGTGCACCACTGCAGTATATTTCCCAGGCTCTTAACATTTGCTCATGGCCAAAGGTGCTCATCAGTGCCACACAAGGTTTGGCCAGGCCATCTCTTTCTATGCACAAATAGAAGCCACCCAATGTCATCCCACTCCGAGGGAAAAAGGCAAACGAGTTCCATCCTCCCTGTGTTCCCTGACACATAGGCAGGGCACAGCGCCTTTTGAGAAAATGTCTGCTGGCTGACAGCTCGTTGGCACAAACGAAGAGGCTCCCCGACGTTCGATGAGAGTGACTCTGACAGGAGACCCCTCAGAAGACTTTGAAGCATGCACTTCTTACAAAGACAGGTCTTTGCTCTCCTTTGGAAAAGGATGAAACCTACGCAGCACAGACAGGGCTGGATTTATTGTTTGGTGAGGCCCCAAGCTACTGAAGGTAATGTGGCCCTTTATATGTCCAACTGTCCTTTGTCGACAACAAATTGTCGCTGTTTTTTGTGTTGAATATATGCTATATGGTCATTTATGGACCGAATAGGTATCTAAAGCCATTTGCGCATGTTGCCATGCAACCAGTCCATGCAGAATGTAGGCACCCTATATATAGAAAGGAGCAAACCAGTGATATTTTAGGGAGCAGGTTAGTAGACGGGGCCCATGACTTACATCATAGCAGTCTACACAACACAAAATGCTGTGTTGAATATATGCTATATGGTAATTTATGGACCTAATAGGTATCTAAAGCCAGTTGCAAATGCAGAATGTAGGAAACCTATATATATATAGAAATGAGCAAACCAGTGATATTTTTGGGAGCAGGCTAGCAGGTGTGGTCCATCACTAACATCATAGGAGCCTACACAACACAAAACACTGTTGCTGTATGTAGGTTTCATTTTATTTGTTTTTTTATCTTACATTCGGGGGGGGGTTCCCTTTAAATTCCCCCCCCCAAGAGAGTGGGGCCCTAAGCTATAGCTTGTTTAGTTTCTACGTAAATCCGGCGCTGAGCACAGAGCTAAACTATGCAACTCGCTCTCACAAGAGACAGTGGTGACCAACAACCTAGATGTCTTTAAAAGAGGATATCGAAGGCTACAAGCCAGGATGTCTATTGTCTGCCACCATAGTTGGAGGCAGCAGTGCTTCGGAAGAGCAGTTTCTGGAAACCACAGGAGCAGAGAGTGCTCTTGTGTTCAAATTCTCCTTGTGGGTTTCCCACAGGCTGGCCACTGGGAGAATGGGATGTTGCATGGGCTGTTGGCCTGACCCAGCAGGATCTTCTTACGTCCTTAATATATTTTTATTCCATCATTGCGTGGTGAGTCCCCCGCCCCCCCAGTGGAAATAATGACACATGACACAATTATTAAGGTTAATGGGCTAAATAAGGCCACAACTTTATTGGTTACAGGTGATGAGCGGTATTGGCTTAGGCATTGGTCCTAACCGACTATATCCGACTTCAGCCCGTCCGCTTGAAGTCCGGGAAGGGTTAACCACCAGTAGGGGGAGTCCTGCTGATGCACATCAACTAGGAACTCCCCCGGGGTCACCGATAGGGGGCTTGCCTTAGGCCCTCACCTCCATAGGCTTCAGACAGGGCCATGCCCCCCAGAATCCTTTATCAGATCACCCTTCAATATGCGGGGCAGGTGATGGCGCTTCCTCCCCTCTTCCATCTACAGAACTATACCAATGCGTAACCGCCAATACCAGGAAAGTTGTGATGATTTGCTACGAGGTAGGTGAAAACCAAGTGGCTGGTGCCAGTTTGCCAAGTGGAAAAATTCCTACCAGACCCCTCAATGGCGACCAACCAAGGTCCATAGCAAGGTCAAGGAATGAAAACCTTATAGGGCGGGAGGGTGGGAAACAGGAACAGCTGGTAGGCAGCAAAAGAGGGCGATCCCCGGCCGTGCCTGCCTTAAATAGGGCAGGCCACGCACCCAGAGCCAGCCGATTGGCTGGCCAGAGGATGACGCGGCTGGGAATCCCCTCAAACGTGCAGGGCTGGGCTCCAGCCGCTGCGTGCATAGTGGGGCCATGAAGCGCGCAACTCCACCTCCTTTGAAGGGCGGAAGTGGCTTTCTCGCAAGGAGCTGGTGATCCAGCCATGGCTGCCTCCCTGCAGTCCTTTTTTTCACTAGTCCACAAAAATGTTCACTATGCTGGGCTTGGAGGAGGGAGCTTCTCTTCTCTGACCACAGTCCACTTGGCTTCATGCTGTGGGGAGAAAGGAGGGAGGGAGCTCTGTATCCCTCCAGCTAATGTGGAGAATTGAACTGAAGACTGGGGCTGGATCTATACTGATGGTTTAAATGCTTTAAAAAAGCGTTATATAGCTTTCAATGCAATTTTACACTGACGATTTTACATCGCTCTACAGCACTCCCTGGTGTCACATCATGCTTATAACACATTTATAATGCTTAAGTTTAAACTGACCGGTATAGATTAGTCCTGGAAAAATGAGAAACTGAGGGGAACCCAAATGGATGGATTTTGTTGTTGTTGTTTAGTCATTTAGTCGTGTCCGACTCTTCGTGACCCCCTGGACCAGAGCACGCCAGGCACTCCTATCTTCCACTGCCTCCTGCAGTTTGGTCAAACTCATGCTAGTAGCTTCAAGAACACTGTCCCACCATCTCGTCCTCTGTCGTCCCCTTCTCCTTGTGCCCTCCATCTTTCCCAACATCCGGGTCTTTTCCAGGGAGTCTTCTCTTCTCCTGAGGTGGCCAAAGTCTTGGAGCCTCAGCTTCAGGATCTGTCTTTCCAGTGAGCACCCAGGGCTGATTTCCTTCAGAATGGAGAGGTTTGATCTTCTTGCAGTCTCCTCCAGCACCATAATTCAAAAGCATCAATTCTTTGGCGATCAGCCTTCTTTATGGTCCAGCTCTCACATCCATACATCACTACTGGGAAAACCATAGCTTTAACTATACGGACCTTTGTTGGCAAGGTGATGTCTTTGCTTTTTAAGATGCTGTCTAGGTTTGTCATTGCTTTTCTCCCAAGAAGCAGGCATCTTTTAATTTCGTGGCTACTGTCACCATCTGCAGTGATCATGGAGCCCAAGAAAGTAAAATCTCTCACTGCCTCCATTTCTTCCCCTTCTATTTGCCAGGAGGTGATGGGACCAGTGGCCATGATCTTCTTTTTTTTTTTTTATGTTGAGCTTCAAACCATATTTTGCGCTCTCCTCTTTCACCCTCATTAAAAGATGGATGGATTTAGCAGTCCCTTTAGCAGCCAGCGATGACAAGGACAAGCCAGCCTTCCTCGCCAGCTCTTTATTTGTCCAGGCAAACAACGAGAGTGTTGGCAAGGCGCAGGAGCAGCGGAAAGATTAAAAACGAAGCCTCACTGACGTTGTATAGTTGGACCGGAATGGCATTTACAATTCTCAATGACCTTTCCGTGAAAGAGCATTTGTACCAATCACTGTCTCCCTCGCCGTTCAATTTCAGAAAAGAATCCCATCCGTTACGGTGCTGATTGCCTTTCCAGGTTAGGAGACACAACATTAATTCCATTCGATGAGTTTGCCCCAGGCTGGAGACCCATCTCCCCAAATCTGCGGAACAGAGCTGGTAGAATTGCATCTTCTGTTCCAAGTCTGATTTAGACGCAAGATTGAAAAGTAACGTTCTGAGTGTGACGTACACAGTGTTATCATTCAGAGGGCAGAGGAAGGTTGGGACGATACTTTTGGGATGTCTTAATGTGTTGGAAGCTTCCCAGAGTGGCTTGGCAACCCAGTCAGATGGGCGGCATATAAATAGTATATTATTATTATTATTATTGCTGTTGTTATTATTATTATTATACTTGTCCACTCAGTTTGCTATCTCTCTCTCCAAGTGTCTTTACTTTTAAAAGTTGTGTGCCTCTGCTAGTTTTTAAAACGGACAAGGAATACGGAGAGATGAATCAGAAACTTAGCAGCTCTGTGTGTAGCTTACAAAAAATCCTTAACAATAATGTATAGCATTTTCAACCATTTCTAATACAGTCGTACCTTGGTTCTCAAACTAATATATTAACATACCATTTTCAACAGTAATTAAACATACTTTTACATCTTATACAATTTTTTGACTTCCATCAATCCTGTCTGAAAATTTTCCAATCTAATCTCTTAGTATACATTTCTTACTTTCCCTATTACATTTAAAACTCACAACCGATATCTCTATTCTTTATCTAGTTTGTAACGTTTCATATATTTCTCCTTACAAAACTTCTTGTAATCCTACTAGCGTAATTTGTTGGTTACAAATAGTTCATATACTTCTTCCAATCTTCCGTAAATCTCTGTTCCCGCAGGTTTCGAATCCTTCCTGTCATTTTGTCTGCCATTCTTCTTTCGTCTACCTTGGTTCTCACACTTAATCCATTCCAGGAGTCCATTCAACTCCCGAAACTGTTCAAAAACCAGTTGGCTGCAGGAGCTTCCCGTACTCAATCAGAATCCGCGTCAGATGTTTGGCTTCCGAAAAGTGTTCGAAAACCAGAACATTTACTTCCAGGCATTCGGGAGCCAAAACGTACGAGTACCAAGGTGTTCAAAAACCAAGGTATAAAAAGTATGTATGTATATAGCCAGTGTTGTCTACCCTGACTGCCAGCAGATTCTCCAAGGTTTCAGTTGGGGGACATTCCCAGACCTGCCTGGAGATGCTCTCAGAGTTTGAACCTGGAGCCTTCTGCAATGCAAACTGTGAGTTCCACTGTTGTAAGGCCAGCTGCTAAGCTCCCCATCTTCCTAGAGAGGTAAGACATGACCGTAGAATCATAGAGTTGATGGGCAGGATGCTCTTGTCTGAGATCAAAATCAATCACTTGCAGAAGGCTTCTCCCCACACTTCCATCACCTAGCCCAGGGGCCAGCAAACTTTTTCAGCAGGGGGCTGGTCCACTGTCCCTCAGACCTTGTAGGGGGCCAGACTATATTTTGAATAAATAAATAAATAAATAAATAAACGCATTCCTATGCCCCACAAATAACGCAGAGATGCATTTAAAATAAAAGGACACATTCTACTCATGTAAAAACATGCTGATTCCCGGACCGTCCGCGGGCCGGATTGAGAAGGTGATTCGGCCGGATCCGGCCCCCAGGCCTTAGTTTGCCTATCCATGACCTAGCCTGATTAGACTCTCATGTACCCATTTGCCCCCACATTGCTGTCCCGGCTCCCCTCACGCAACGTTGGCATCCATGGGTATTTTTTCCCAGTGGTGAAATTCTGTGCGAAACATAATGTCCTGCGCTGCTTCACATGACTGCTGCCAACAACGGTCTAATCCTGGCACTTTTCGTAGCTACTGGATAGCGCATAGCTGACATATGCTTACCCCATGTTGTATGCACAACACATTACTCTGCATCCTGCTGCCTAGGGACATGTCATGTGCAGCGCATCTGATTTCTGCACGCTGTTTTTAAAATGCCCCACTTTTCATGCTCGGCCATGCTCTGATGAGTCAAGGGGGGTGGGAGGCCTCCCTCCCAGCTGCTAAAGCCTTCTGAGAAAGAAAAAATCTGCTCACGCAGGAAGCACGGGGAACAATCTGCGGGCGGAAAAGAAAATGGCAATGGTTTGGAGCTTGGAATTGTAGAATCTGTGCTGCACCTGGGGGTAACCCATGAAACGCGGTCCAGGACCGGTCCAGAATCCGAAGGTTCTGCTGGGAGTCAGTCCGACTGGACCAAGGCAGGACATGAGGCAGGAAACCAGGCAAGGACAGGTACAGGATCTCAGGCAGGATCTAGCACACAGCAATATTGCTCCCGCAACCTGGGGCAAGGTCCGACAGCCTTTTATCTTTGTCGGGGTAACGGCCGGTCCTGATCCCCCGGTGACTCACCTCCCTGTCTTTCCCGAAGGCGAGTACTCCTCCTGCGAGTACTCAGGTCTCTCCTTCTCTCAGACCTGAGTCTCTGCAGCTCGGGAGACGTCGGTGGGTTACTAGACCCAGGGACCGCCTCAGCCTCCCCTGACCCAGCCAGTAGTGGAGCAGCTGTAAGTGATGGCCCAGCTGAAGGCAACGAGGTCATCCCCGCATCTGGAGCCCGAGGGTCATCTAGTCCAACCCCCTGCAATGCAGGAATCCTTTAGCCCATCATGGGGCTCAAACTCACAACCCTGAGGTTAAGAGTCTCAAGCTCTACCGACTGAGCTATGCCGGCTGTTCAGAGGGTGTTTCTTTTGGCCAGTGTTGGGATGGGCTCCTTTAAGAACTGAGGTCACACTGTGTTTATGTGTGCCAAGGAGATGCCTGAAAAGGGTTTGCCTCTTGCAAGGAATGATGGTGGGCATTCTTGGCACTGCAGATAATATGACGGCATTACTGAGCAGTTTAGAAAATGATCGTATGGTTCCATGAAATTATAGTGTGGGGTGTTTGTGCCATGCCCTATTTGAGATCATAAAGGGACCCACGACCGTTAGGTCCAGTCGTTCCCGACTCTGGGGTTGCAGTGCTCATCTCGCTTTACTGGCCGAGGGAGCCGGCGTACAGCTTCTGGGTCATGTGGCCAGCATGACTAAGCTGCTTCTGGCAAACCAGAGTAGCGCATGGAAACGCCGTTTACCTTCCCCCCCAGAGCAGTACCTATTTATCTACTTACACTTTTGAAGTGCTTTCGAACTGCTAGGTGGGCAGGAGCAGGGACTGAGCAACGGGAGCTCACCCCGTCGTGGGGATTCGAACCGCCGACCTTCTGATCAGCAAGTCCTAGGCTCTGTGGTTTAACCCACAGTGCCACCTGCGTCCCATTTGAGATCACAGGGAGGACCAAATAATAAAAGGGGGTGTCTGAGAGTCTACTTGGGGGCTTAATTTGCAAACAGGTCATTGAGAGATTGCAAGCAGATAGATATTTTTCGCTCTATAAGACGCACCAGACCACAAGACACAGCTAGTGGTCATTGAGAGATTGCAAGCATCTCTCAGAGATGCTTGCACAGGTTCTTTGCTGTGTGTGTTGGCTTTAAAAAAAAAATACCGTATTTTTTGCTCTATAAGACTCACTTTTTCCCTCCTAAAAAGTAAGGGGAAATGTGTGTGCGTCTTATGGAGCGAATGCAGGCTGCGCAGCTATCCCAAAAGCCAGAACAGCAAGAGGGATTGCTGCTTTCACTGCGCAGTGATCCCTCTTGCTGTTCTGGCTTCTGAGATTCAGAATATTTTTTTTCTTGTTTTCCTCCTCCAAAAACTAGGTGCGTCTTGTGGTCTGGTGCGTCTTATAGAGCGAAAAATACGGTATATATCAAAATGTACTTTCCTGCATATATGTTTGATAATTCCCAAATGACATAATGAGGAAAGGAAGAACAAAATCCAAGGATTGTCCTATGTATAGCTCTGTCATCATAAATATAACACCCACTTACACTTTCAGGCATCAAATAGAAAATAAAGATTTGCTAAAGTCTAGCTTTCAGATGCCTGGTGGTTTTATGTGTGTGTTTTTAACTTATTCAATTTCCCCTGGAAATGGTGCATCTAGAGTCAAAGGGGAAGAAATATGGGCTGACATATTAGTGCCAACAACATTGTGTGGACACTGAAAAATAACTTGCCTTCTTGAAGAGCTCCCATCCCACAATAATCTCCCATATCTGGAAACAGCAGTCCAACACAATCAAATAAGCCATCCTCTAGCCGTACTCTACGGTGTACCTTTTACAACACCTGAATTTCAGATGCAGAAGAACTGAATTCTTGAGAGACAGAAGGAAGAATCTTGTACGACACACTGTCTGATCCGCTGTACTTCAAGGTGCAACTGGGGTAGAGAAATGAATTTTGGGTTTATGTCCTGACTCAACTGCCGGTTGTAGCCTAGAGGTGTCAGGGAGCATACAAGCTGTTTGGAAAGCAGCAGTGTCAAGCAGATGCGGAAAACGGTTCGGACGAATTGCATCTATTCAGGACCAAGGGAACCTTGTTCTGAGGTCACGGAATAATGTTTCCAATGTGTATCCGGTTTGTGTTTTTTTGCAAGTGAAATCTGATTATTCCTGCTCTCTGATCAGCTGTCCTTATGTTGGTGTTAGAGCATGGAGGTGAAGCACAGAATCATAGAACTGTAGAGTTCGAAGGGACCCTGGAGTCATCCAGTCCAACCCCCTGCAATGCAGAAATCTCAGCTAAAGTATCCTTGACAGATGGCCATTCAACCTCTGCTTAGAAACCTCCAAGAAAAGACAGACCACAACCTCCCAGGGGAGAAAGCCACTTCTTCCCTACGGAGGAGGTGGGGTTGTGGGCTTCACGTCCCCTCGATGCGCTCAGAGGCTGGAGCCCAGCCCCCGTGTGATTGGGGGGGATTCCCGGCCACATCACTCCCTGGCTGGCCAATCGGCTGGCTCAGGGGGTGTGGCCTGCCCTATTTAAGGCAGGACATAGCCAGGGATCTCCCTCTTGGCCGCCTCCCAGCTGTTCCTGTTTCCCACCCTCCCGCCCTATAAGGTTTTCGTTCCTTGACCTTGCTATGGACCTTGGTTGGTCGCCGTTGAGGGGCCTGGTAGGCATTTTTCCACTTGGCAAATTGTCACCAGCCACTTGGTTTCCGCCTACCTCGTAGCAAATTGTCACAACTTTTTGGGTATTGGCGGTTAGGCATTGGTATAGTTCTGTAGATGGAAGAGGGGAGGTAGCGCCATCATCTGCCCCACATATTGAAGGGTGGTCTGATAAAGGATTCCGGGGGGCGTGGCCCTGTCCGAAGCCTGGGGAGGTGAGGGCCTAAGGCACGCCCCCTATCGGTGACCCTGGGGGAGTTCCTAGTTGATGTGCATCAGCAGGACTCCCCCTACTGGTGGTTAACCCTTCCCAGACTTCAAGCGGACGGGCTGAAGTCGGATATAGTCGGTTAGGACCAATGCCTAAGCCAATACCGCTCATCACCTGTAACCAATAAAGTTGTGGCCTTATTTAGCTCATTAACCTTAATAATTGTGTCGTGTGTCATTATTTCCACTGGGGGGGCCGGGAACTCGCCACGCAACATTCCACTGTCAAACAGCTCTCACTGTCAGAAAATCCTATAGCTTAACTACACGCTGAGATTTGTACTCTAATCAGCCCTGTCGCCAGCCTTCCTTGTTAGGTGGGGCGGCCACATTTGTAAGTGGGGCATGGATATGTGCGCATGATGCTCGACCTCCCCACACCCATGGAAAGATGTGAGGTGGAGATGTGAAGGCCAGGCCAGCGGAAGGGGAAGTCAGTGACCTTCTCCCCCATGCAGAGAGAGTATGCTAACTTACATAATGAGTTATGTAAAGGTCAAGTGGCAGAGAATTTAATATGAAGTGCAAGAATTAAATGAGTGGCATATTTTTGGTTTCAAAAGCAAAAAAGGGATGCAAAAGGGACAGTGAACAAGGGGAAAGGGAAAGGTTCAAAGCAAATGAAACGCTTTATTCTGTAGCTAAGCAGTTAAAAAATGAGCGTGGAACTTGTTTTCTCAAAAAATCTGTTTTACTATTGTATTACAACAGCAGTACAAAAAAAAAAACAGCATTAGGAACAGAGTCAGTGCACACTACAATGCGATCATTGGCAAGCACGTAGGGAGAGTGGGACTGAGAAAAACGCGCATAACTTTACTGTCAAAGTCAGTGAGCTTTGAGCTTTGCAAAATATTTACTGCACAATAGGCTTCCTTTCGCAAACCTGTAAAAAGGCATGACAAACATTCCAGAAAGGTTTCTGAATGATAGGTTCACAATGCACCTTTTCAGCAAGGAAACACTCCGATCCCTCTTTACTTCTCATAATAACCGCAGAATAAACTCTCGCTTCTTACCGCAGGCAAGCAAACATGTTACTTTGAATTGTGCTTGGAAATGTACTGGGAGCCAATGTAGGTCTTTCAAGACCGGTGTTATGTGGTCTCGGTGGCCTCTCCCAGTCCCCAGTCTAGCTGCTGCATTCTGGATGAATTGCAGTTTCTGAGTCAGCTTCAAATGTAGCCCCACGTAGAGTGCATTGCAGTAGTCCAAGCGAGAGATAACTAGAGCATGCACCACTCTGGCAAGACAGTGTGCAGCAGGGAGGGTCTCAGCCTGCGTACCAGATGGAGCTGGGAGACAGCTGCCCTGGACACAGAATTGACCTGCGCCTCCATGGACAGCTATGAGTCCAAAATGACTCCCAGGCTGCGCACCTGGTCCTTCAGGGGCACAGTTACCCCATTCCGGACCAGGGAGTCCTCCACACCTGCCTGCCCCCTGTCCCCCCCAAAGCAGAAGTTCATCTTCTTGCCCCTACCTGTCCTGCTCCACTGTCTCCCAGGACCAGGAGAGGATTGAAGAGGGAGGAACAGAAGTTGCATGCAGGCTTAGTCTCTGCTTATTTGAGCGCAAATTGTGTTTGTGTGTGTGGGGGGGGAGATCCATAAGCTGGGGTTGGGGGTCTCTGTTGCTGCAACTGCCTCATCGGATGCACACCTAGAAGTCGCTGAGAGATGTGGGACATACCTTTTCCTAACGTGCAAGTATACTTTTGACAATGAAGAGTTAATTCATCACCCTGAACATTCCTTGCCTTACAATTGGCCATACTGGCTGGGGGTGGAGTGGCGGAGTTTGAGTCCAACAATATCCGCAAAGCCACAAGTGTCCAACCCTGCCTTAATAATTTCGAGGGCTCTATTTGCAATGCGTTCCTTTGCAATTTTGATTCCCCCATGAAATATACTTCCAGTTGAGTGTGAATTTCATGCTGCTTATTCAGCTCATAGTAGCAATGAATGAAACTTTCCCCCAAACGTCTAGCTATATATACATTATTTACACAATGGGCCCCGTGTGATTGGCTAATTCCGGGCTGCTCCTGTAGGCCAATCAGGTTGCTGATTCACTTCTACCTGGAGCTGGGTTGGGTGGCTCCTGAGGACCAATCAGACTGCTGCATTCTGGATCCTATTGTTCTAAGATTCAGCTCAGTACATAACACCCCACTTCAAAGCTTGATTCCATCCCCCATAAAAAAACAAAAACTTGATTTGCCCCCTTTTAAAAAGTTCTGCATCTTCACTCGCAGGGGTGCCAACTTGAATAAAATATTTGAGGGGGAGCAGGTAAGCCCCGCCCACATAACCAATCACATGACACAGTGCCTCCCACTTTGTTTCAATGCCTTTGCAAACCAAGGACTCTCAGGAGATGGTCTCTGGCAGATTCTGGAACCTGGTCTTAGGGGGGAGGCATGCCACCAATTCATTTGATCCACTTCCCCGCTTTTCGATGGTGTTTCAGAATCTAGCCTCCTGTGGATATCTCATTATTAAAATTTAAAGAAGTCGATGATTTTTTAAATGCAGACCAGAAGGCTTTTTGGGTATGTTAGAATGGGAAGGTTTTTCAAAAGTTTGGCCGGCCTCCTATCTGATTAACCTTTTGCTCTGTACAAAGAGACCTGCGGGTTGCCAAAACTGCGAAGGTTGATAATTGAATCTGCAGCCTCACATTTTAAAAAAGACGATGTGGCGGCGTTGGCTGATGCCGCCGTGTGCTTTTTCCGAACAAGTGTTTGGAGGAGAGAAACCCTTCAAAAGGAATATACATTTTTAGACAGAGAGAGAAAAGAGAGAGAACAGCTACACAAAAAAAAGGATCCCCCGTTATTTAAACTAACTGACTGCTAAGGAATAAAAGACTCCTAAAAGTAGGAGTCATGACGACACCTTAAATAACTCTCGGCAAGGACAGAAGAAAGGGAAATAGCGGATCCGGTGCAATAAAAGGTCCGTTAAGGCTCCTGAGCCTCTTCTGCATTGCCAAACAGAACAGGAGAAAATGGATTTGTGTTTACTGGCGCCCTGGCAGACAGACTGGTATGTAAGCGCGCCATGCCAGGAAACAACATTCTGCAAGGACAGAGTTTAGGAAGTTACGGAATGAACCAACCCTATGCAAGTGGGAGCCCTTTGTGGCCCAGATACCGAGTGTTTATTTATTTTTAATTAGTTTTTATTTCATTTTAATACACCACATACAAAAAGAAAATATGAAGATACACAGATATCCATCACCTCCTAACAACTAAGAAAGAAAGAAAATAATAATAAAACAACAACAACAACAACACATTGAATATTGCTCACAAAACATTTAACATAAAAATGACTTTTTCTCATCCGTTATTCAGTGCCATATTATAGCATATTTTGGCTTTAATGTTATTTATTCTATCCTAGGTTCCCCATCAGATTTAAAACTCCTACTGAAGTTATTCAAATGCTGCCACAGACTTCAAACTGTCATTGCTACTTTTCAAATAAATTTTAAAGACTTCCCATTTTGTGGTAAATACTTCCTTTGATTTTTTTTTTTTATTCTTTCTGATAACTGGTCTAATTCTGCATATTCGGTCATTTTTTGAATCCACTCTGATCTAGAAGGGACTTTATCACTTTTCCATTTTGTCGCAGTGAGTATTCTTGCTGCAACCGTAGCATAGAGAAAAGATCCCGAGTGTTTAAAGGCACACATTCTCCCTCCAACTCATTGATGGGGATGGGTGGCAGCTCAATTATGGAGCATTTCCTTTGCACGCAGAAGGCAGGTAGAGCTGTCAGAGAACCTTGCTGGCAACCCTAAGGAGCAGCTGCCAGTCAGTGTGGGCAACAGTGAGCCGGATAGATCGAAGGCCTGATTTGGTAGAAGGCAGTTGCTTGTGTTATCACTGCAAGAAGCGAAGTTACAGGGAACCAGGCAGAGGGCCTTCTTGGTGGTGGCGCCCACTCTGTGGAATGCCTCCCATCAGATGTCAAGGAAATAAACAACTATCTGGCTTTTAGAAGGCAGCCCTTTGCAGGGAAGTTTTTAATGTTTGATGTTTTATCATTTTTTAATGGTTATTGTTAATATTCTGCTGGGAGCCGCCCAGAGTGGCTGGGGAAACCCAGCCAACTGGGCGGGGTATGTATGTATGTATGTATGTATGTATGTATGTATGTATAAATAAAATTCTTCCCAATTCCTTCCTTGGTCCTACCTGGAGGTTTTCTACCTTGATCTGCTTAGCAATTGCTCTTGCCAGCTTTCAACATGGCTTGTGATTGACAGATAATAATGGAATTCTATAAATACAATGTGCCACAGGAACGACAAAAAAATTACGATAAAAGCACATTTCTGGAAGACAGTCATCAGGATAGTGGTTATGATAACAGCTGTCACTTTGAAGGAGGCGAAGAGAGAGGCATTTAGACCAACGAGGAAGCTATTTATTAAGAGGAGGGGGGGTGGATGTCTGTATGGATTAGATAAGTTTGGGGGCGGGGGAGAGAGACGTTGGAATATGGCCTTGTTTTTGGAACCGATGCAAGTTCCTGAAGCAAAAATGTTGAGAAGCAAATGCAGGAATCCTGAGGGAAGCAGATTTTTAATCAATGCTAAGTGTCACAAAAATTCAAGGGGTGGGGAGAACATCCCTTCCTGCCTATCTATTAATCACATTTGCATTTCATCATTTCTGCAAACATTAAAAATATTTATTTATTTATTTTTCAGGGGCATCCATGACAGATGGGCCTCCACATGGATTCTACTTCCTCGGAGGTTTTCAAGCAGGTTTTTAAAAGAGGTTTTTAAAGATGGATGGCCATCTGCCTTGGATGCTTCAGCTGAGATTCCTGCATTTCATGGGGTTGGGCTAGATGACCTTTGTTGTCCCTTCCAATGCTTGTTGTTGTTTAGTTGTGTCCGACTCTTCGTGACCCCATGGACCAGAGCACGCCAGGCACTCCTGTCTTCCACTGCCTCCCTCAGTTTGGTCAGACTCATGCTGGTAGCTTCAAGAACACTGTCCCACCATCTCGTCCTCTTGTGTCCCCTTCTCCTTGTGCCCTCCAGCTTTCCCAACATCCGGGTCTTTTCCGGGGAGTCTTCTCTTCTCATGAGGTGGCCAAAGTCTTGGAGCCTCAGCTTCAGAATCTGCCTTCCAGTGAGCACTCAGGGCTGATTTCCTTCAGAATGGATAGGTTTGATCTTATTGCAGTCCATGGGACTCTCAAGAGTCTCCTCCAGCACCATAATTCAAAAGCATCAATTCTTTGGCGATCAGCCTTCTTTATGGTCCAGCTCTCACTTCCATACATCACTACTGGGAAAACCATATCTTTAACTATACGGACCTTTGTTGGCAAGGTGATGTCTCTGCTTTTTAAGATGCTGTCTAGGTTTGCCATTGCTTTTCTCCCAATCATTGCTTTTCTCCCAAATTGTCTTTGTCCATGGAGTTTTCTAGGCAGGGATACTGGAGTGGCTTGCCGGTTCCTGCTCCAGGTGGATCATGTTTGGTCAAAACTCTGCACTGTGACTTGTCCATCTGAGGTGGCCCTGCACAGCGTAGCTCATAGCTTCTCTGAGTTATTCAAGCCCCTTCGCCACGGCAAGGCAGTGATCCATGATGGATCCATGAAGGATGCTACCGTTCTATGATTCAATAAAAACCATATATCCTAAAGACACCACAGTCTCCGATGTCTTTCACTCCAAGGAAGCAGAGCTCTGAAGTGGCGTGTAGCAATACAGAAGAACTGCACCTGGGGCTGGGGGTTCAGTGGGTGGGGGAAAGTGAGTCCCTATAAATTGTCAGGCTCAAACTCCCATCAGCCCCAGCCAGTATGGGAAAAGCACATGGAGGTGCATGAGGGCCACACCTTTGGTTTAACACAGCTGTTATGTACTGAGTTGAATAGGATCCAAAAGGCAGCAGTCTGATTGGTCCTAGAACAAAAGGATTCAGAATGTAGCAGTTTGATTGGCCCTAGAACAATAGGATCCAGAATGCAGCAGTTTGATTGGCCCTAGAACAATAGGATTCAGAATGCAGCAGTCTGATTGGTCCTAGAACAATAAGATCCAGAATGCAGCAGTTTGATTGGCCCTAGAACAATAGGATTCAGAATGCAGCAGTCTGATTGGCCCTCGAACAATAGGATTCAGAATTCAGCAGTCTGATTGGTCCTAGAACAATAGGATCCAGAATGCAGAAGTTTGATTGGTCCACAGGAACCACCCAATCCAGCTCCAGGTAGAGGTGAATCCGCAACCTGATTGGCCTACAGGTGAATCCCGGAATTAGCCAATCACGTGGGGCCCATTGTGTAAATAATGTATATAAAGCAGACATTCTGGGGGAACTTCCATTCCTCCTCAGCACTATGAGCTGAATAAAGAGCATGAAATCCACTCTCGACTCCGAGTATATTTCAGCAGCGCTCTATAATATTCTAACTCAGAATAACTGCTAAAGAGGAGTCCCTTGTGGTGCGCCCCTCCTTTTAAGAAAGCATTTTCTCTCTGTGGTTTGGAAGGGACAGTGAAATATACTCACAGTCTTGTAGCGATTTCATGCTTTTTATTGCAGCTTGTAAAACAGTGATTGAATTGCCCCCCAAAGCTCAGGCTTTTATATACATTATTTACACCATGAGTCCCGGCTGATTGACTGATTCTGCTTCCCTCCTGGAGCCTGACTGGTCTTCTCCTGCAGGCCAATCAGTTGTTGCATTCTAGGATCCTACTTGCCTATTGATCTAGGATCCAAGATTAGTACATACAGCACAAGAGTAAACAGGGCGCAAAAAGCAATATTTTTAGGGTCAGATTGGCAGCAAGGATGATTTCAGCAGCTGTGCTCTTTTCACTACGGCCATTTTTAATCATCTTATCTTATTTTGTCAAAGTAATAATCATAAATAAATAAGAATAAAAATGTGCACCCCACCACCGAGACCATTCCATTGTAACTATCCAACCTCCTAAAATTTCAACACTTCTTGCGAGGGTTTGGCCCCTTTCCGTTCGAACAGTACAGATTCTGCAAACACCTTCCATATCTCCTCAAAATCATTTCTCTTGCATATTCCCCCTCTTACCTTAATGGCACATGTTAATTTAACATCAGTAGCTATCTCCCACACCTTTTCATACCATTCTTCCATTTTATATTCTGCTTTCCCCTTTGCTACAGCCATGAGGTCTAGAGCCTTGAACAAAGCTTCCAAAAGGGAAGTTTTTAATGTTTGGTGTTTTATTCTGTTTTTAACCTGTTGGGAGCTGCCCAGAGTGGCTGGTGAGGCCTATCCAGATGGGTGGGGTATAAA